>NC_138178.1:105810677-106410677 GCF_964165515.1 Mesoplodon bidens | reverse complement strand
CATTTAAAAGAGAAACATCCTGGGGCTTCCCTGGTGGCGCAGTGATTGAGAATCTGCCTGCTAATGCAGGGGACACGGGTTCGAGCCCTGGTCTGGAAATATCCCACATGCTGCACAGCAACTAGGCCCGTGAGCCACAACTACTGAGCCTGCGCATCTGGAGCCTGTGCTCCACAACAAGAGAGGCCGCGATAGTGAGAGGCCCGCGCACTGCGATGAAGAGTGGCCCCTGCTTGCCACAACTAGAGAAAGCCCTCGCACAGAAATGAAGACCCAACACAGCCATAAATAAATAAATAAATAGCCAAGCATTTGAAGCCCTTTTTTTATATAAAAAAAAAGAGAGAAACATCCTGAACAAGTGTGGATCAAAGTAACCTACCTGATGAAAACAAACCAAGCAAAATGTTTATTTTGTACCAGTGGCTTTTGCTCCAGTTTCCTCCACGAGATCTAAATTAGTTCTATTAAGTCTATTTCCCAAAGAAGCTTTCATTTTCTGGGTCCATCTGCCAAAATGGATTGCCATTTGTATTGGACCCAGAAAGTGGTAAGCATGTTGAGCGAATTTGCTACAGATATGCCAGCTACTGCTGATATAGCAGTAGAAATATTGCATAAGATTTCTTTGACAGGAAGAACAAACTAAAAACTAGCTATTGAGTACAAACATTTCTCGTCACTGTTGAGGTGCCATGAGGCCCCAAATTCTTCCTCACAAAGCCGCCCACCAGATAGAAGAGAGGAAAAAAAAAAAAAACCAGAATGACAATTCCAATGTTCAGAAAAAGAAGTCAAGAGCTGACTCTAGTGCTTTCCTTATATTCTCTCCAGAGCTCCATGGAGCATGTTCTGTGCTGGTAATTGTTCCTAATCAACTGGATGAAAGAGAAAGCAAAAATAAGAACAACTCCTTGCTGTATATCTAGTATATGCTCAGTTCTCCTCCAAGATAGAGGACACCTAGGAGAATCTTAGAAAAGATCTTTCTAGACATTTCCTCCCACCTGTTACCCAGTTCTCCCACTTGCTCTTTTTTTAGAGTGCTTTTAATACCTTCCCTGAAAATGTATGCAGCATAATAATCTGATAATAAGAGTATAATCAGCATAATAATCTTTAATATTCACTGTAGTTCAACCTTCACCAAGTTCTAGCCATGCTAGAAAATAGATTTTGAATGAGTAGAACAGCCCCATCTAAGTCACTCTACTTAGAAACAGAGAACTACTACCATGAGTGTGTGATAATACTTTGAGAGCTGGTTCTTTTTTTGTTTGTTTGTTTTTTGTTTATTGTGTTCTTTTTTTTTTTTTTTGCGGTACACGGGCCTCTCACTGTTGTGGCCTCTCCCGTTGCAGAGCACAGGCTCCGGGCATGCAGGCTCAGCGGCCATGGCTCATGGGCCCAGCTGCTCCGCGCAGCATGTGGGATCTTCCCGGACCGGGGCACGAACCCATGTCCCCTGCATCGGTAGGCAGACTCTCAACCACTGCGCCACCAGGGAAGCCCGAGAGCTGGTTCTTTGAGCAAGGTAAGAGTTGAGTTCCATGATGTACACCAACAATCCCATATTTTATCTCTCTCAATTTGCTGCATTATAGTTGTCTTCTGACTTTGTCAGAATAAGATAGTCCAGTATTAATTACAGATAAAACCATGCTTCAAACAGTGCATAAATTGGACACTTCCAGAGATCTGACAGAACATGGTGCCCTCATTTTAAAATTTATTATGTCCCCTCCTTGCCCGAAGATAACACAACGTCCTAGACTTAGCACTTATGACAGACCCTACAATAGTACCAGGTAATTGTAGTTCAACTCTTAGTCCTTCAGTTTTTCAAAAAAGTCATTCAGCTATAAGCTAGGTTTACTCATTCCGACTTCTTTCCATATTGCTTGGATAAGTGAGGACGATGATCTTAGCAGCAAATTAATTTTAGTTTCCCACAAATAAATTCTGAGAGAAATTGAGCAAGAGGAGAAGACACACAAAAGCCGCATCTTTGGCCCGTGGGCTATCCACTTATGTTTTTAGCTGACATGAATTTTGGGAGCATTTCCTAATATAGTTGTGACCACTAAATTGTAACCATCCTGAAGACATCAGCTATATTCTATGCAGCTCTGCAACTCTCAGATTACAGACTATCTGACCAGTAGTAGGTGCTCAATAAATATCTGCTTAGAAAATTAAGTCAATGAGCCAATGGACTCCTTGTTTTCTCTCTTACCATAATACCATGATTTGCAGAAGAATGAAGAATGTAGCAATTAGTCACATCTACTGAGTATATAACAAGCTAGCAAGCTCTTCACCCCTGAGTTGGGAAAAGTTAACTTATTTCTTTCCTTTTTTCTCTAGACCTGCTTAACAGAGCTGCCTATTCATACCCCTTTCTAAGGGAAACTGGCCTTCTCAAATTTCTGCAGAAATTCAAAGGTTACTTATGGAAGAAACAATTCTATACCCCAAGCCATGGAGAATGGAACCAGAACTAGACATTTGACCCAGGAAATGTTTTCATATACTAATATACTACCTAGGGATCTGCCCAGGTGGACCCCTTGATTTCATGAGATTAGCCAATTATATTCTCAGTCTTTAGAACTTGAACTTGAACTTCAGAACTTGAACTTGAAGGAAAATAGTACTTTCCAGTCAAAAGAGGAAATAACAGAGGAACAGACAAGGGTAACTTTAGTGATGGGGAGAGATGAGATTGGGTAGCTAAACTTCATTAGTGGTAAATCACTAGGAGAAGACCCCCAAACTCCGGCCCCTGAGATCTTTAAAGGACATAGAGTTCAGAAGCACCTCCATGAGGACCAAATCTATTACAGAGCATGTACTTAGATATCTGAGAGCCCACTGCTTAATCCATTCCAGATGTGTTCCTAAGCTGCCCTTCTTTGTTGCTAACTTGAGTAGTACTCTATTCCTTACAATATAAGAATCCTAATGAGAAGCACTCAAAATATTTTCACATTTGTGAATAAGTGAAAGTTTTAACCAGCCCTCTTCTCTCAAAGAATGATTGAAGGAGGGGGAGAAACAAGGAAAGAAGGATGTCAGAAAATTAGGGAAGGTTCTACTATTCTTCTAGGATAGATATGCCCAAATCGGTAATTGCAGGCTTTCATCTGCTTATCAGTTGAATGTCATAATGAGCATCAATCTTCTATTTGTCTGCGATAAGCTGTATAAACTAGGAAGTTTTGAAAAAGCCAGGAACCATGGTAAACCTAGGATAAACTGCAGGTAATCGGGTTTTTTTTTTTAACATTTTTATTGGAGAATAATTGCTTTACAATGGTGTGTTAGTTTCTGCTTTATAACAAAGTGAATCAGTTATACATATACGTGTATCCCCATATCTCTTCCCTCTTGTGTCTCCCTCCCTCCCAGCCTCCCTCTCCCACCCTTCTAGCTGGTCACAAAGCACCGAGCTGATCTCCCTGTGCTATGAGGCTGCTTCCCACTAGCTATCTATTTTATGTTTGGTAGTGTATATATGTCCATGCCACTCTCTCACCTTGTCACAGTTTACCCTTCCCCCTCCCCATATCCTCAAGTCCATTCTCTAGTAGGTCTGCATTTTTATTCCTGTCTTGCCCCTAGGTTCTTCATGACCTTTTTTTTTTTTTTTAAGCAATCGATGCTTCTTAATCTTTAATGCCCATAAGAATAATTTGGGGATAGTGCTAATAATGCAAGTTCTGATTTCATAGGTGTATGTTGGACCTAGGGTTTTGCATTTCTTACAAGCATCCAGGTAATACCAGTAGTGCTGATCTGTCAATCACATTTTGAGTAGCAAGGACGTAAAATGAAGAGACCCTGTGTGCAGCTACACAACCATTTAAATTTATTTTTTGTACGATGGTAAATAGAAGATGACCATTAAAACCAGATGAGTTCACCATTTCTGATCTGTGTGGCTTTGAGCAACTCATTTAACCCATTTAGTTTCCTCACTTGTAAAATGATGATATTTATCTTGCAGGATTATTCTGAAAATTAAACGATGTAACATATGTAAATTTCACAATAGCTCCTAAGCAAATGATATTTATTTTTCATTAATTCACTGTGTTAATCAAAAAGCATTTTTAACAACATGCAATTTCCAATAAGTGTTAGAGGGGAAGAAATACATGATCTCTGACCTAAAGAGTTTACAAACCAATAGGAGTAAAAACCAAAATGTCCATAAATAGCTATAATATAATGTCAAATAATAAATGCCATAAGAGAGGTAAAAACAAAATGCTTTCAAGCTTAAAGAATGAAAGGTTTACTGAAGGATGGAAGAAAGAGAAAAAGATGGAGAAATAAGGGAAGATTTCAACAAGGAGGTTGCATTTGAACTAAACCTTAAAGGATGAGTACGAGTTCACCAGGCAGAGAAGATGGGGACTGTCATTTAAAGCAGAAGGTAATAGCTTGTAGACACCATGATACTGTGAAAAACAGTGCCCTTTTAATGGCAATTCCAGATTTCCACCGTAGCTAGAACTAAGTTGAATTGGGAGAAGAGTAGAAAGATGAAGCTAGCTGCACCCAGAAGGTAAAGACCTCATATGCCATGCTGAGTTCCTGGGACAGATGGCATCTCCTATTACAGATCTTATCACACATTATCATAATTATGCATTAGTTCAAACGCGACTCCGTACCTTGACTACAAATGTCTGATCCATAACAAGTACTCAATGAATTCTTGTTGACAGCATAAATGTATAAATGTTTCAGGGAGAGAGTTTCTTGCAGCAGGGTAAAAGGCCTTAAATAATATTCCATAGATAGATCCCATACACAGTTGCCTGTTCTACTGTCTTGCAGTGACCCCAGCCCACATAGATGCTCCAGCATAACTATGCTCCTTAGAGAGACACCAAGCATTTTTTATTTGGAATGATTGTTACATTATATAACAAAACAACCATCCCATTATATGACCCATTGCATGCATTCCACTTGCCCTCCCTGTGATGATTCAATCTCTTAGTGGTATTTAAGATAGTAAAGGTTGAGAGAAACTGTTATACTCTAAGCAGATTGGGATCATCAGATGAAAACTATGGTGTGTCAGCATTGCATCCACCCTCACTTGTAACGCAAAGTTCAGTAATACAGCTTGCAGCTACTAGTTGATTAGTACAGCTTTCTAGGCTAGGACTTCTGCTTTCTTAAACAGAAGCATGGGGCAGCTTATTTCCCCACAGAAGCAGAATGATACGGTCTCCAGTGAATGATATGATTTCAATACAGAAAGTTTGCTTATATCTCACTTCATTTTTATTCCATCTATTGATTTCTTCAGGACTGTGCACATGTATTGGAATACCTTTATTAAATCCCTCAGGCATTCCAAGTAAACACAAATAGAATAATTAGGAACAACTGTAAGAGAATTGTAAGTAGATCTTGCCTTCGTATTATATTAGGAATAGAAACCTTGAATTTATCAGATGGAATCATTTAAGGGCTGGCTCTAGGCAGAATGCTGAAACAGGCAAAAGCTTACTTTCTACAGAGGGAGGAGAGCACAGAGGTCAAGGGCATGGGCTGGAGGCAGGTTACTTGGATTTGAAACCTTACTTGAAGACTTCCTAGTTTTGTGATTTTGGATACATTGTTCAGTGTTTCCTGCTTCAGACTCATCATCTATAAAGTGGGGATTATAATATCCATAAAGCTATGGAAAGTTAATCCATGAAATATTGCTTAGAATAATGCTGACACACAGTAAGAGCCTAATAACTGTTAGGTATCCTTATAATCTCCAGGGTCTCCACCCCACTAATTCAATAAATATCCCCTACTTCCAGAGTACCTCATTCCACATTTCTAGTGCCCCCTATATCTTCCTTCTTCTCATTTCTAGCAAGAGTTTGAGTCATTTATGTTTGTGTAATTGTGTCCCCACAAAATGTTGCCCCTGACAGAAATCTTTTTATTTACCTTTTATCTCTTACTGTAGAAAGAAAAGTGCTTTTTGATTATTAGGGAATCCACAATGTTAATAATCAAGTGGGAGGCCTATTTTCCCAGCCCATACCCCAAGCCCCTGAAGTTACAGCAATATATATCCGTTTGTGCAACAAATATTTATTGAAGAGTTCTGTGTGTCAGATACTCATGGATGCTGGGGGTGGTGCAAAGATAAACAAGGCAGTGGAGATGCTCAGTATTTACTGGGGAGCATGGGAGAACCAGGAAGGGGAATTTAATCCAGTCTGCTGTGGGGGAGGAGGGGGTGGCAGGAAAAGCTTCTCTCTGCGTATCAGTGGAGACTTTCCTAGGGTTGTTTAATGACAAGCATCAGTTTTCATTTGTTATTTGACATCTAACTGGTTAGAAGACAAAGTCTTCTTTCTTTCTCTTCTCTTTAAAAACCCTAAAAAAATATCCCTCCACACATTTTTAATGCTCAGAGGACAGGAAAAAAAATCTGATTCCCCAACTCGGACGTTGGAGACTTGGGTCACAGGAAGGAAAGCTTCCCTTCAGACATTCCTTATACTATGAAAACAGCCTGAGAGCATTCATTCATTCATGCAGTCTTCCTGCGCAGTGCTTACTAAGCACACACGATCCATGTCAATAATGTTAAGTAAAATGGAGTTTATAAAAGACATTGTGGGACTTCCCTGGTGGTACAATGGTTAAGAACCCGCCTGCCAATGCAGGGGACATGGGTTCGATCCCTGGTCCGGGAAGATCCCACATGCCGCGGAGCAACTAAGCCCGTGCGCCCGTGCGCCACAACTGCTGAGCCTGCGCTCTAGAGCCCGCAAGCCACAACTAGAGAAAGGCCGTGAGCAGCAACGAAGACCCAATGCAGCCAAAAATAAATAAATAAAATTAAAAAAAAAAGACACTGTGTTTCTGTCCCTGTGGAAGTTAAAAGCTGTTGAAAGATAAGCTGTATCCTACAACAGAAATAGTTAAATAACAATGAAATGAAACATATGATTAATTCTCAATGAATTATTCTATCAATGATTCTTGATGTTCTGGAAAAGACACCAGCTAAGAGCAAACACTGAAAGGTTCATCTCAAGTTCCACTTCCTATCTACTGGAAGTAAATGCCTGGAAGAATGTATAGCCAGTGATTATGTTGCTTTGCCAGACTCAGAAGGAAATAGCTTAGGGACTAATGTTGGTCATGCCACAGGAATGGGAAGTGTGAGCATTTTGCCACTTCCTTTCCCTGGTGTGCTGGCTACATAGCGTGACAGTTAAGAAAAGATTTTGCAGTCTAAGAGACCTGGATTCTGCTGTTTGCTAGGTCTGTGGACTTGGGCAATTTATTTAACTTGTCTGAGCCTTAATCTTTTTCAATTGAAAAGTGGAGATACTATTGTTTACCGACCCTCCCAGGTTTGTCCCCAGCAAGGGTCCCTCTGCCTGGTGTCACTTGTGCCAATAGAAGGAGACTGAGTTTCGTTCAGAAGCAAAAGGAAAGCTTTATTCTTTGACCAAAGACTGGAGAGATGCAAGATCGCACTCTAGAGTACATGCTTTCCCCAAAAGACCCCGGGCCTGCCAGGCTGCTTTACAGGGTCCTTGTCGGCAGGGAGGGGGTAGAGTTCTCACGGGTTGTGCACAGGCGTGCTGTTCACAGCTCTAGATCCCAGTGCCTGCCACTGCCATCTTGAATTGAGGTGTCGGGGGCACACAGCACTTCTCTCACAGACCCCCAAACTGAGGTGCCAGGCACAACCATTTCGCAAGAGGAACACTGGTCTGAAGAGCCGGGTGCAAGGCCTCTGCCTGCAGTTCCCTATGAGCAAGTGACACCAAATGAAGCACAAAGGAAAAGAAAAAGGTTAGACTTTAGTTTGTTACCCAGATTCTAATTTTATTCCCCAGGAATTGTTAATGGGCTTTGCCAGTGACAAATCCCTCCTCTGTCTTTTGTCCTCCTCATCCCTCTCGTCTTCTGTAACTACTTGCTGCTGATGTGGGGTGTCGTCATAACCTGGGTGGAGGAACAGAGCTTCTCCCCAGCTGCCTTTACATCTGTTGGATTTTGACCAGGCCTCAGCCCTGATGGTTCATATCCTTGAGCAACCACCATTTGTGTAACCTTTTGGAGACAAAGGACGCCAGACAATTTAAGATACATGGCCCAAATATTAGCAAGAGAATAATTGTCACATGTCAATTTTTTCCTAAAAATGAAAGTGTCTAGGTCTTTTGCCTGTAGGCACAAGTGTGCCCTGATGGTGGGGCTCAATGCCATGACTGAATATCCCTGGTCACACTTTTATTGTTTTTTTGAAAGATAAGCTTCCGGTCGGAGAGAGGTTCACACGAGTAGTCAAGGGGTCCATTGCCTCAGGTTGTCTCTCCGGAGGTTGGGGCTCAGGGACCCTCTTCATTCAAGTGTGATGTGCCCACAGGGTGATCCCTGCAGCTTCAGGGCAGAATGTGTGGTTAGAATCGGCAAGTCGGGCCCATTCCACTTAGGAGTGAACTGACCTTGTGGGCTGCTGCTTTTCCAGGTTTTCAGGTTCACCTGGTGTCCTGGCCAGAAGGGGTGGAGGGCCAGGTGTGTGGGTGTGGCAGTTACCATTATTGCCCTACCTGGAGGGCATACTTGAGTTGTCCTGTTTCAAGGGAGCTAAGGTGTTCCTTCTCTCAGGCTTGCGAATGGATCTACCATACGTGAGTTCAAATGCTTTTAACTTTAACTTACCCCTTGGAGCTAACCACCGCAGAAGCAGGGCAATCAGAAGCAACTTAATCCAATTTTCTTGAGTTCCCTGACATAGCTTGACTAAGGCCCGTTTCAAGGTCTGACTGCATCTCTCTACTTTCCCTGTCGGTTGGGGTCTTCAGGCTGAGTGCCCGGTCCATTTTATGCCCAGGGCACCTGTTATCCCCTTTGTCACTTGCGACACAGATGCCGGACCATTATGACTTTGTAGAAATCCTGGGAGCCCAAACCTGGGGATTATTTCTTTGAGTAATGCCTTAGCCACTGCAGCTGCCATTTCAGTTCTAGCAGGGAATGCTTCTATCCACCCAGAAAAATGTGTCTACCAGCATCAAGAGATAGCTGAAATTACCCAGTACACTTGGCATGACAGTGAAATCAATCTGCTAATCTTCTCCAGGATATGTCCTTCTGGTCTGAATGGGCCTTGTCTGGGGCCCGCTGGGAGGGAGGGGTGGTGTGGTGTTGGGGGTGTTCATTGTACAGATGAGGCATGTCTCAATTGTTCGGCCGATTATACCTTTCATTCCAGGAGTTACCATGACCTCAACCAACCAGTTACACAGGGCTTCCATCCTGTAGTGAGTTCCTTGGTGAGCCTCCCTGATGGCTTGACAAGCCGCAGTTGAGGGAAAGAAGTATCACCCACGTTCATTAACTAGCCGCACATGGCCTCCTGGATGGCTACTGAAACTCCATTTTCAGGCTTTGTTTAATTCTTCCTTTACGTAAATGGGGGAATAATTGGATGGATCTGCCTTTGAGGTATGAGGGGTAGTTTCCAAGTTACCAGTTCTGAGGCCACCCTTTTGGCAGTTGCGTCTGCCTTGTCATTTCCCTTTATTACCTCTGCATCCCCTTTTTTGGTGACCCCTACAATGAATCACTGCCACCATTTTTGGAAGCTGAACTGCTTCTAAGAACTTCAATACGCTTAAGCCATGTTTCACCTGTTTATTTTCTGCAGTAAGTATACCTCTTTCCCTCTGAATAGCCCCGTGTACGTGTAGGATGGCATATGCGTAACAGGAATCTGTGTAAACATTTAAGATCCTCCCTGGCCTGAGCTCCAAGGCTCAGGTGAGGGCTATCAACTCCATCTTTAGTGCAGAAGTCCCCGGGGGTAGGTTTCTAACTTCTATAACTTGGGTCTGGGAGGTCACTGTGTATCCCTCTAACTCTTTTTGCTCTCTCATAAAGCTGCTTCCATATGTGAACCATTCCTCTTTGGTGTTTGGGAGAGAGGCTCACTTCCTGGGCTGGGGTGACAGGAATAGATAGTGTCTATGGTTTCTATACAATGACGCTCCAGGGGTTCTGTTTCTGTGGGTAGCAGGGTGACAGGATTTAGTGTGTGACAGGTTTTTATGGTAGCCACTGGGTTGCCTAAAAGCATAGCCTGAACTTGAATCGACCTTCACAGGTATAGCCACTGTGTTCCCTTAGAACTTACTAAAACCTGAACCTGGTGTGGAGTCTCTATAGTGATTGGCTGACCAATGGTTAGCTTTTCAGAGTCCTTAAACAGTGTTGTAGGAGCTGCTTCTGCCCGTAGGCAAGGAAGCCATCCCTTAACCTTTTGATGTTATTGTTTAGAGAAATAAGCAACCACTCCAGTAAAGGGTCCCAGTTTTTGAGCTAATACCCCAAGGGCGATTCCCCTTCTCTCATGAATGTAGAGGTCAAAGGTTTTAGCTAAATCTGGGAGGGCCAGGACAGGGGCCTAAAGTAATTGCTTTTTCAATTCTAGAAAGGCCCCTTCTCATTCTGAATTCCATTCAAAAGGAGTATCATTCTTTCCTTTCAACTTTTCATACAGAGGCCTAGCTATTAGACCATAGTTAGGGATCCAGAGGCAGCAAAACCTAGCCATCCCCGGGAAACCCCTAAACTGTCTTCTAGTTTTAGGAGGGGCAAGGTTGCAAATAGCTTCTTTCCTTTCCTGGGATAGGCTTCTCTGACCTGTGAGAATGAAGCCTTGGTGGGTCCCCCTAGTTTGTGATATTTGGACCTTTTTCTTGGATACCTTGTATGCTCTATTGACTAGGTGGTTCAGGGTGGTTAGTATTTCTATCAGAGGTCTCTTTAGTTAGGGCTGGCAATCAGAATGTTGTCTCCATTCTAGGTTCCCTCCTCCAAATATAGATCTTTTAGGTCTGTAGCTAAAGTTTCCCCAAAGATGGTGGGGGAATTTTTGAACCCTTGGAGCAGGACTGTTCAGCAGTATTGTTGTTTTTGTTGCATGTTTGGGTCCTGCCACTCAAAAGCAAAACTTTCCTGTGACTCTGGGGCTAATGGAGTACAGAAAAAGGCATCTTTTAAGTCTAATACAGAATACCAGGTCCTGGTGGACAGTAGAATGGCCAGCAGGGTGTAGGGATTAGCTACTACTGGATATATATCCTCGGTGGCTTCATTGACTGCCCTGAGGTTCTGTACCATGTGGTATTCCCCACTGGGTTTCTTAACAGGAAGAATGGGGGTGATACAGGCTGATAGACATGGTCTAATAAGGCCTTGGTCAATTAGGCCCTGTATAACAGGGGCAATGCCCAATAACTCCTGCCAACGGAGAGGGTACTGCTTTCTATTGGGCCATGTATGTCCAGGTTTTAAATGGACTAACACGGGACTGGCTCCTGCAGCTCATTCCACCTGTCCCTGAGTCCAGACCTTGGGATTTATTCCAGAGAGATTGATTTGCTCTGTCGGGGAGGTTTATCCTCATACATTAACATTATCATGTTGTGCCCTTTGTCTAAGAGGATACTAGTCTCCAATTTGTCTCCCATTAGGTGGATAGTAGCCACCAATTTATCTCTTCCTAGCAGGGGTATACGGCATTCGGGGATATACAGGAAGGAAGGAATGGGTGAACATGTGTTCATCCAGATTACATTCTAACGGCTGTATGAAGGCCTGTTCTTGGGATTTCCCTGATAGTCCCATAATTTTACAACTTTCATGACTGAATTTGCCTTTAGTGTTCAGAACTAAGTAAATGGCACCTGTGTCAACTAAGAATTTGACAGCCTTTACTCTTATGTCCAATGTCAGCTGAGGCTCCTTGGGGGTCAATTGGAGTGCCAGGTTAGGAGCCCCCTGGCCCCTTCATTCTTCATCTGTTTGGACCATCTGCCTTCAAGGATGGTGGCCAGGATTTGCCATTTCCATCCCCCTTTGGGGGTGGCAAAGGCATTCTCTCTTCCAGTGTCCCTCTTGTTTGCACATGGTGCACTGATTGGCTCCCAGTTTCCTTGGCTTGCTATCCCTCGATGGGGGATGGGGGCCATACACCAGCATCGAGAGTCTCCGTGGGCGGTTAGTCCAGATTCCCATGCCAACCAGTTGACGTGAGAGGGCAACAGTCAATTGGTGGGCTGGCTTCCAGACCTTTTTATTCTCTGACTTTGTGTATATCTTGGTTATTAAACACCTGGTAGGCAACCTCGGCTAGGAAAGAGGTAAGGGGTATCTGGTTCTATTTCCAGTTTCTGAAGTTTATGCCTGATGTCGGGGGCACTTTGTGAAATAAAATATGACCTCAGGATTACATTCCCTTCCAAGAACTCAGGGTCAGTGTAAGTATAGATTCAAAGGCATTCCCTGAGGCACTCTAGGAATGCTGAAGGCTTTCTGTTGGCTGCTGATTGATTTCCTTTATCTTACTCCAGTTGACAAGTTCCTTTCCTGCTGCCTGGATTCCTTTTAGGATCTCAGGATCATATTTTTATAATGGGTTAGCCTCTGTCTTTCACCCCCTTCTCCATTGTCTCAGTGGTCCCAGTTGGGTTTGTTGTCTGAGACCTCCTGATTTCCCAGTCTGAAAAATAGCATGACCTGTATTGTTTCTGTTCTCTTTGTCTGCTTCATCTTAGGATTTTGAAAAGACCGTAGCCTTTTCTTTCCTCATTAGGAATACATTGAGGAGGCTCTAGATGTCAGCCCAGGTGGGGTCATGGATCTGAAAGATTCCCCTAATCAGATTCAGGAACACCTCTGGATCTTCCCTCAGCCCCTTACTATGACTTTTCCAGTTATACAGATCATAAGTGGTAAATGGAATATATATACGGGTGAGCCCTCCTTCTCCATCAGGGACCTGCCTCAAAGGGAGTGTTTTTCCTAGAGGGTTGTGGGCCCTGGCTGGTAATTAGTCCCACTTTGTGTACTTGCCAGATTGGGTTCTGGGGGAAGGGGCTTGTATGGAGGGAACCCCTGGGGCCTAGGGCCCAAATTGGGACATATGAAGGAAGAGGGTCGGGCAGGAGCGGTAGGAGGAGGGTTAAGGAATAGATGAAGAAGGTCCTCAGGGGAGGGTCAAGGACTGGTAGAGAGCTCTTAGTCTCCTTTGGTATTTCCTCAGTGAAGGAGAGCCCACATCCCTTTTGAAGGTCTTTGTTCTGATATAAGGCCATAACAAACTAGACATAGGGAATTTCATCCCATTTTTTTTGTCTCTGGCATAGCAGGTCCAGTTATAAGACGGTGTTGTAATTTAGAGAACCATTGATGGGCCAACTTTCTTCATCTCCTAGCCAGTATTGGGGCCAGACTGTATTACATTGGAAGATTAAAATGTTTGGGGGTCAGGGGGTGATAACCAAAAAACTTCCATTTGTGCAAGATGCACCCTAATGGTTGGTCAATCCTTCAGTAGGGTGGACATTTGTTTCTCTGTCCCTTAGATGTTCTGTTATGGATTTGTTTCCAGCTATCAAGGGGCGTTGGTTAGAGTGATTTCTTGGCACGCAAATGCCACAAGATTTGACCCAAATAAGATTTCTGGTTCAGGAAATTTGGAAACAGCACCAAACTGTTAATGCATTCCTCAAAAGACCAAAATAGGAGGTATCTATTTTGGTGTGGACTCTGATATAACTGGGGTTCACCTTGAATCTGTAATGGCCTGTGCTTGAGAGTGTTAGTCCCTCCCTAGTCAGAATGTCCCACAGGAGGTTAGACAGGACCACATCTGGGCCAGAGCAACTTAGCCACATTAATTCCTGACCAATTTGGTCTGTTAGGGAGTGTCATATCTGTCTGAGGTTGGGGTCTTCTCCTTCCTCCTTTCAGCTGAAAAGGAGTTTTCAGACTTCCCACCAGATGAAAGCTAAAATCAAAGGGATTTCCATGGGATACTCAATAGATCACTGGGGCGGCTGGTATTCTGTGCTGATACTGGAAGGAGAGCCCATGGAACCTCGATCAGTAAAGAATCACCCAAGGTTCTCCTCACAAGCAGAGTGGGGAGGAGAGGTTGGGCAGTGGATGTTTCCTGTTCTTGCCAGTAGCTCATGGGGCTTCCCAATAATCGGGTTTCTGATCTTATGAGTAGCTCGCAGGGCTCCCCATCCCACCTCAGAGAAACTAGCGCTGACCAGAAGAGGTCAGGTTACTGCTTGTCTACCTACCTTGAGACCCTTTCACGCTCAGGCATCCCTCATGCCTTTTCCTGAACTCAGATTGCGCGTCCTCGTTCTGTTTTGTCAGGCAGTCCTCATTACCTGGGCCTTTTCCCTATCTCGCCTCTTCACTCACAGGGTTGACCACTTTCCTTTACCAACTTGAAAGGGACTATGGAGAGTGCTACTGTTGACCCCTGGACATTGGTGAGGAGGGCAAAAAGCCCTGGTGTGGCCACTACTGCCTTGTACAGGGGTCAAGAGGACAGCACTACTGGTGAGACAGTGGGCAAGACTGCTGCGGCTCCCTCTTGTCCACAGGTCCCAACTGTCCCCAGCATCTGGCACCTTGGGAAAGCCAGCCAGATGCAGCAGGCAGGCACACATGAGTTTCAGCCTCTGATCCCCAGTGATGCCACAATATGATCCATTCAAGGGGATGCAGCCCGGATTGCTCTGCAGGCTATGCTGTGTGTGTACGGTACCTGGGTATCAGGTTTCTGGGACAAGTTGCTCTGAATTTGTCCAAAGGCTGCTGCCCTTCTACCGCATCTGAATGAAGTCAAAGACTAGAGTCAGTCATCCTCATGCAAACTTCCCAGAGCCTCTGCCATCCCCCACCTGAACCTGGGGTGAGTCCAGAGCCTAGTGGGTACGTGCAGGTGGAAAAGGCCATGCTCTATCCCATCTGGGTCACCAGAAATTTTTTTACCAACCCTCCTGAGTCAGTCCCTAACAAGGGTCCTTCTGCCTAGTGTCATTCAAGCCAATAGAATGAGACCGAATTCAATTCAGAAGCAAAGGGAAGCTTTATTCTTTGACCAAAGAATAGAGACATGCAAGCTTGTGCTCTAGAGTAAACGCTCTCCCCAAAAGGCTGTCGGCAGGACTGCTTTTTAGGCTTCTTGTCAGTGGGGAGGGGGCAGAGTTCTTGCTGGCCAGGCACAGCTGTGCTGCTCACAGAGCTCCAAACTGAAGTGCCGAGAGCAGCATCTCTGCACACAGTCTGCCACTGCTATCTTGAATTGAGGTGTCACGCGCAACACTTCTGCACATGGTCTGTGAGCGGAAGTGTTGGGTACAGCCATTTCACACTAGAAATTCTGGTCTGAAGTGCCAGGTGCAAGGCCTCTGCACGTGGTACCCTATGAGCAAGTGAAACTAGACTGAGCACAAAGGAAGAAAAAGTTAATTTTATTTTATTACCCGGATTCTATTTTTATTTCCCAAGAATTTTAGTGGGATTTGCCAGTGACACTGTCATCTCAAAATATGTTAGCTATTGTCATGCAATTAAATTCAATGAAAGACAGAATCAAGTCTGTCTCATTCATCTTTATAACCCTGGCACGTGGCCCAACACATATCTGCCCTGCCCACCTGACCTTACACGCACACGCGCACATGTGCGTGCATGCACACACACACACACAGATTGGGAAAGTTTATTGAAGGAATTGGGACTTGAGAAGAACTTTAAAGAATTGGTAGAACATTAATACATCAAGGAATATGAGGAAAGTTACTACCTGAGCAAAAAGACCTGGTAAAACATGGAAACCAAAATGTGTATGACAGTCAGGGACTGAAGAAGAGACAGACAAGCCAGAAGGAAAAATAAATAGCATCCAAACAACTTTAATTTTGAAAGATGCTAAAATCGCTTCATCTATATTTCATTTTGTGAAGCAAGAAAACTGAAGCTCAGAGGAGTTTAAATAACTTATAGTGGTAGACATTGGCATTGCTGAGATTGCAACCCAGATTGCCTGACACATTCAATGCTCATTTGAGAAGGGACTGGAAGAAATTCTGGGAAGCCAGTCGGAAGTCATATGGTAGAGTTCTCCATTTGAAAAATTCACTCCTTAAGTAATGAGGATCTCTCTTATCTGTTACCAGCATTGTAAACAAGGTTAGAATGAAATTCCCTGGACAGTCTCTTTGGGAGGCATGACCAGGGAAAGTGGGACCACAAAGCAAACACCATTGATCAACAAGCATGATTCCTGAGAGAGCATGGACTAAAAATTTCCAAACTAATTCAGAAGAAAACATCCCAATTGTGTTGGTAAGGGGAGACAGTATGGACCTATTGCTTGATTTAATCAGAGACTATATGACAAGGAGAAGAGAAAAACTTCCTCCACCCTGAAAACACCATATTGTATTTATATTGTGTCCAACACTAACAGAAGGTAAAAACTATACATAATACTATGATTGTTACTTTAGCTTTTTCATTTTTTGTCTTTTTGTTATTTTTATTACTCACAGAATCTATCCCTTTGTGTTTATGGCCAGATATATTTTTAGTCTTATTTTATAATGGAGCAACACTTAGTTAAATATGAATAACACTCTGGTTTCTGGACACCCTTTGCTTCATTTATTACACCTGATACTGTCCTACCCAAAAAACGTGGAACCAGCACCTGACATCTTCCCCAGGAAGGTAAATGTTGCTCATTTTTTACTTGTCATCTAATAAGTAAAAGCCAGATTTGGAGGTGGAAACTTCAAAGTGCAGTTGCTTCATCCTGAGAAAATACTGGTGTCTGTTTACATCCATATATTAATGGAATAATTTGCAGATCAGTCAAAGTACTTGAGACACATCAATGATACATATGCCCCCATTGTTCTTAATTAGCTTCTGATTAAAATGTCTTCTCATGCTCTTCAAGCTTAATTGTTGTCATTGAGATCCACGGAAGTACTCTTGCAAAGATTTCTGCATGGAGAGTTAGAGGCAGGGGATCTATAGTGAAGCACATGTCCCCAGGAATTTCTTCTCTCTTTCCTAATTATAATCAGTCTCTGACTGCCATCGTACAAAAATTGTAATACCCAGGTAATGGACACCCTGAAAACAACTGTGGCTGTAATATTTGAGTTCTTTAGGCAAATGATCCCTGCAGGGCCAGTCATTGTGTTCAGCAGCGCTCAGCAGTTCCATCCGGAAGTTTCTTCCATCAGTGGAGAGTGTTTATTCCTCTTTTCCACTGGGATGTAAGCATCACTGAGCCGAAGTTAGGCCTAAATTCCAACATGGTGTTCCTTGCAGTGGACCTTGGGATAGCCTCCTCAACATCAATTCAACCCCTTAACCCACTGTGTAACAGCACTAGTTTTCAACCCTGGATGTACATCACCATCTACCTGGGAGATTTTTTTTTTTTTTTCTTTTGGTGGTGCGTGGGCCCCTCACTGCTGTGGCCTCTCCCATTGCGGAGCACAGGCTCCGGACGCGCAGGCTCAGCGGCCATGGCCCACGGGCCCAGCCGCTCCACGGCACATGGGATCCTCCAGGACCGGGGCACGAACCCGTGCCCCCTGCATCGGCAGGAGGACACTCAACCACTGCGCCACCAGGGAAGCCCTGGGAGATATTTTTAAAAACACTGATCCCTAAGGACTATCCTTGACCAGTTCAATCTGAATCTTTGTACAGAGGTTAAGAGCAAGGGCTGAGGAACCAGTAGCATGAATTGGTATCCTGGCCCTACAGTGCAAACTTGGGACAGGTCTTTAAACTCTCAGTGCCTTAATTTTCTCAAGCATTAAATTTGGTTATAACAGTACCCATCTCATGGGAGTATGGTGAAAAGTATATGAGTAAATATTTATAAAGTACTTAGAATAGTGGTTGACACATATAAACATAATTATTTGTTATGATAGTGATAAAGATGATCTTGATCTTGATCATGAACATCATGATGTAGGAAATGGAGCTAGAGCTTGATCAAATTGTGTTTGAAGTCCACCCTACCTCTGAAATTTTCATATTAAAGAGCCAAAAAACTGCTTCTATTTTTAAAGCCTTTTTGAGTTTACCTTTCCTATTATTTGCAACTGATATGCAACCAATTATTTACAGCTTCTTAGACTAGGCTGAGAAGCCTGTGGGTGGTCCATGAATACTATAGAAAGACCATCAGGCTGTGACTTAGAAGAAATGAGTTCTGGTCCAAGTGCTACTCTACCTAAGGAGCAGATGATTTCAGAAGGCTTTGGAGCATTAATTTTATAACATATGAGAGTCTGTGGAATTGATATCTGGTAACCCACCAGCTAAGACTTTTCACCCCTCAATTCTGTTTATCTAAGAAATGAGGAGACTGAACTAGAAGAACTTGAAGGATGATCAGGCTTAAGGAGCCCATGTTTTTATTATCTCCTGGAGGCCAGGGGCTAAGTTAACTCTTAGTATAAGAACATTAGTGGACTGAACTTTGTAGTGACTTCCTTTGCAGAAGAGTTTGTTTCCACCCCCTACCTGAAGATAAATAGGAGGGAGGTGTTCAATGCTTCTGATTTTCGGAATGGAAACCAAGGCAACAGGAGAAAACAATTCCAGAGAGGTGGCGATGAATACAGACATTACCTGTCTTTGTTACATGTTTGGAACAGAGCTGTTCTACAATTGATCTATGCATCTCAAGAGCCTATATACACAATACTGAGATATTTTCTTAAATAGAAGAGCCTTAAAAGCAACATTAAAAAAAAAAAAACAAATTGTCCCTTGCATCTGGCTACCTCCCATGTAGCTCATCCAAGATTGGTTGAGGTAACCTGAGTGTGCACATCAGGATTTTAGGCCATGGCCATGCAATATCCAAACATCCACGTGAGAATTGAATTTTAAAGCAGAGAATACAAACTGACCACTTACAAGTTTAATGTGGCTGACAGGTAGGTTTTGTTCAGCCTATAGTTTACTTTTACTTGAATTAGGAGCCAATTTTTTAAATCAGTAGTTTACAAATAAAAATTCTGCTTTCTGGGCTCTCTGGAAAAAAAATGGAAGATCTGGTAACACTGGGCTGACATTTCTCCTGGGAACAATAAGCTTTAACTGACTGGCAGCTGCCCAGAGACTTTACCCAGTTTGCTGCAGTCCTCACCCCCCCCTCACATCAGTTGAACATGGAGGCTGACAGGGTTCATTATACAGCTTTTGCTTTATCTGCTTCACTCACTTCTACCAATTGCTTGACCCTCATAGATATTTGAGTTTGCAGCCTTAGCCTGCCTTTAAATTTTGTCCATATCCAAGTTGATACACCTGAATTTAGCTTTTTGAAAACTGAACAAAGTGCAAATGATGCAGTGAGTAGGGGTGAGTAGTATTGGCTATATGATGCCATGCAACTGGTTTAACTGCTTTACTTTCCAAAAATTTCCACTGATGTTCTATAGACACAGACATGTAGTTGATTGTATTTGAACTTCAAATGTGGTCTCAGACCTCTCTGGGTCACAAAGAAGTGACAGTTCTTCAGATCACCTCCTGAGATGAATTGAGGAAGAGTGTTTTGGCCTCAGATTACTTTACAGATTAGCCTGAAGCCTTCTCTGCATTTTCCTCATTTCCTTTATGGAGCTTAAGTCAGAAATAGCTTTTCTAGTACCATCTATTAGAAGCACATGAAATGTCAAGCCAGATTTATGGATTAAGAAATTGACATTGGATCATAATTCAGTTTAGAGCAGGAGGAATGAGAATGCCAAAAATGACTTGCAGCCAATTCTTTTTGTGGTCACAACAAGAACAACAATAAAAAGAGTGTGTTCGTTTCTAAGTCAAAGCCCCTCCTCCCTCCATCCCTGCCCCCAACTCTCTTGTGATGTATACCAGCTACACAGATACTGTATATACAATTAAAATGGAGACCTAAAATCTGCTTACTATTTAGCTTTTTTTCCCAGATATCTAACTCTGGGCTCCTTCTCTATGACCACCATTTCCTTCCTTATTTCCCAGTTCTTCACTTCTACTGAATCTCTCTGCCTTTGTGCATAGCCATCTCTTTAACTAAATTATGGCTGCCAGGGTGGAAACCCATCTTGTTCAACATTGTTACCCCAATTCCTGAGCATGCTACTTGACACCGTAGAAGTTCAACCTATTTTTAGTTACATAAATAATCGGTGACCTCCAGTACCTCAAGCTGTTTCTCTAATTCCAAGATGTTAGCCTCCTTCTTGTTCTGTTTACCTCACTACCAAACCTGAACCCCATGGTCAGCCATGTTAGTGAATTCTTATATTTCACTATCTTCCATTTCCCTTGGCCAAGTTCCTAGACTGTCAGTAGTTACTGGAAAAAGTTTTAAAGACATATCTATTACTTCTAAAGAAACATGTTATAAAATAGTAACTGGTCCTTCACAGACATACAGTGATGAGAGTATTCAGTCAATTCTTTTTCTTTTTTTTTTTTTTGCGGTACGCAGGCCTCTCACTGTTGTGGCCTCTCCCGTTGCAGAGCACAGGCTCTGGACGCACAGGCTCAGCGGCCATGGCTCACGGGCCCAGCCGCTCCGCAGCATGTGGGATCTTCCCAGACTGGGGCACGAACCCGTGTCCCCTGCATCGGCAGGCGGACTCTCAACCACTGCACCACCAGGGAAACCCTCAGTCAATTCTTGTTGACTCTGTCACAACATATGTCCCCAAAATGTTCTAAGATCTTTAGTTTCCCCAACGCTCCACACTCATCCTCCTCAGGCACATTAGATGACCTAACCCACCTGTGAAATTTAGATATCCCAACTCAAGCTCCCTTAATTCCCTATTTCCCTTTTCAAAATATCATTCTATTATTACTTCCCTTTATTTTTCTGTTTGTCCTTCTTTGTCATCTAATTGATCTAATTGTTGATTAATTCCTTCCTATCCCATAATCTCTAGGACCTTTTTCTGGATCTTACTTTCTCTCTGTGTCTCTTTTATTTTTCTCTTCTGTTTTTATTTGTTGTTTGTGTGTTGTAGTCTGACTTTCCTCTGCTTTACATGTCTAAACAAGCTCTTTTGAAAGTTAACAATGATGTCACAACTGTCAAAGCCAAACTTTCTAAATTCTATTCCTCTTAAACATTTGCATTTTAGCACTATGTTTATCACTTTCTTTTTAAATTCTTTGTAACAAAAACTTTCATGACACCATCACATTTTGGTTCCATTACTTTTTCAGGTACTTCTTACCTAAATCCTATTTTTGGCTTCTTGTCCTACATTCTTAATCATGCAGACCCATAATGAATTTTGATTCTTCCTTTGCCTTTGCACCCCTTGTGTAATCAGTGCCCAAGTCTTGAAATGTTCTTTAGGAGGCAAGATACACATTTAACTAGCCACGTGGCCATGTGGTACTCAGTTTGAACATTTCAATCTCTTTTTAGGAGCCTGAGATGTTCTAGATGTATACTCTGGAAAACCTCAAATAAGTAAGGGATTAAAATCAGGAATGTGGCTGAATCTGTAAAACAGAAAAGCAGTTTTGTATTTGACATATGACAAGTGAGATGATACTTAAGCACAGTTATCTTCTGCCTCTACTTCTGGATGAGCTCAGAGAATACTCATACCTTATAGCCAGTCTTCCCTTCACTCCTTTCCCACTAGGAGGAGAGAAAGGAGAAATGAATTCTGTGTATTAGAGGGGATCATTCTTCCTTGCAAGTGAGATAAATACAACTCAAACAAGCTTAGGCTAAAGTGGAGGATTTATTGGCAAAAATAAGTAAACCTGGGGAATAGAAGTAGTGACTCTGGGACAACCAGAACAATTGACTCCTTATCCTTGGCCCATACTTCTCTTTCACTGCCATTATATTTTCTCTGGTCAACTTTATAATGCTTGAATCATGACCACTGGAAGTCTGGGTTCACATATTCTCACTTTTTCCAGCAGAGAAGAGAGGATATTTTCCTCTGCTCCAATTTAAAAAAATAGGAAACACTTTGATGTACCAGCTAATATATTAAATCTTATATCATTTTGGTTGGTTGGGCATATAGGGCCATATATGAAGCTGGCAGCTCTCATTCACTTATAATAAGATCCATAAGATATGGGCCTGTATAGCATCTCCCTCAAGCCAAAATCTGTCCAGATCCAGTACATGATCCCTATTTTAGCAGAATGATCGTTTAGATTTGCTCTCAAAATTTAAGTATCTTTTCATTCAACCAGGACAGTTTGATTTTAAGCTTTACTTTAGTTCAGAAAATTTGACTTTTCCTAGTTAAAAAATTGGTGTTTCATGCATTGTGGCCACTGGGTTGAAAGTTAAGGTTTAAGTGCAGACTTTACTAATCTTAGAATCTCAGAAATCAAAATTACTTTGACAGAATTCACCAAATGGATTCTATGGCAATGGTACTTGTGTGTACTTTACAGAGGGTAGAAAATTTCCTGAAAACTCTTAGAACTGCCCATCAGAGCTGGACTGAGGTTGAATTCACATAGTGCCGGCACAGGCCTGACAAAAGGACAGGTGTAGAGTCATGCCATTTCTCTGCTATCAGCACCACTGTTGTAGACATTGTCATTGCTGCCCTCTTCCATTATTCTTACAACTGAAGACCACTAGGAACCCCTGTTCCTCCATCCCTGGATTTGAGCTCAGGAATATGAAATAGATGAAAGAATATCTTTGTCTCACAGTCTAAATCCCACATAAAGTTTTCATTCACAGATTACAGCTCATTCTATATAATATCTGAATAATTAAAAATTATATCCAAGACCTGAATAATACACTGATAAATCTAAGGTCCTGTTTTGACAAGTCTTTGTCAGCAAGATCCCGAAGGGAGAAAAAAAAATTCAGCATAACAGATTATAAGTAACTACATGTGTCTGAGAATATGTAGTGGAAACTTCAGACAGTCAAACCATCAAACACAGAGATGCTCTTCCCAAACAGAAATCTTCCTTTTTGGATGCTGTGATTGAAAACAATTTTCTATGGAAGACTTTTGCCACAGTTGAGAATAATAATAAAGGGTTACAGAGTCAGAAAATTCTTTCCAAGCCATCTAAAAAAACAAACTGACAAAAATCAAAGCTTGGAACAAGCCGATACAGACCCTAATTCATGAATTCAGCTTGCCTCAGCTTCTGCTGCAGCTTTTTTTTTTTTTAATTGGATACTCAAGGTCAGTTGTTGCAAATCAGTAATTGGTGATCTATTGTGTTAAACTCACGTGAGCAACAGTCAATTCTGTAACAGCAACTGCTTTAGGAAGCAAGAAATTGTTAGTGCCTTCAGTATCCCAAACAAAAATAATATACTAATGAATGTGCTAAGTACTGATGAGAAGGATCTAATATGCATTTCCACAGAAATGTCTTGTAATTTAGGATTAATTAATGTCCAATTATTGTAAGCTGTAAGTAATAAATTTTAAAAGCTCTACACTTCCATTTTGTAATGTTTTTATAAAATGGAACATTAGATGTTTTTAATCTTGTCTGTTCTTGCAAAATACCCCAGATAACATGCTGTTTTGCATTTCGAATAATATACACTCATTTAAATGCAAAACCGGGGTCCAATCAGAATAAGATGGCAATCAAATTACAATATTCAATGACGAGTTTTCCAAGCTGACTTCTATCATGAATTTCAAGATCTTACAAGGTTTCTGTTTGTTTGTACAACTGCAAAGGGCTCAATTATGGAGCTTAGAGAGAGTCTAAAAATAACGTCAGACTAATTAAAAGATTCAACGGGATTTGGGCTGGCACTGTTTTGAAACTCTTTTTAATCTATTTGGCTTTCCAAATGGACTTCGGAAGCTAAGGCTCCCTTTTAAATATGTTTAAGTAAAAACACCTGGCAAAGGAAATAAAAAGGAATTTGTAACCTTCCTCTTGCTGGTACCTAAAATGACAGAGACCAGTGTGCAGCTCTTTGTAAGAAGATGAGGCCAGCGGTGAGGGTGCAGCCTCCAAATCCTCCTGGACTCTTAAGGGGACTCAGCTCATTTTCTGGCATTATTGTGCATGTTGAAAACAAGCTGGAGAGTCTGTAGCTTCAAGTTGCTGAATCTTTGAAAAACTCAGGCAAGAGTTTCAGTCTTTGAAGTCATTTTCCCTTTGGGAGGTAAGATCCAGGTAATCAGGAAAAACTCAGGAGGTCGGGCTATTATGATAATGCTCTGCCAGTGCAGTTTTGGCTCACAATGTTACATCACTTGGATCATCAAACTTGTGGGAACTCCCAGCAGGGCTTCCACCTCAACAGTTGGTTGCTTTGTTTGACAAACAGGGCAATGACAGGGTGGGGGATTAAAAGCACCTAGAGGGCTGAAACTTTTCCCCATTCATCAGACAGTGCAGTATTGTGGTTCATTGAAAGTGGTTTTTATTTTGTTCTTCTCTTTTACATTTCTCTGTTTGGACTGTCTTTTTTCTTTTCTTTTCTTTCTTTCTTTCTTTTTTTTTTTTTTTTTAATAACAGAGAGTTCTCCTGAGATTTTCCATAAGATATGAGGTAAAATGTTAGGAAATTATTGTCTTTGCAGAAATGCTAATTTCTCACTGTAAGGAATCACAGAAACGAATTTCACTGATTTCAAGGCTTCCAAAGTTGTATAAATACTATATTCATTAAACTCCTATTCTGGAGGTTATATAGGTACCAGGGCATCTGTCACTGTCACGGAAAAATATTAGAGTGAGCTAACAGCTTGAGGAAGATTACAGCCTTGTAATTTGGTCTTATGTTGTGCTTATTAATGTGCAAACCACTATGGCAAATACTGTTTATGTTCCTGTGCCGTTTAAATGAACAAAAGAGAGATTGTGACCAAGGCAATGACATCATCATTAAACTGAAGAAGGCAAGTTGTGCTTCTCAGATCTTCAAGGTAATAGTTGTAAACCTCATTTCAGAGGTTGAATTTCCTTTAGAAGACTTCCTTTAATGGTTAAGTATTTTTAAGGACAGTAACCCACGAATAAAATATCTGTGAGTGAAGGAACTCTAAACTCTTATAAAGCTAACTCAATTATCTATGCAAATGGAAGCACGGGTTACATAAATCAACAATTTCCAAAGCGAATCCCCTAGTTTAAATTGAGCCAATAATTTCTACATTTCATCTTCTGTCTTCAACAAAACCTCTTTTTTCTCCCTAACCAGAGCTGCAGTTAAACAACAAAACAAACCAGCTTGAATTTCATCTCCCTTCTTTTTCCACCCCTAGAGCATCTGATCAATGGAAGTGGTCAAAGGATAGAAGCAAAAGGACGGAAACCCCACCAAATAATCAATCCTTGAAGAATCCAGTATCAGGTGAATTCATATTATTATTTTCATCAGACTCATATCAACAGTTAGCAAATTCCAATCTTAAGGCTATCCAGAATGCCGACAAAAATTAGTGGTCAGATTCACTTGAATAGGGTTTTCTCTGTGACTGGATTTGTGCTGAGTACAATCTAGATGAGACTTTACAAAAGAAGGTATCTCGAAGGTAAGAAAAAGGACTAGGTGATCAAAGAAAGTAATAGAGTCCCATGAAAAACACAGAGGCCCTTTAAAAAATAGCTAAATCCCATGGAGATTGTTTGTAGTAGTGGGAGGAAAAGATAACATAAAGTTCAATAGGTGGACAGAGGTGATGAAGGAAAAAGATGCCAGACTATTTCTATCAAAGGGAAATCAGAAAGCATGTGAGAAACACCATCACTTTGTGAAAGTGTTAGACATGAAATAATGTATGAGCCCATCTGGAAATATCACATAACAATCCTATTCTATGTTACCCACATACCATATTCCTTTATGCTACTTACAACTTGAGACTACCTTATATATCAGTGTATGCAGTAATATCCTTAGGGGTTATAAAAAATGCTATTTTATCAAATAATTTCTATTTTTAAAGTAAGTTTGCCTTTAACTTTTGAACATCTTAAATCTTCTGACCATAAGCAGAGAACAGATTTTAAACATGGTTACATAGCAGTTTTCTCATTGGGGGTACACCTCTACTTTTCTAAGAAAAATAACTATCCAGATGAAATTGGGATCATAGATGAAGGCAATTCATACTTTTAGAAGAGAAGTGGTGAGTAGAGAAACTAACCCAGCTTTTCAACAGAAAATGTGGAATAGGTGCCTATTCTTAGAAATAGCTTTGGGACTTTCCTGGTGGCACCGTGGTTAAGAATCCACCTGCCGGGCTTCCCTGGTGACAACAGTGGTTGAGAGTCCGCCTGCCGATGCAGGGGACACGGGTTCGTGCCCCGGTCTGGGAAGATCCCACATGCCACGGAGTGGCTAGGCCCACGAGCCATGGCCACTGAGCCTGCGCATCCGGAGCCTGTGCTCCGCAACGGGAGAGGCCACAACAGTGAGAGGCCCGCGTACCGCAAAAAAAAAAAAAAAAAAAAAAAGAATCCACCTGCCAATGCAGGGGACACGGTTCGAGCCCTGGTCTGGGAAGATCGTACATGCCACGGAGCAACTAAGCCCATGTGCCACAACTACTGAGCCTGCGCTCTAAAGCCCGTGAGCCACAACTACTGAGCCCACGTGCCACAACTACTGAAGCCTACACGCCTAGAGCCCATGCTCTGCAACAAGAGAAGACACCACGATAAGAAGCCTGCGCACCACAACAAAGAGTAGCCCCCACTTGCCGCAACTAGAGAAAGCCCGTGCGCAGCAACAAAGACCCAACGCAGCCAAAAATAAATAAATAAATAAATAAAAGACTAAATTATTAAAAAAAAAACAGCTTTGCCATAACTAGGAGAAAGATACACATATGAACATACATGAGCATTTGTCCTTTTAGTATCTGCTTAGTATCTACATGCCTTTCCTAACAGAACTCCTGGATCCTTTCTGGGAATTATCTTTTTCCCAATGAATACTGGAAGAACCTCTCTCCTTTACCCAATAGATGGGTATGTGAGTCTAGCTAGGCCAAAAGAATGTTCATTCCCTGGAATCTAATCGGAGCAACGTTATAAAGAGACAGAAAATGTTTGGAGTTCTCTTCTATCTGAGAGCCAGCCTCCTGATCAAAGTCTCTTGCTATTACAGTTGAGGCTCTTACTATCACAGTTGGCCTTCCATATCCACAGTTTCCCTATTGGTGGATGTGACAGGCCAACTGTACTGTGCCATTTTATATAAGGGACCTGAGCATCTGTGGATTTTGGTACCCACAGGGGCCCTGGAACCAATCCCCCATGGTGCTGAGGGACAACTGTATTGTGGTTCTTGCTGTTTTTTTCTAGCACTGCATTGGTTCCTGTCCATTCAAAGCCCAGGTCTTCAGGCTCCTATACATTCTCTGAGCTCACTACATCTGTCCCATAAATTTCCTTTTGCTAAAGTTAGCCAGACTCCATTTTTGTTGCTTTCAGCAAAAGAATTATGACATATGGAATCTTTAAAGCAGCTTAGAAACTGAGAGGACATAAAATGTAGAGTGAAAAAGAAAGGATCAATGTCAATAACACAGAATTTTAAATCAGACCATTAAAAAAAGAAAGCTGTTGGATGTCGGTCTTCAGACTTGCTGTAGGAGTCATGGGAGGTAAAAGTGATGCTGAGAAGACAACATCTCCCTGAAGGGATGCTTCCTTTAACGCATATGCCTGACAAGCACTTATGTTCTCAGAGAACACTCTCTGAAGGACTTAGACCAATGGTCCTCAATCTTTTTGCACCCCAGCACACCTGGGGGAGGAGGGAGAGGCTCATCAACACTACATACCCTGGCAGCAGTGATTCTGAGTTCTGGAGGCAGATCAGAAAGGGCGAGGGGGCTGGAAAAGCCCTTTGGGTGATTGGAATTCATCTCCCCCCCACACCTGTCAGCTTTAAAAGACAACTGCTTTTGATGTTAGGAGACACGTTGGAATAAATTTGAAAAGTAGGATTAATTACTGATAAAGAAAAGAAGACCCAAAAAATATACCAGCAATAAAACGTAGGGTAATAAATTTTAAATGTTTTTTTTGTGTGTGTGTGGTAGTTGGGCCTCTCACTGTTGCGGCCTCTCCTGCCGCGGAGCACAGGCTCCAGACGCACAGGCCCAGCGTACATGGCTCACAGGCCCAGCCGCTCCGCGGCACATGGGATCTTCCTGGACCGGGGCACGAACCCGTGTCCCCTGCATTGGCAGGCGGACTCTCAACCACTGCGCCACCAGGGAAGCCCTTATTTTGTTTGAAGACAATGTGGCAGAGAACTAGAACTTTCCCAGGGTTATATAGCTAGTCTGGTAAGGCAGGACTTAGGGTTCTTGGTTCTCAAACCATGGCTCATTTGACTACGACAAGCTGCAGACCGATTTTTAAAATCTTTCTCCAGATATTATTGGTTCTTACTGTATAAGAGTAGTTACCTGTCAAAGATTCATCATGGTATATTAATAAAAAATATATAGCAAAAGTTCAAATTTATTTATATATCTATCAGAGGCTCAGATTCATTTTACATTAAAAAAAAAATCACCAAGCTTTTTATGTGATAATTACTGACAAAACATTCAGGAGCACATCTGGGTGTAAATTGAGGTAATTTAATATAAAAAATGAACACCAATCCACATTAAAGAATATCACTTCAAATATACTTCAGATGCCCTTTGAGATAAGAAAATATTGTGAAAATCTGCGTTTGAAATTGACTTCGGTAGACGCTAGACTGACCACTATTTTATTTTCCACAAAAACCATTCTTTCTTTTTTTTTTTTTTCCGAAGTGAAAGTAGTTGTGCCATTTTGGACAGTCTTTGGAATTTTATTCAGAGTAATCTTTTGTTCTATTTTCTTTAAGCATAGAGACGGCTGATAGAGTTATCAAGCAGTTATCATTCTATGCATTCCTATTTGGTTTTTTGTCTTCCTATTTCTTATCCTTCATTGATACATACAGACCATCCGATACAAACAGACTTGTCTTTTGACTGAAATTCCTTTTTTTATGGTTCATAGTTTCTGAATAACATGGCCTTCTGTGATAAAGACCCATCAAAAGCATCATTATTCTGTATTTATCTGCATTGAATTGCCTGTTTCATCTATTAGTATTTAAAAGGTTCTGCCTTTTTTTTTTTCTTTCTGTATTTGGCTGTAGTCCTCTAATTCATCTCATCTCTATTATCTGCTGGGATGAGGCTTTGACTTAGATTGTGGGTTAAAAAAAATCACATTATTCAAATTCTCTTTGACAATCAAAAAAAAATTCCTATGCAGTCTTATTATTTTGGTGAACATGGCAAATGAATATCATTTAGCACTTCTGATGTTTCATCCTATCTTTCATACCCATTGCCTCTGGTAATGCGTTGCTATACAAGATGTACTGAAATAAACGATTTGTCCTTCGGTTCTTTCAGTCCTGTGTTCTTTGTCTGCTAATGGAGTTCCACATGCTTTGCTTTTCAAAACTCCTGGAATTGCTACATAGAATGGTAACTGTTTAGCTCTTCTCACCCTTTCTGAACACTGGCCATTGTAATCTGCAATACAACAAATGAGTAAAAATAGTTGAAAAGGAGGTTGAGATTTTAAAATGAAGTTATGTTCAGTGTGGGGAAAACACAACTTGGATTGGAGATTGACGAAAGTGAACAACCAAGACTTTTCCAGGTTCCCTGAGGCCTCCACAAACTCCTGTTCATTGGGGTTTAATATCTGGAATATGCCAGAGTGCTTTCAAAATCCTTTCAAAATCAAAATCCAAGCATGAAGAGGAATATTGTGTATTTTTATTCCTTCTCATTCCATTAATAGTGGTGCATGTATACTGAGCTCTTCTGGCTCGCTTGATTCTTCCTTCCCTGACCTCCTAACTTTGAAAGTGCTAATTTCACCTTGTTACTCGCATATTATTTACACAATGCCCAGGGAAAGATAGAACTCAGAGTTTGAAAAGTATTTTAAATCTTACTTCAATTTAGAAGAGTACAGAACTAAAAGGAATCTTGAGAAACATTTAGTTAATTTCTCTACTTCTGCAGGGCAATGCCTAGACCATGACTGAAAGGCAGATATCAGTCTTCCTTGTAAAAATCATAAAGGGAAGGTAAATGACACAACATACTTTGGTGACCTGTTCAAGGATATCTCAATCCTATTAGAAAAAAATCCTGTCAGACCTAACACCTTCATGTCAAACATTCTAACTTTTTAAAAACAGACCTTATTTATCATGCTGTAATGGAAACAGCCTTGTAATCAGAATCTGAAGACTTAAGTCATTGCCTCTTCCTAGCTGGGGGACTATTTCAAGCCATTGAACTTGAATGAATCTGGATTTCTTCTTCTGAGAGAATTATATCAGCATAATTTGTTAAAGAATTGTGTTCACTTGTTTAAATTTACTGTCATCACTATCATCATCAAGGACAATAACACGCTCAACACCTACTAAGTAAAGGGCCTTTTGCTAGGTAATATGAAAAACAGGTATATGTGGTTTCTGCAAAGAAGAAGCTGAGCACTTAGTAGAGAGAAAAGACATATCCACAAAACATGCCCTAAATCAGTAAGGTAACAGATGCCACATGTTAAGTCATGAGTGCAAAAAGCAAGTTCTACTGAAATTCAGAGGAGAAAAAATATGTTCGCTGGAGTAGCCAGAAAGTCAGCATATTCCTAAAGACTGTCACATGAGGCTTCTGAAAAGAAGTTAAAGCCAAATTGAGGCTCATTCCTTAAACATGGTATTCTGACTGAACAGAACTTAATTGGGAGTAAAAAGAACTCTTCTGTTGCCTTTCATTGAAAGAAATGACATCACCCATTTATTCATTCAACAAATAATGACAATTCCTCTGCAGTGTGCCAGCTTAAAGAATATAAATAAAATGAAATGTACTTGTATTCTGAAAGAATCTTGTAGTTATGTGGAAGGAAACTGACTGAAACCGAAATAAATCAAATGATTTTCTCTCTGGGCCCAGATGAGAAATATCATAGCCAGGATTCCAAATAAGTTGTGACTGGTTTCACATACAAGTCTCTTTCTATCCTGTACCTCACATTCATTCCCAAATTCTACTTTGTTTCTCTTTCACACACACATACACACACACACATACACACAAACTACATGCACACACATGTACTATGCTACTACATGTAGCAGAGTAATATCCAATAATTAGTTATGTGTTTTTTAAAAACCCTTTTCCCCAATCTGTTTTCTCACCATTCAAGCAGAAGGAAGAGCTTACTGTATACAGTGAACTGAAAGAGGAGCTAATGTAAAAGAACAAAGGTTCAATTTATTGGATTTAATTTTTTTAGACAGATTTTGAAAATCTCTAGCAAAATAATGATCTTGAAAGTCATGGCTTTTATTATCAAGAGCCAAGCACTTAAGAAAGAAAATATTTCTTTTTTCATTTTCTTATTTCAAACACTTATTTTTATATATTAAGAAACAATATTCAGAGCATGAGTTGATAGCTAAAACCAATGTTTCTCAAAGCATGGTCTGCAAACCATGTATATCAGAAGCACCTAGGATATGTCATAAAAATGCAGGTTGTGGAGCCCTGCACTAAGTCTTCAAGGATGAGGACAGAAATATGAATTTTAACAAGTAGCCTAATTTTCCTTGTCCATAATAAATTTTGACTGGCTCTGCTTATATTACAGAGAAGACACAATAAAATAGTCATCCTTTTTCCTGCTCAAACAGAGATAAGAGTTTCCCCAGCAGAAAAGAGACAATTGGAGACACATGACTGGTGTAGAGATGATTTTGGGTCCCTGAGCAGGGTGTAGAACTTCACCTGTCTTAACCTGGGGGAGGTGGTGGGATAACAGAAATACCACTGGAAACCTGGGTACCTTTGGGAAAGCTCCAGAGAAGAAGAGCAGAGAGGACCAAACTATGATCTGATTTCCAGATTGTCTCACCTCCAGGGTACTGCAAACCTCATTAGAAAACTGCAGTTTCACTGTCACTCCAGAGTAATAGAAGACCAATAGCCAGGGAAGGCATAGTTAGGGATGTGCCTTAGTGAAGCCTCACAATCCTGTGTACACCAGGAGGGTGTAGTAGTTCCTGAGAGGGTGAGCAGTCAGTATGAAGAACATGCAGTTAGAGTAACCAAATGGTATGGGTTGAATTGTGTTCCCCCTCCCAAAGAAGATATATTGGAGTCTTAAACCCTAGTTAGGACTTTACATGTAGATAGACCTGACTTATAGATAGGTCTTTACAAAGGCAATGAAGTTATTAGCACGCGCACTAATCCGATATAATTGTTGTCCTTATAAAAAATGGGAAATTTGGATGTGGAGACAGACACATGTAGAGGGAAAACAATGTGAAGGGACACAAAGGGAAAACAGCTATCTACAAGCCAAGGAGAGAGATCTGAAATAAATCCTTCCCTCACAGCCTTCAAAAGGAACCAATCATGCTGACACCTTGATTTCAGACTTCTAGCCTCCAGCATTCATGTGGAAATGGGACTTAGTTTGCAGTCTTCCAGGGGAAATACAGCCTGGAAAGTCAGACTATGATTCTTTCTGTTCTGAGATCCTCTCAAATTTACTCAGGGTTTCCACTGATCTTTCTGTCATCTAAGTACATCAGTAGTGAATATAACAGGGCCAGAGACTAAAGTCCAAGACCAGGTAAGAAGTGCTACACCTCAACTAAAGGCAGACAGAAGCACAAAAGGCATACAAATTCAATATCTCTCAGATGCCTGGAGAGTACATAAATCCTTCTGCTCTGCCCTGGGGGGAGGGAAAGTGGATCAGGTAGAAAATCCTGAATAGACTGAGTAGTTTCCAAAATACTGTTTCTCATACAAGAAAGTCACTGAGTTATCACAACAGTCACCATCAGCAGAAATTGGAACTTGAGAGGTTAGCCAGGCATAAAGAAACAAAAGAAGATATATTTTTTACATAGCCAAGTTTATAAAGAGTAAATACATATATTATTTTCATTTCAGGAAATAGGCTTGGCACTTAAAGGTTGAGAATACACGGATGAACATCTCCGTTTATTGATTGATAAATGATGCTGACGCAGTGTGAAGCACTTTGCATACATCATTGCCATTTCTTACATCAGACCCATATGTGGGTATTATTATCAACCTTCAGCAAATCACCAAACTGGATCATCAAGGTTGTATCAAGTCATCGTTACTGGCTGGTGAGTAGGCATCAAACTCAGTTCTATTTGCCTCTGTTACCTGCCTTTTATTTGTTAGGCCCTAATATGTTTTAAATAGAATAATATGAGAGGTATTAAATTGCAATAAATAATTCCATAAATGTCATAAGAAATGCATGAACAGAGTGAGGTAGGAGCAGGGAGTCACTACTGCCAAAGGTCTTGGGAAATGTCATAGAAAAGTAATTTTTTAGCTGTGTTTCAGCTAGGATAAGAGTTTTGGAAGCAATGAATGGGAGGGAAGGTGTTCCAGGAAAAGGAAGTCATAAGCCAGGCCTGGGGTTATGAGAGGTTATGGCTTATGCAGAGAAGGTTGAGAAGGTGGGCTATCCAACCACAGCATGGGTCTGCCAGGAAGCAGGTCTACCCTGGGGAGGTGGGTTGAGCCAGAACGTGAAGGCATTGTAGAGTCATGCAGTTTTATAAGTACAGGAATGGTTGTGATCGGATTTGTTTTTAGGAAGAACTAAGGGAAAAATGGAGAGTTGATTAAGGGAGACCAGCATGTGATGGGAAGACCCAAGGTGGGGGCAGGGGTCCCTTTGCAAAGATCTGGGAGAAAGATGATAAGGCCATAGAGGGCAAGGCCCAGATTTTGGAGTCCTTCTTTTTTTCTCTTTTTTTTTAATAAATTTATTATTTGTTTTCTTTTATTTGTTTTTGGCTGAGTTGTGCCTTTGTTACTGCACGTGGGCTTTCTCTAGTTGCAGCAAGGGGGGGCTACTCTTTGTTGTGGTGCGTGGGCTTCACATTGCGATGGCTTCTCTTGTTGCGGAGCACGGGCTCTAGGCATGCAGGCTTCAGTAGTTGTGGCTCGTGGGCTCTAGAGCGCATCCTCAGTAGTTGTGGCGCATGGGCTTAGTTGCTCTGCAGCATGTGGGATCTTTCCGGCCCAGGGCTCGAACCCGTGTCCCCTGCATTGACAGGCAGATTCTTAACCAATGCGCCACCAGGGAAGCCCTGGAGTCCTTCTTGAAGTGGAATTAGCAGACATTGGTGGTTCATGGTATGTTTGGAGTGCAGATGATTGCATATTTAGGTCCTTATTTTGCAAGATGGGTGTATTGGGATGACTGTAAACATTACAGAAAATAGGGGCACAACCTCAGTGTGGTCATCAGTGTTTGTATGAGATCTTACAGGGAGAATTGTATACAGGGAGAAGAGAAGGAGCAGAGGCCAGAAGAAGAACAACATTCAAAAGCTTAAGTATAATGGAACTCTTGGCATGTCTTCACTCAGACTTTAAGCCATTTTTTCCTTAAAATAAATGCTCTAAATATTCAAGAAATGTAAGGCTTTAGTGGAAAGAGTTTTGACGTACGTAGTAAGGTTCCAGTGCCAAATTTGCCACTACTTAATTATGTGACCTTTGGCACGTCTCTTAATGTAAGTCAGACTTGGCATCCTCATCTGTAAAACTAGATCTCCAAGGTCCCTCTTTCTTGCTTTCAAATGCAGTGATTCTCATTTGATTAGCTCCTTTGATTAGAGAATTTTAATTGGAGCATATCATAGGCTATTGTGCCATGTGCTTCCCAAATGTTAGTGAAGGGAAAAAACATTTTAATGATAATCCTAACTTCATGACTATAGAACTTTCAGACTTTTGCACCTCAGAGTCATCACTAATTAGACCCTGGCATTTCTCTCTCTTTCTACCACTACTGAGAACAAATTCTATAGACTAGGAAGATGATGCAACACACTGGGAATACAAGAAAAGTAGTCAGAACTAGGTGGAACTTTCCCAAATTGTCATTGTAATTTATTGACATAATGGTCATCATTAATAGTGTCTGTGAAAAGAGATGCTACATAATGTAAAAATTTCTTCCTCATTTGAAGAGCTTATGTTCTAAATAGGAAATAACATTTGGACATTGAATTCATACAACAACAATCTAAAATCTTACAACAATCCTACAAAAACAATCTAAAATCACTCAGTATGTAGGCTCTGCAATGAAGGAGAGAGATGATTAATCCCACAGCCTTGCCTCTGAGCTCTAGATCCTCCCATTCCAAGTATTATACATAATTTTAAAAAGCCCACCATCTTATACCAAATGTTCCTCAAAGAGAGAAACTGTTGTGGAGTTTGTCTTATGACTTATCATAATAAAATGACCCACTTTTTAAAAGATGCCCCACTCTTTCAGAACACAGAGGAATTCAAGTGAAGTCTTTGCAAGGTGAATTAACAGCCCAAAGCATAGCCTTATGCCAAGCTAGTGAGTCAGAGAAAATCATTTCAACCTTCATCCAGAAATTAAATGGTTATTGATTAATGTGGAAGATACTGTAACCTTTCAGATTAAATTAAGAAATGTTGCTGAGCACAATTAAAGTTTTTCTAATGTAAAGCTGTTTGCAGAGTACATTTTTGACCAAGTTCCATCTCTGAGGTTAATTACCATGTCTAGGGTCCAGGAATAATAGAGTAAGTGGAAAGTTGGCTCCAAAGGTTAAAGAATAGAAAGAAGCAAGAAGTATCCAGAAGTGATTTATGTCCTACTGATGAATTTGAGGGAGGAAAGCCAAATAACCACACCACTCTTCTATGCTAAAGGTTTTAGGCCAAAGGAATTGTATAAAATTAAAGGGTTTCCATTTCCTCTAGTGGGGCAGGTGCAGCTCTGCATTTTGCTCACAATTAGAAACTATCTCATTCGTGCTAGTTAGGCTGAAGGCAGAATGTCTTATTGAGTGTGCTGGAGACATCCTAGGCAGTATGAACAGCTTTTGTGTCTAAGAAGCTCACAGTTCTTTATGGAAATCAATGTGGAAGTGATGCTGAAAACTCAGTCCCTGTACACCGGTGCTAAATCAAATCTTGGAGACAGACTTTTGGGTGAAGTAGAAAAGAATAGCTTTATTGCTTTGCCCGGCAAAGAGGGACATAGCCCTTGAAACTGTATGTCCCAACCCAGGGGAGTTTGGTGAAGAGTATTAAGGCAAGGGTGGCATTGCTGATAAGAGTAGGGTATGTTCAGGCCAGTGCTCCTCTAACCTGGTCTCAGATAATCTTCTTGATGAGCTTCTCTGGTTCCTTTAGTCTGGCCTCAGGTGGTCTTTTCTGGTATGAAGAATGCTGACATGTTCCATTTGCTGGGTTTTAGTTCTATAAATGGCTTAAAGACATTGTCATGTGTATCCCTTGAGGCAGAACCAGGACCCTGCCCCAAGGCTACCCTATTGTTTCTTGGCTGTTCCTCCCTTAACTCTGCATCCCTTCCCTTCCCTGATTAGCAACTGTTCAGAATCTGCCCTTTGGAACTCAGGGAAGTCATGGAGGCTGGAGTCTGTTCCCCACAAGAAACAGGGGACACTGAAAGGCTTTTGTACCCAGGAGTCCCTCAGGATCCTGCTTGGTTTCAGAAGCCAAGTTAACTACTCTGTGAAAGTGGGCAAGAAAGGATTATAACCTCTCACCACAAAGTCTGTTTCAAAGTGACAAGAGTAGGGTGATATTCTAGAGAAGCTAAAAGGACCTGAGTTTTTGTCTTGAATATACTATTAACTGGCTGGTTTTAGATAAGATATCCAACTTAACTCTGCCCCTTTTTTCTCATCTGTAAAATGAGTTGGGCTAAATGATTTCTAAAGTTGTTACGCTTCTATAATAAATAATAAATATTTTTAAGTTAGAAAAGTAAAAGGTAAATATACACCTTTAAGCTCAGCTGTGAGGGTTGCTGCTATGACCTTGCCTCACTAGAACCATTCTAGATAGAGAACATGCACTTTTGGAAAACTCCAACTAAACTTGTTTTCATATAAAGCAGGCTTCCAAAGAGAAAAGACAAGAAAGGCCCCTTTAAAAGCGTAGCTCACTGCAAAAACAGCAAGGAATATATACTAAAAAAAAAAAAAGACAAAAAGGCCTTCATGACACATACAGTAAAGAGATGCCCTCATAACTTTTACCAGTTAATTGATGCATAAAAGGTTGTGAAGATTAATGTACATCAAAATCAAAACTAAATTGAATTTTTGACATTTTTGCAAATAAAAACCCCAAAGAATACATAGGTGCCTTTTGATTTGTCACAGCTGGAAGACTCTGAATCATGAAGTGCTCTAGGAAAGGCCATTAAATAGCATTAGATGGTTTGTCATTGTGGAAGAAAAGTAACTGAAGAACCAAACTCTGTGTATGGGCATTGCATTTTAAAATATTTACCAAACAGAGATAAAAGTGAGTCTTTTTCTTCCACAACTAAAGCACAAAGTGTTGATTACATGGTCAACAGGAAAATTTTATAATTTAAATCCTTTTTAAAATAAATTCAGTCAGATTAAGTAATCTTTGTTTAAAGACATTTCTGGGCTACATTTTAAAAAATATTGAATACTTGCCAAATAAGCTATTTTTTTTCCTTTAATTTTTATGAGGAGAGAAAGATTTAAAAGCCAACCATTGGTCTATGAGAACAACGTTTGAAAACAGCAATGTGGTATGGGAGAAGGCAAAATGAGAACCAAAATTCTTAGTACTAGTTCAATAAGACTAGGAATTTGAAAACAATTTCAGATGGCCTTATTCTGATACTCTTAGCCTCAGTCATAAGGGCAATCTTTTTTTTTTTTTTTTTTTTTTTTTTAAGAAACAACACTGAAATAAGCAAGTGCTAGGATATCATTGTCAATGAGGTTCCCAATTTTATTCTTTGAAAAAGAATACTAGTAATACTTTTGTAGTACATATAAAATGAGGAACATGTAGATCAACACAAGGGCTATACTGGAATTCAAACACACAGGGCCCACAAGGGACCTAATCATGGGGTCCATGGGTTTCCACATGGTCTGAGGAGCCCCAGGAAGAGGTCCATTGCAGCGCATGAAAGCCCATTCTGCCATCCAGATAATTGGTTCCATCTGATTCTACTCGTAAGAACTTAAGGTGTGTTTTTCTTCTTAGGTAGGATTTTTTTTTTTAACTATGCCATTCGTAGTGGACATGGCTGACAAAAACAAGCCAGAAAGGGTCTTGCATTTAATAATTCCAAAAAGCTCTTGTGACTATCTCCATTGTCTTTATTTTCAATGATTACTTTAGCAGCTGGCAAAGTACAACTGTTCACAAGATACACATGTCAAATACAAAAAAACAGGGCTTCCCTGGTGGCTCAGTGGGTGGGAGCCTGCCTGCCGATGCAGGGGATGTAGGTTCATGCCCCGGTCCAGGAAGATCCCACATGCCACGGAAAGGCTAGGCCCGTGAGCCATGGCTGCTGAGCCTGCGCGTCCGGAGCCTGTGTTCCGCAACGGGAGAGGCCACAACAGTGAGAGGCCGGTGTACCGCAAAAAGAAAAAAAAAAAAAAAAAAGATAAAAGATAAAAAACAAAAACAAAAACAGACCTGGTCTTGAAAAGCTAACTTCCACATAGAACAGAAGGAAGGAACAGTTTCTATTCTTGGAAGGACAACAGTATTTTGTTTTAATCAGTTGCGAAGGATCTAAAACCCTAAATTTCTAAATGAGGTTAATAAATCAAGAAGAGTTAATATGAAAACAAGTTTCATAATCAGCTTGCAAATAAACACTGTTGCATATTCTATTAAGGCTAGTCCTAGGGCTGAGGCAGGTCAGAACAGATTTTTCATGTATTCCCACAGTTCAAAGCTTTTAGGTGGAAATAGATCATGAGAAACATTTTAATAAACAGCACCATTCTTCAGTAAGAATGATAATAGCAGCAAGCAGTCAAAAGCTATCTAACAGAAAGCCCCCTTCTCCCTGTATAGAGTTTTCCTCACTCTCCAGAATAACTGTATTTTCAGAATCACCTGCAAAAGAAGTCTAAAACACCTAGTCATTACCCACTGAAGTCACTCCTACTTCTCACTGAGCATGAAGTACTCACATCCCAGCTCTTGCAATTAAGAGTCTGACTAAGCTTAGGCTTCTCTGATGACTCCCCACCTTTCCCCTAAAGCTGATAATCTTTAGGAATATGGACAGTCTGAAATAAGCTTTCCTACATACCTCAATAAAGACTCCACGTTTCTACTTTTAGTAGGTAGATGGCTGAGTTAAAAGAGAAAACATAATTTTAGAAAACATTATTTAAAGTTTAAATACAAACTGTAGGAAATTCAGGTAAAATTTTGGTTCTTGTAAATGCTGGTCAAGAGGTCAATGTAAGGTAGTAGCTGCAGCCACCCAAAGAGAGATTATAAAGTGAAAAGAAAGTTGAGAACTAAAACTTATAATCACAATATTTAAATTTGGGGTGGAGGGAGACATAAAAAAGACCATGAACAAACAGTAAAGTCATCAGTCAGGAGAAACTCAGAAGGAGATAAGGGACTTATCAACTTTATCAAACAGGAAGACTTTTGAGTAAGATACGAGTGAAGAGTATCCATTGGATTTGGACAATATTGGTGACCCTAGAATATGCTGTTTCAATGGGAAGTTGTTGTAATAAATTGAAAAGAATGAAAAGTGAGCAGTTGAAAACCATAACCATGATACTTAGACAACCTTGATATGCATACTCCAGGGGCAGAGAGACCTAAGTTTTAATCCCTCATCAAACATTGAAGCTATGGCCTTGAGCAAGCTAATTAACATCAAAGAACTACAGCTTTTTCTCTGTACATTTGAGTATAATAATAGTACCACCTAGAGTTTTGTGAAAATAAAATGAGATATTGCACGTCATTTGCTAGAATAGCACCTAGCGTGTGGTAAGCACTCAATAAATGTCAGCTATTATTTTGAGAAGAAGAAAGGTATAAAGTCAAGTGCGTAGTTTTTGTGTCCTTTGTGACTTTGTTTTGTCTTGGTATTTGTGTGTCTGCATATATGGGCATATGGATGTTTTAGATGGGATTAAATTGAGCCCATTTATAGGCTAAAGAAAATCAGCTAGTAAAGAAAGAAAAGGAAGTACTTGAATTCTGCTTAGTTAAGGAAGGAAATTGTCTCCATTTGGAAAATATACTTTCACAAGCCTTCTAGGGATAAATGAGATAACTCTGGGCAGAGAGTTTAGCTGGTGTCAAGACCTTAGAAGAGGGAGGAAGCTTCTTTGAATGAAACAAGCGGAAGAAGGTGTGCTTTTATACTGAAATCGACAGATTGAATGTAGAATCTGTATCAGACTTGGGTACAAGTAGTTTACTGAAAGGTGGTCCCAGGGAGCAGGGGTGAGTGACTGTGGAGATTTAAACTGGAAAGGGAGGAAACCCAATACACTATTGTGCCTGAAAGAAATTTCTACCTAGAATTGGGAAAAAACAATAAACATTTCCTGATCATTTTCCAAACCCCATTAGTTCAAGGTTGCCCCAGTGGGCATGAACTCGACTCCCTTACATTTCAGGTTGTGCTTGCATCTCTCCTGAATGAGCTCCCACCAGCATCCCCATGGAACAGTGTCAAAGAGGGCTTGAAAGATTATGGTGCATGTTTGAGACGAGTTTACCTGTCAGTTCCAGGTAAACTGAAGCCTATAGAGAATTAATTTGTTGTAGCCATGACTGAAATCAGAAATGAGGCCAAGAAAGTATGAGCTGGTGAACAAGAGTCATCTGACACAGTTCACCCATTACAGTGTTTCTGTCTTTCATTAAGTCCAATCCTTCAAAAGACTTAATAGGGGAAGGGTTTGTGAAACAGGATACAACCATCCCCTTTTTCTGCTATATTGGTCATAAGATGTTAATTGGTAGTTATCATCTCCTATCTTCCATCACCTATTCTAAATTTCCTCAAGCTAAACCATAACTTCAGGTAATCTGGCTGCTTCCATATGGGGTGACATAAACATTTACCCCTGAAAGGTATGATCCCTCAATAGCTTCGCCACTGTTGAATGGCAGTTAATGCAATTGCCCATTCACCATCATTAACTGGGGATAAAAGTACTGGGAAATGTTCCAGTTAATGCCGTGGGTTCCAGATATCCTCCTTCCTGTCCCTATACGTAGCAGCATTCCTAGTATCTCCTGGTAATCAGGAGCTCCTTTCTTTGTCTGCTGGCATGGATACTGGCATGAAGATCCTAAAGTGACCTGGAAATAGTCATAGGTTCAGGTGAGTAGAAACTTAAATCTAGCAGAAACTCTGAACTATGGCATGAGATTCCAGGGGAAGCCCACTAGACCCACACACGTGCAAAACCTATAAGTGCAGGAAAGTTAAAACAATCTTCAACCAATAGGGAAAGTATGGATAAATGTTACTCTTTGTCAGTTCTCTGTTCCCTGACAGAAGGAGTCACCTCTGGGAATGAAGACCTCTAGATCTACTTAAGGTTGAAAACACAAATTCTGCAAAAGGATTCCTGGAAATGGTGGTGAGGGGGGCCAATCTTATATCTAAGGCTTATTTTTCAACCTGGATATTCTGGGTTTTGAGGACACAACACCATGTATTGACTGTTGATTTAGCACCCCAGCACTCCAGGGTTTTGTTTGTAAACTAGCACCCAGATGATGTTTGAATAGGCTATTCTCATTCTATTAAAATGACTGCTTCTGTGGAATACATATATTTATGCTAGGACCAGTCTACTTCACGGTCAACATAGTCATTGCTATAAATTGGGTCCCTTATTTGGAGACAGTATTGTAGAAAAAAATCATGCCAATAAATAAGGCACTGTGTAAGCTCTTACATGATGATGGGGTGGAGGAACTTTTGGCAGAGAAGGTAAAAGCGAATCTGGAGTAGGTGTCAATCCCTCTATAAACTCTTGCTGCCACTTCCAGGGTTGAAAGGTTTTGGTGAAATCTGCAAGCCACCCAAATGGGTGGCTGGTTTTCTCAAGGATGATATCGTATAGCGGAATCACCATCAGTCTTTGATGTTGACAGTTCAGGTATTTAGACGTGTAGTAGCTAGGTCAGCCTTGGGAAGAGAGTTCATGTTTCTCAAACCATATGTAGTTTGCACTCTGCCACCTTGGCCTTTTCTTTCATGGCCTACTGTAAGCACTGTGATGACTACAGAGAAAAGCTGTAGCTCCACAAAACAAAGCATAGGAAACCTTTCAAGGCTAGACTTATACTTTCTTTTGAAACTGCTGAGTCTGGTTTTGAGCAACATCTGCCCTGCAGCTTCAGGAAATGAGTGTCCTTCTAGATGCTGCCTTGGAAGTCCTCCTGTGTTTCACAGCATGCCCTGAGGTGGTAGCTGTGTGATCTAACATTGTCATTTTCTTTGCTCAGTTCTTCCAAAGTATAAAGCATCAGCCAGTCAATTTCATAGTTATTAAACTCACCACTGCCCACTGATGTGTTAGAGGCACAGAATAATCCAGTGTCTCACCTTCCATTTGGCCTATTTCACTGCAGGTGGGAGACTCAGTCATTGTGATGCTATAGCATACCTGGACTTCCTCATCACCCCACTTCCCATGACCAGTGGGTTTTCTGTTTGCATTAGACTGGTAAGCGATTCAGTTCTGGAATCCTATCCTATATGTCTGCTTTCTAGGTACCAACTGTTTTAGACGTTGTCCCCCCAGAAAGCAAAGCCTCAAAGACTTCTGCACAGGTGGTTTATTTGGAAGGTAATCACAGTGAGCAGGAGAGTTAGCAATCCACGACAGTAAACGTGCAAGGAGAAAAGGGAGTATGTTATCAAGTTAGTCACTGCTGTAGTAACAGCACTCCAGGAACTTTTCTGAGGAGCATATAGAAGACCTCTTACAATTGTCCACTTGAAACTGACAAAAAGTAGCATTTACCCATCAGCTTTCTATTGGTCAAAGATTGTGCCAGAAGGTGTTAAATTTATTTCACTTTCAGGGTTTGCCTGTGCATGGGCTTCCCCTGCATCCCATGCCACAGGTTTGGAAGGGCCTCATACAACTTTCGGTGTATGATTGAGGGGAGATGCTGTCAGAATGAAGTGAGTCAAAGCACACACGGAACTGCTCTCCACAGCTGGAGTCAGATATATTGGAGAGACTGGAGAAGGTGCACAAGGGACAGCTGATTCAGAGGAAGGGAGGAGAATACACAGGAGAAAAGATCGCATGAGAGATATGGGGTGAATCTGGAACTAGGTTCCATAGTGGTGGGGTAGACAAAGAACATGTTCTTGAACAATGATGCTTATTATGTTTAAAGCTATATACACTCCTACAGTATATACCACTTTTCCATATACTTCCTAAATCTCTAAAAGCACAAAGGCAGAAGGCCTGGAGAAAGCAAAAATCAAAGGAATGTTATCACACCTCTCCCTAGAAATTTAAAGAAATATCAGGAGAGAATTTTGGAATTCTAACAAGTCATGGGATTTTTTTTTAAGTGAAGTATAATATCCATACCAAAAAGTGTACAAATCATAGGTTTATTTTCACAAAGTGAGGAACCCCATATAATCAGCACCCATATTAAGAAACTGAGTCTTACCAACATCACAGAAGCCTGCTTTGTGCTCCCTTCTGATCACCACCTCCTGCTTCTATGAGGGTTGTCTCTTATTTCTAACACCATAGCTTGGTTTTGCCTCTTTTTGAACCTTACTTGAATGCAAACACAAAGCTGGGGCCTGGTTTCTCTCACTCAACATTTTGTGAGATTGTGCAAGCCATGGAGTTTTCTGAAAATTAAGCTAAAGATCCTTGGCAGCTGTGGCTTTGTTTCACACTTGGCTGTGAGGACCTAGACTGTGTTTTATTCATCTGTCTCCCCAACACCTGGTGCAGTGCTTAAGATCATGATAAAATAGAGATATCTCTTTTTATCCAACATAGGATTGACTAGTACAAAGCCTGCCTTTTATTAGCACGTAATAAATGTGTGTTGATTCTTAGATGGCAAAATTATTTTAAATATCCATTGCTTATATCTCTCATATAGCTATTGACATTTCAATCTATAAATACCAATCTTCAATATATAATCTATACATACCTGTTTTTACTTCTTTATCTATTTAGCTTTTATGGAGAGAGAAGATTCTTAATTTTGCAACCAAGGCTCTGAAAATAGTATTAAGTAATGAAAGGGACCTAGTAATGATGTGATGGAGAAGGAAGATTCTCTGATTTCTAATATGAATGAAGCAAACTGTGAGAATGAATGAACATTCCAGAAGGACTGAGTTTCCTATAGTTTCAATCTCTATTTACCAATGTACTTGTACCTGCATTTTTTTTTTTTTGATAGAGGTTGCTTAGTTACAACTGTAGCCCACACTAAAATTATAGATTTGGAAATTTTGGTATCATGTTTCTCAAAGATAAAAGCAAATTTTATAAATTTAAGCAAAGAATACAAAAACTAATCAAGACTTTGCAGTGACTGATTATAATTACTAATTAAATTATAGTTTGTTTTGTCTTAGTAGAATCTATATATGGGCTTAAAGATCAAGGAGACATTGTTTATAAGTTTTTTATTTTTCTGTAATAGAGAATATAGTCTAGCATGATTTGCCATGAAATCCCATTCTCTTCATTATTGTAAGTTTAATAGTAGTGTTGGCTAAAATGTATATAGCTATAACTTACATATAAGAATAGCAGTAGTATAATAGCATGCAAATGATTATGTGGTAATAGCATAACTAGCACTCATTCTGTGCCAAGGATTATTCTAAGTACTTTATATATTATATATTACAACTAAGTATTTATATATTAACTTAAATATAACATATTTAATTCTTATACAGCCCTATGAGGTAGGAACTTTATCTCCATTTTACAATTAAGAAAACTGAGCCTCTTAGAAATTAAGAAACAAAATCACATACTAGAAACAAAGCTAGAATATGAACTCAAGCTTTAGATTCTATGGTCTTAACCGCTATGTTATCCTGCTGCTGATTGAACTAAAAAGTAAGATTTTTCTCATTTGTGTCTAGTTTTTTATGAGAGGGCTTCACTTGTATATTCTCCCAGTCAGGTGTCTCTTTTACATGAACCTTATGGAATCCTGGTAGGAGAAGTATAGAAAGTCTGCAAGAGAGGCAGAAAGAAGAGGAGAGACAAAGAGAACAGGCAGAGTTGATAGAGTCTGGCTTAGGAGGCAGGGTGAAAGAGATGGGGAGTGCAGGTAAGCCAGGAAAGTGTCTTACACAGTGTGACTCTACTGCCACAGCAGTAAGAAAATAATTCTGAACGTATCTCCCAAAAGAAGGAGTGTGAAAAAAAACACATGATCATTAATAATCTATTCTAAAATATTAATTGTTTCCAAAACAACCCAGATATTAAATCTTTGCTTGGCTATCAGATTGTTAGAATGAATCTTAAAATATTAAAAATTAATACAACCACATTAATTTTTTTAAACCGGAGATTAAGACACTCTAATGTTCTTAAGCATTAGAGTGAAAACTGAAGGAAATTAATAAAACTAAGTGACCAATTCTGGGGTGATCAAATGATGAACAAAATATTAATCAAGAGAAGTAAAGAAATCTAATTACAAAAAAGAAAAAGAGACATACGCTCCAAAGTGCTAGTCAATATATACCAATTATAATTCTGTCCCTCCATCTCTCCCAACTCTTCTTTTCCTTTCTGCTTTAGAAACAAAGCTGGTAAAGAATTTTATTTCTCAGACAGTACATCTTGGAGTTAACTTGTCTGAATGACTCTCATCAGGGCCTATCAGACTCATATATATAATAAGATCATTAATTGATATTTTATTATTAAAGAAAAGATATATTATTAATTAAACCAAACTAGATGTTACAATGAAATCCCAGAGCTCCCAAATCCTATGTGGAATTAATAGTACATTAACACTTTTAGGTAATAAACACAAATTGGAAGTGACTCCACGTCCCAAGACACATATGTGGAATCACTTATGCAACATTAATGAGCATGTAATTTATTCAAGACAAAAATTCTTAGATATTATTCTGCATCTTTATGTAGTTTGCCATTATGTGATTGACCCAGAGCATGCACACAACATATTTTCTGAGGGCTTTAACCTTCAGAATTTGAATGAAATGTGTACAATTTGTACACACCTCAAAAAATGTCTGGCCGATTTTATAAAAAATGTTTCAGAGCAAGATTGTGAGAAATTAAGTTTCTTAGAAAAGCATATTATGAGTTTCATATTAACGGGTCATATAAATTTAGCAAAATTTGATCTTATATTTGAGGGAAATATTTTGAGGATGGTTGAATTGAAGATTTATCAATCATTGTTAAAGAAATTTCAAATTAAATTTAACAACATCTTTTGGACATTGTCTATATGACAATTGGAGATTACAAAAAATAGCATGGTATGATTATTGTCAAAAAGCTTATAAGCTTGTTGGAAAGACAATATCTAGAGCTATATAGTACAAATACCACAAAAGTATAATGTGATATTTTATCTGATGTTAGAATGTATATTGGTAAAAATGGGAGAGATTTCCATTTGGCCAGAGTCTTCATAGAAGACTGAAGTATTATATAAAAGACAGTTAGGCTCCTGAGCAGGGAAGAGGAGTAATAATGTGAAAGTAAATTAGGTTGTGGTGAGCTTGGATGAGAAAGTCTCTAGGAAGAGTGAAAAGCCCCAGTGGACCTAAATGGAAAACTCCTTGGCCCTGAAGCAAAGGTGGGGATAAAAGGAGTTTGCCCCCAGGGCTTAGATGTTCATTCAACAATTACTTATCATACTTGTACTGTGTACCAGGGAGAGTAGTAGGCAAAGATCCCTGACCTCCTAGAACTTACTTTCTAACTAGGAGAAACAAAGTTAAAGTCAGTGAATATATTATTAAGTACATAGTTAGATAATCCGGTAGTTTAGAAGTGATAAAAGCTATGAAAAAAAGAAAAATAGAGCTCAATAAGGGGGATTGAGGATTAAGGAGAGAGAGTGGGTTGTAAGTTTAAAAAGGGTAAGCAGGATAAGCTTCATTGATAAAGTGACAGGTAAGCAAAGGCGTGCAGATGTCTGGGGGATGAGTGTTCCAGGCAGAACAGTCAACACAATGGCCCTCAGGCAAGAGAAGTGTACTAGCTTGTAGGAGGAACAGAAAGAAAGCCACTGGGAAAGTGAGTCTGGGATGGAGCGAGCTAGGGGACACTAACAGGAGATAAGATCACCAAAGTAAAGGGGCCAGATCATGTAGGGCCTTGTAGAAAACTGAGAGTTTTGACTTGTACTTTAAATGAAATGCAGATCCCTTAAAGGGTTTGGAACAGATTAATATGTAGTATTATCTTAGATCATAGAAAGGTCACTCTGACTGCTGTGTTGAGGATAGACTATGAATGAAGTTGGGAAGGTACAGGCTGAAATAAATTATGAGACCATTGCAAACATCCATGTGAGTTTTATGATGCCTGGACTAGGGTGGTTCCAGCAGAAGTAGAGAGAAGTAGTCAAAATTGTTTACAAAGGTGTGTGTGTGGGGAAACCCTGCAGATAGTGGAGTGAGTGACCTGGTGCTAATACAGTCTCTAGACTTGATGAGACAAGCAGGGGAACATTTATTGTAGAGTCTACTCTGTGAGAGAAGACAAACAACCAGTTCAAAGTAGCCTTGGTGGCAGGGAGCCAGGGCATATGTACTTTGACCTCTGCTCCTTCCCTTCTCACTAGATGCCACGGGAAGGCAGAGGGCACAACAACCTACCGATGTAATCCATACAGGTCAGCCTTATTGTGCCAAAAACAGAAGTGGAGAAAGGTAAAGAGTGACTCTGGAAGAGCAAATGAAATGTAAATGGTACCCATATCCTGGAAGCTAAATGAAGACAGTATATCAAGGGGGATGGAGTGATATGTTTTGCTGAAATGTGCAGGTACCACAAATAATATGTGGACAGAGTCCTGTCATAAGAGTTGGCAATGTGGAGTTCATTGAAGATCATGAAAAGTGGACTTCTGATAGAACACTGGGGACCAAAGCTAGATTAGAGTGAGTTTAAGAGTGAATGGGAAAAAAAATCGGGGACAGTGTAGAGACATCTCCTCCAAAGCACAGCAAGAATTTCAAAGCCCTGTGCTTAAATATTAAAGTTACTGAGTAGCAGAATTATCATTTTACATGATGAAGTAAGTTGCTCCTGGGTGCTGATGTGGCTGGGATATAAATGACAGTGCTATCATCATTCTTGGCCTATTTCACCAAATGAACATCTCAAACTATGTGAGCTGCCAAGTCTATGCTTCCACAAGATACAAAAGAAAGCTGGTAACTGCAACCACATATTTGCATTGTTATCTTTTTAATACACTTTACCCTGCTTTATACCTACTTCAAGAGTAAATGGAAATAATGAACCTGAATTGCTCATTCTTTCCTATCCTTGAATCTAAACTGTACCCTATGTTCTAGCTCATCTCAGGTAAGTATTAAAGGCTATTGTGATAGTACAGGCATAAGGCAATATAAGCCTGGTCAGGGTAGTGGACACAGAAATTAAAAAGATAAGATTGTAGAGATAGAAGAATTAACATAACTGCTTTGGACTGAATGTTTGTCTCCTTAAAATTCATATGTTGAAATTCTAGCCCTCAGTGGGATGGTATTAGGAGGTAGGGCCTTTGGGAGGTAATAAGGTTTAGATGAGGTCATGAAGAAAAATCCTCAAGATGAGATTAGTGTCTTTATAAGGAAAGAGACCAGAGTTTTCTCTCTCTATGCCATATAACATATCGAGAAAATGGCCATGTTCAGAAAGGGAAAAAGGTCCTTGTTAGATACCCAGTATGCTGGTACCTTGATCTTGGACTTTCTAAACACCAGAACTGTGAGAAATAAGTGCTTGTTGTCTAAGTCACTTAGTCTATGGAATGTATTATACCAGCCTGAACTGACTAATACAACAAGCTGGCTAAATGACTGTATATGGGGACGAAAGATAAGGAGGAACCAGCGTGTCTCCCAGTTTTCTTCAACAGCAAAGAAAAATTGTGATTCCACAGACAGAAGCTCAAAATTTTTAGAAAGAAAGCATGGGAAGGACATAGGAGAGCAATCAGAGAATACTTGTTTTGAAATGAAGAAGCTTCTGTTTGTTGAGTGTCTAATCTATGACAAGCACTGTAATACACACACCCATGAACATCATCTGATAGAAGAGCTTAAACATCATAATGAGAGAGAGAAAGTGAACCTACACCTAGGCATTACAGGTGGGGTCCTTCGGAAGATGCATATGGGGAGAGAAGCAATGCAGAGAGGCTGGAATCCACATCATAAAGCTTGTGCAATTAGTCTTCAGAACCTAAATACTTGTCTTTGTGTTTGCTACTCCTTATTGTTTTTCAACCAGTTCATGAAATTTTGATTCCTGATTTTTGTGTTTTATCTCACTAGTTTTCACTTTCAAACTTTGGGTTCTCTATAAATTTGACAAGTTTTCTTTCTACAGTGTCATGTAGGCCACAGTTAAGACTATTGAAAGGCACAAGGCTAAGAACAGACCCCTGTGACAACTGCTATTGAGTGGTCAGAGCAAAAGGCAGATTGAAGGAGTTAATGGTAAGGCTATGAAGGATGAAAATTCAAAAAAAACATAGTGAACACTGTATTCAAAGAGCATAATCCTCAAAGTAGAAAATCTTTAAAAAAGAACCAAAAAAGAAAAAGAAAAAAACTTAATCTAAGAAGTTTTTAAAAAATCACAAGATGAAGGATCAGTATAAAAAATTTCTGTGTACTAGCAATGGACAATCTGAATATCAAATTAAGAAAACAATTTTATTCATAATAAAATAAAAACAAATCAAATACTTAAGAATAAATTTAACAAAAGAAGTGCAAGACCTGTGCCCTATAAACTAGAAAATATTGCTAAGAGAAATTAAAGAAGATCCGTGGAGAGACATTTCAGATTCATGAATTGTAAGACTCAATATTGTTTTTTGTTTTTGTTTTTTTTAATTTTTATTGAAATATAGTTGATTTACAATGTTGTGTTAGTTTCTGCTGTGCAGCAAAGTGAATCAGTTATACATATACATATATCCACTCTTTTTAAGATTCTTTTCCCATGTAGGTCATTACAGAGTATTGACCTGTGTTCCCTGTGCTATACAGTAGATCCTTATTAGTTATCTATTTTATATTTTATATATAGTATTGTGTATATGTCAATCCCAATCTTCCAATTTATCCCTCCCCCCTTTTCCCCCCTGGTAACAATAAGTTTGTTTCCTACATCTGTGACTCAATTTCTGTTCTGTAAATAGGTTCGTTTGTAACATTTTTTAATATTCCACATATAAGCGATATCATATAATATTTGCTTTTCTCTGTTTGACGTACTTCACTCAGTATGACAATCTCTAGGTCCATACATGTTGCTGCAAATTACATTATTTCATTATTTTTATTGCTGAGTAATATTCCACTGTGTATGTATATATATATGTATGTATGTATATACATACATATATATATATATATATATACACCACATCTTCTTTATCCATTCCTCTATCGATGGAGACTTAGGTTGCTTCCATGTCCTGGCTATTGTAAATAGTGCTGCAATGAACATTGGGGTGCATATATCTTTTTGAATTATGGTTTTCTCTGGGTATATGCCCAGGAGTGGGATTGCAGAATCATATGATAGTTCTATTTTTAGTTTTTTAAGGAAGCTCCATTCTGTTCTCCATAATGGTTGTACCAATTTACATTACCACCAACAGTGTAGGAGGGTTAAGATAGCCCTTCTCCCCAAATTTATCTATGGATTCAACACAAAAGACCTGGAACAGTCAAAACAAATTCTTAAAAAGGAGAATAACATAGAACTTATACCATCCACTTTCAAAACTTACTGTAAAGATTCAGGAATCAAAACTGTGGGGTTGGCATAAGGATAGACAAATACATCAATGAAACAGGCTAGAAAATCCAGAAATAAACCCTTAAATTATGGTCAATTGATTTTTGACAAAGGTGTCAAATGATGCTAGGACAATTAAATATTCATATGCCAAAAAATTAACTTGGACCCTTATATCTTACTGTATATAAAAATCAACTAACAATGTGTTGTTGACATAAATATAAGAGCTAAAATTATAAAATTTTCAGAGGAACACAGGAGAAAACTCTTTGTGATCTTAGGTGAGGCAAAGATTTCTTAGGTATGACATACAAAGTACATTCCATAAAGAAAAAAATGGAAAACTTTTGATCTTTAAAAGACACAATTAAAAACAAAATGGTAAGCTGTAGACTGAGAAAATATTTGCAAATAATATGCCTAATAAAGAACTTAATCTGAAATATATAGAAACTCTTACTGCTCATTAATAAGAACACAACCCAATTTAAAAAGTGACAAAGGGCTTCCCTGGTGGCGCAGTGGTTGAGAGTCCGCCTGCTGATGCGGGGGACGCGGGTTTGTGCCCCGGTCCGGGAGGATCCCGCATGCCGCGGAGCGGCTGGGCCTGTGAGCCGTGGCCGCTGAGCCTGTGGGTCCGGAGCCTGTGCTCTGCAGCGGGAGAGGCCGCAGCAGTGAGAGGCCCGCGTACCACCAAAAAAATAAAAAATAAAATAAATAAATAAAAAGTGGCAAACTGTTTCACCAAAGAAGATATACAAAGGCTAGCAATCACATGAAAAGGTGCTCAACATTATTAGCTGTTAGAGAAATTCATATAAAAATTTCAATGAGATACTGCTACACAACCATTAGAAGAGCTGTAATCAAGAAAACGGACAATACCAAGCGTTATTAAGGATGTGGAGAAACTGGGATGCTTACACATTGCAATGGTAATGTAAAATGGTATTGATATTTTAGAAGACAGTGGTAGTTTCTTAATAAGCTAAACACAAACTTACTACATGACCCATAAATTCCACTCCTCTAGATTCCTATATGTACCCAAAGTGAAAACTTTTGTCCATTCAAAGACCTGAATATGAAAATTCACAACTGTATTCTTTATAATAGCCCAAAACTAGAAACACTTAAAATGTCCCTCAACTGGTGAATTCATAAACACAACGTGTATGTTCACACAATGGAATACTATGCAGCAATAAAACGAAATGATTTGCTGATACATGCCACAACACAGATGAACCTCAAATTATTACATTAACTGAAAGAATCCAGAAACATATTGTATGATTCTGTTCACATGAGATTTCTAGAAAAGGAAAAAAAAAGAACAGAGAAAGAACAGTAATTGCCTGGACTTAGGAGTGAGAGCAGAGATTGACTGTAAAAAGGCACAAAGGACAATTATGGTGTGATGAAAATGTTCTAAAACTGGATTGTGGCCGGTCAGAATGGCCATCGTTAAAAAGTCTACAAGTAACAAATGCTGGAGAGGGTGTGGAGAAAAGGGAACCTTCCCACACTGTTGGTGGGAATGTAAGTTGGTACAGCCACTATGGAAAGCAGTATGGAGGTTCCTCAGAAAACTAAAAATAGAATTACCGTATGATCTGGCAATCCCACTCCTGGGAATATACCTGGACAGAACTGTAATTCAAAAAGATACACACAACCCTATGTTCATAGCAGCACTGTTCACAATAGCCAAAACATGGAAACAACCTAAATGTCCATTGACAGATGAATGGATAAAGAAGATGTGGTACATATGTATTATACAGTACCTTTATACAATGGAATACTACTCAGCCATAAAATAGAATGAAATAATGCCATTTACAGCAAAATGGATGCAACTAGAGATTATCACAGTAAGTGAAGTCAGTCAGAAAGAGAAAGACAAATACTATATGATATCACTTATATGTGGAATCTAAAATATGGCACAAATCAGCCTATCTGCAAAACAGAAATGGACTTATAGACATAGAGAACAGACTTGTGGTTGCCAACGGGAGGGGGGAGCGGGAGGGATAGACTGGGTGTTTGGGGTTGGTAGATACAAGCTATTACATTTAGAATGGATAAACAACAAGGTCCTAATGTATAGCACAAGGAATTATATTAAATATCTTGTGATAAACCATAATGGAAAAGAATATTAAAAAAAAAGAGTGTAAAAGAAAAAAACTGGATTGTGGTGTTGGCTGCAGAACTGTTTACATTTACTAAAACTCATTAAATTGTACACTTAAAATTCTTGAATATTCATAGTATGCAAATTACATCTCAATAAATCTATTTAAAAATTTAGATAGATTTTCAACAAAGTTCTGCTTTGAGATGCCTTGTTAAAAATTTTTTTTTACTCCCTTCTTTACAGCAAGAGTTGAGAACCTACAGCAACAATAAAAAGATGTAATTTTAAAATATTTTGACAACTACATATCTGATTGAATATTTAAAATATCTCATTAAAGCCAATTAATCAGATATTTTTTACATGACATCAGCATCTATGATGTTAAGAGTGAATTACTTTTTTAAAAATGAAGTAGCCAGTTGATTGAGTCAAATACACAAAGCTTTAATATTTTCCTAGAAAATTCTTTTTTCATGCTATCTTAGAAAGTATTTTAAGATAATGATAAATACAAACAAAATATAGTACTAAAATTTCTTCTATAATTTTACCAGAATAGCAATTTATTCTTTTCAATTTCAATTGTGGTAAAATGCACACAACATAAAATTTGCTATCTTAGCCTTTTTTTAACCTGTGCTGTTCAGTGGCATCAAGTATATTCATGTTATTGTGCACCTTCCATCCACAGAACTTTTTCATCTTGCAGAACTGAAACTCTGTACATTTTAAACAATAGCTCTCCATTCCTCCTCCCCCAGCCCCTAGCAACCACCATTCTACTTTCTATCTCTATGGATTTGATTACTCTAGGTCCCTCATATAGGTAATATCATACAGTATTGCTCTTTCTGTGACTGGCTTATTTCACTTAGTATAATGTTTTCAGGGTTCATCTGTGTTGTAGCAAGTGTCAAAATTTTCTTCCTTTTTAAGGCTGAATAATATTCCATTGTATGTGTTCACCACATTTTCTTTCCCCATTGATCTGTCAATGGACACTTGGGTCGCTTCTACCTTTTGGCTATTGTGAATAATGCTGCTATAACATGGATGTACAAACATCTCTTCAAGTCTCTGCTTTCAGTTCTTTCGGGTATACACCCAGAAGTGGAATTGCCAAATTATATGGTAATTCTATTTTTAATTTTTTGAGGAACCACCATACTGTTTTCCATAGTGGCTGCAACATTCCATAGTCCCATCATCAGTGCAGAAGAATTCCAATTTCTCTATATCCTCACCAACACTTGTCATTTCTGCTTTTATTTTTTTTTAGTAGTAGCCACCCTCAATGGGTATGATGTAGAGCAACTTATCTTTGAATATGGCATTCCCAATCCATTTTCAGTATTTCTATACCTGACGGATAGTAAAACATTGCTGATCAAACTTTATGTACTTGACCTAATGGAATATAATTAAAAGATTCAATTGTTCACATTCAGAGTAGTGTGTTAGGCCCTCCCATTATCCCTGTGGGATCTGCTATGCACCAACTTGGAAACAGTATATTGGAGCAATACTTCACCTGGAAAAAACTTGACCTCTAAATCTGATCAACATGAAAGACTTGTTGAAACCAAATTAAAATAAAATCCAAATACTATTCAGTGTTTTAACCATGAACTATTTCTAATCCCATATACAAATGAAGCAGACCAAGTCAGAACCAAATCCACACAACTCATAATATCTTTCTTTAAAAAATGGAGGCATTTGAAACGTTTTTTGAAATAAATAAGAACATAAATAATATTTCATTCAGATCAAGTGTCTGAATGAAAGTCATATTGGCACTTAGAGTTCCTACTGCAAACCTTCCCATATTCCATCCCATTCAAGCAGAGCTACATGAACTAGTGTGTTTTCAGTTTTTTGCTGATTATGGTACATTTTCATTGAATTCCAGGGATTCTCAGTAAACATTCATCTTCTTTGTCAGCTAGTTTCCCCATATCGTTTCAATTGGTCTTTATCTCCTTCAGCAATAGCTTCTCACCTAAATTTAATTTTGAGGGTTTCTGTTCTTTGTTTCCTGGTGCTCTGTATCTTTAAAATTTCTACTTTTTTTTTTTCCTTACCAAAATAGAGGTACTCGTTTTTGGGTGGCAGGCAACAGATTCATACTAATTCACGTCACTGTCAACTGTCCTACCAACCTATGGTCTAACAAAAAGTGAGCAATAAGGCTGATCCTGATGCCTAATTAACAGGTCACTCCCTAGTACACAGGCAAGCATCAGCAGCAGACCCACTTCTCCCCGGAGAGTACGAACATGACAGTAAACAGTCTACATCAAAGACATTTCAATTCTGCAACAAGCCTTTTTGCTTTGGGTAAGTGATATACACCCAAACAAAACATTAATCAGAAGACCCATTTCATGCCCCTTGGGGAATCAGAGCTATAGCAGACTAATCCTGCTCTCTGTGATTTTGAACATTAAAAGAGTACCTTTAAGGAAATGTAAAGGCTGAGAGAAGCAATGTAAATTGAGTAGGGATTTCATGATAATATAAAGTCTTGCTGCAAGTAAACATGTGAACATTGTAAAAATTGAACTCTTCCTTTTAAATAATTAGGCCCATCAACTCAGACTGTATTTGAGGCCATCTCTGACAGGTCTCAGTTAACAAAGAGTTGAGAATGGTAGAGAATATGGCATTTACATTGTCTACATAAGGACCTTTTGACCTGTTTGAGTGGAGTAGTTTGCTTATTCATTTGTTTTTTCCTGCTATAATATGGAATTAAAAAGAAGAACCAGCAGTGAAGTCTGAAAGTAGGACATGCAGAAATAATATTTGCTTTCCAGGCATGTAGAGAGGGCTAATGTGGAATTTTCCACCTTCCCCACTCATGTTTGGAAATGTGGATTTTGAGAGCGTTCATGGAGGCCACCTAAAATTGCCTGGTCTTTGGTCTGTATGTTCATCCTAATTTTTACTCTTGTGAAAAATAACGACTTCAATCCATCCTGTATCCCACCCTTTATTTTTTTCTTCTACTGTTATCCCTCAATCTCAAAACCTTCATACACAGTATAGGTCCCAAGATGGGTAGAGGCTGTAAAGGTTTTGGTAAGTTGTAGTGATTTGGCCATATGCTTTCCTGACTCTTACATAAAAGGTGAGAATAAGAGGGTAGCATTTGGAGTAGCCATGCTTTTCCTTGACCAAATTAGAGGAGAGACCAGTTCCTGCTGAGGTTCTGAGAACCCATGAAGAAGCTAAACCCTTAAATGCAAGTTCATTTTCCTGCTTTGCTTACAAGATGATAATCTTGTCGTAAGTGTTATTTAAAATTTTAATATTTGTGCTAAACTAGTACATAGGGGGTAGATTGTTTTTTAAAAAAGGGATGGAATATTATTTCCTCATCTCTTTTGTAATTTGAAAATGAATGAACATATTTTACTCTAAATCTTAAAACAGATTCAAGTATGAAGTTGACCAGCTATGGAAACAATCAATTATCTTTGGAAATCATGTGTTAATAGAAACATAATAATGACAGGTGTCATATAAGACCATGAGATATGTCTTACAAAGCTAATACATGTCTTTTCTTAAAAACCAAAATCAAAACAGAAGTCTTTCTGGGGAGGTGAATCCTTATTCTCAGTAATTATATAATCTTCCTTTTCAACCATTTTCGTAAAGAAGGTGTTCTTTTCATCCCATAGCAGTGTCCTTTACTTAGGATATACTTGAGCACCCTAGAGCCCTTCTCTTCTTCCAACCAAACAAATAATCAAGAAACAATATGTGTTTTTGTCTGTCTATTTTGTTGTAGTGAGGAGGAATTTCATGAAAGGAGAGGAAAAAATAATCTCTTCAATTTTTGCTTACCAAGGAAAGTAGACAGGCCCCTGACTTAGCGAACAACTTTCATGTTATGAGTTCTGTAAATATTAAATATATTGTAAAAGTCTGCATGTATGCATTAATATCTTTATTGCATCCTTAATAGTGGATCATTGTACCATATTTTCTTAATCTTATTTTCTTATCTTTAATATAGTAGGAAATTGATTACTAAAGTCTATAGTATGACATTTTTCTTTTATGAACAGTCCAAGTTTCCAAAAAATGCAAATTTGATTAATTTTTTTCTTTACTAGCTTATTCTAGCTTATTGCAGGAAGTGGTGATTCCATTATATTCAGAGCTAGGCAGATACTCTTTATAATGTAGTGGCCAAGTTTATCTTTCATAGCTAAACATTTTTAGTGACAATTTTTAAATAACTCAAAAGAGAAACAGGAGAAGATGTAAAGAGTCTGTTAATCAGATTTTAAAGAAACATAGGGTGACCTGCATCTTTTAATCTTGAAAGTAAAGAGCTAAGGGAGATTTAATATCTTTTCACTGTTCTAAAACAACTGATAAAATGTGTCCACTCTATGAAATACAACTGAGCTAAATCAATTGTGTCGTTGAATCAGGTTAGTACAAATGATTAATCTAGTAACTATACACAGATAATCTTAAAATTGTTTAAAGGACAATGAAATGAAGCAAGATTACTATTTACACTGAGAACAGAAAATGGGACACTAAGTTTACTGTAATAGTATGGGAAATGACACTGGACAAATTATTCAAGATTTCACCTTGTTTGTAGAAAAAAAAGGAGAGTATCTGTAAGAGAAAGAAAGACTGTCTCATATGTTTGTTAGAACCCTTGATCAAAATCAGATAATACAGTTATGTATATCATTAACTCTTCTCATTATTGTAGAGATAAAAATATCCATTACAGTATTTGACATGGTATGTTGATATGTCCATAGGTCTAGGAAATGCTTGGTTTTGATAGACAGTAGTGTGTATAGTCCCTGGGGGAAAAAAAAAAGCTATAAATAAGTTGTGATAAGTTGTGGTATCCAGTGTTCCTGGCTCTTAGGAAATGGTATGCATTCACCTTTTCTCTAATGTCATCTAATATGCTTCTTTACATCTTATGGGAGAATACAGAGAATAACACAGTTGGAGGAATTAATTTTCTTTAAGATAAAATCCAAAGAATATCTACCTAACCATTTCAGTATTTCAATATGTTTCCTGAGCAACTCAATTTCTTTTCACTGCCTCTGCTAAGCCACATAATAAGAAAAAATAGAACAGGATGAACAATATTGAATTCAGTAGTATTGGAGACAAATTATAAAATATATTAGCCCTGGCATATGCCTACAGTATTGATGGGAGTATATATTACTATAATCTTTCAATGGGGAAATTTGACAATATGAAAATGAAGTTTCTAAAAAGGTCACATTATTTGAAATAGTTATTTCACTTGAAAAAATAATTTCTAAGGATATATAATATACAAGTATGTACTGTAATTGACAACACTTTTTAGTAGCCAAACAAAAAGCCAAGTGTCCCAAATATTCAACAATAGGAAGATGGCTTTTTAAATTATGGTGTTTCCACCTGATAATGTTATACATACCTTAAAATTATTTTTCATAAAGATTAAATGTGTTGAGTAATACAGAGTGATATAAATTGAAACACCAAATACAAAATTATATAAACTGCATAAATTTATAAAAATATAGTTAGAAGTAGCTATATCTGTAGGGTGGGATTTGGGTTTTTGTTTGTTCTTAATATGTTTCTGTATTTTGGCAATGAACACATATTAGTTTCTGGTCAGAAAAAATATTATTTAAAAATATTTCCTCCATCAAATGGAATAATAAGCAAGTAATCTCACCTGTGATAACATAAATATCATTGCAGGTAAGGAACTCTGAAAAACTGTTTTAAGATCTGGTTATGACTACAGGCATGCTAGGTCAGGTTGGAGGCAAGCACAGGATTTCTGGATATGGACAGATATGAAAGAGGGTAGGCAGGAAATCTAAAACCAAATAACAAAACAACAGCGAAGACACACACATGATTAAAAACTTCCCTTAAAAATGGATTTCAAAAAAAAAAGAACCTCCAATCTAGACAGACAAAACAAAATGCCTTCAAAGGAAATATTGAAAACTTTTCTCAATAGAACAGAAGGCAGAAGTAAAACGAAGTAGAAAAAGAATGGTATATAAAAACCCCACAGGGCTTCCCTGGTGGCGCAGTGGTTGAGAGTCCGCCTGCCGATGCAGGGGACACGGGTTCGTGCCCCGGTCCGGGAGGATCCCACATGCCGCAGAGCGGCTGGGCCTGTGAGTCGTGGCCGCTGAGCCTGCGCGTCCGGAGCCTGTGCTCCGCAACGGGAGAGGCCACACCAGTGGGAGGCCCGCATACCGCAAAAAAAAAAAAAAAAAACCCACAAAATATAATGATGGTCATAACAAATATGTCCAATGGTCTGCTAAAAAATGTTTAACAACTGTTTTCTTTGGAAGGAAAAAAGGCCCTGATTTGTAGAATTTTCAAATTTCTGGGGTGTAAATAATCCTACCATGCTACAGTGGCCTATTTCAAGTGACTGCTGTGATGTCACTGAAAGCAGAGAGATGTGCACAATCAGTTTTTGTGCAGTGGTATAATCTAGTTCCTGAAACTGTTGAATATATAACAGTCAATCACAGTGTAATAAAAAGAAATGGAAATGGAGAAAATTTACCTATTCAGAGGTATAAAATATTACCAGGTATCTGCTTCCAATAACTTTTCATACACCAAATTTGAAAATTAAGAGTTAATATATATCATAAAATACTAATTAGAAAAAAATAGACAAAACACACACTGAGGGCTTCCCTGGTGGCACAGTGGTTGAGAGTCCACCTGCCGATGCAGGGGACACAGGTTCGTGCCCTGGTCCGGGAAGATCCCACATGCTACAGAGCGGCTGGGCCCGTGAGCTGTGGCCACTGGGCCTGTGCATCCGAAGCCTGTGCTCCGCAACGGGAGAGACCACAACAGTGAGAGGCCCACGTACTGAAAAGAAAAAAGAAAAAAAAATCCCAAAATTCTACTGCAAAATACACCAAGGTATAAAGGCATGAATAGAAGAAAAAAAAAAGGACATTACATAATAAAAGAAACAGTTCCCAGGATATCAATATCACAAGTTTGTATACATCTAATAACACAGCCTCAAAATATACAAAACCAACTCCATGGAAACTAAAAGGAGATTTTAACACATTTCTATCAGAAACTTATAGATCAAGCATGTAAAACAGCATCAGTGAACTTTAATAAATATTTATAGACTCGAGCTAACGGAACATACAAATGTTTTGAAGTTCACATAAAATATCTAAAAATTTGACCAAGTAATAGCTCAGAAAAAGAAGTCTTAGCATATTTCAAAGAGTCAATAATATACAGAACATATTTATCACAATGCAATTAAATTAGGAATCAACAACTAAAATGTGGTAGCATTTTTATGTTTAGAAATTAATAGTGATCTTCTAAAAGAAACTGAATTAAAGGGGAAACCATAATAAAATTACATGTTTTAAACTTAACAACAATAAAATAATTATAATTCGAAACTTGTGGGAAGGGCTTGCCTGGTGGTGCAGTGGTTAAGAATCTGCCTGCCAATGCCGGGGACACGGGTTCAAGCCCTGGTCTGGGAAGATCCCACATGCCTCAGAGCAGCTAAGCCTGTGCACCACAACTGTTGAGTCTGCGCTCTAGAGCCCACAAGCCACAACTACTGAGCCCACGTGCCACAACTACTGAAGCCTGTGCGCCTAGAGCCCATGCTCCGCAGCAAGAGAAGCCACCGCAATGAGAAGCCCGCGCACCGCAACGAAGAGTAGCCCCTGCTCGCCACAACTAGAGAAAGCCCGTGCACAGCAACGGAGACCCAATGCAGCCAAAAATAAATAGATAAATTAAAAAAAAACTTGTGGGAGGCATCTATTAAAATTTATTTAAAAGAATTACACTGTAGGAAATTACTTATTGGAAATAAAAGTTTTATAAAGATAGAAAAGCATAGTGAGAAAAAGTAGGGATTAGAAAAATGCTTTAAAGAGAAGTTGACATTTGAGCTGCATTTTGAAGGATAAATAGAAATTTGGCAAGATAATTTTGGGGGGGACAGCATTTCAAGTGAAGGGAGCAACATAAGAAGTCAGCAAAATATTAAAGAATGTGATGTGTTTGGGGAAGCACAAGTCATCTCGTATTATAAGATGTTGTGTCAGGGGATAAACTTGGAAAATAAGTGGTGATCACGTTGTTGAACCTACGTTTCTGTGTCTGACCCACAGTAAGGCCAAACAAACTGAAACACAGGAGTTGGGAGCAGAGAAAGGTTTATTGCAGGGCCTAGCAATGAGAACAGGTGACTCATGCTTAAAAGACTCGAACTCCCCAATGGTTTTCAGGGAAGAATTTTTAAAGGCAGAATTTGGGGTGAGGGCTGCAGGATGTGTGACTTTCTTCTGATTGGTTGGTGGTGAGGCAACAGGGTGGTGCTCCAGGACACTTGTGTTTAGCCTGAAGTTATCATCCTACACCTGGACGGGGGGCTTAGTTCCTGTAGAACTCAAAGATACATAGTTATGTATATTCCTTGAGGAGGGACTAGGGCTCTGCTTTATCGCTGAACTATTGTTTCTTGACTGCTTTTCCTTTGTTTCTGCATTCCCTTACCTCCCTAATCAGTAACTGATTGAATCTACCCTTTGCAACTCAGAGAAGGTCTAGGAGGCTGAAGCCTTTTTCCTACAAACAAGAAATAGGGGACATGGAAAGGCCCTTGTACCCAGGAGGTGGGGGTGGCCCATAGGGTTCTGCTTGTTTTCAATCGGACAATGAAGTCTTGTAGAAAATACTGAATTACTCAGATTTTACCCTAAAGCTGTTGGTAAGACATTAGAGTTATAAACAGGTGCATAACATGGTCAAATTTGTATTTTGGAAGGATCGCTATGGTACCACTATGGAGAAGCGATAGTTGTGGGGGTGGGAGCGTTAAGGAGGTGGGCAGGCTAAGAGCACAGAGATCATCAATCAGGAGGCTATTTCAGTAGTCGAGATAAGATATGGTATGGCCTGAATTAGAGGAGAGGCAGTGGAATTAGAGAAAGGAGGACATATTTGAAAGTCAGAGAGAAATAACAGTGAATGAGAATGTCACACTTGATTAAATATGGAAGGTAGCTGAGAAGAAAGGGCCTGGAATTAGTATTTGGTCTCTGTCTTGGGTGACTGGATAAATGGCATATTAGTCTCCTTGGGCTGCCATAACAAAATACCATACACTGGGTGACTTAAACAACATAAATTTATTTCTCACAGTTCTGGAGGCTGGGAAGTCCAAGATCAAGGGGCCAGCGAGGTAGGATTCTTTCTGAGGTCTCTTCTCTTGGCTTGTAGGTGGCTGCTATGTGCTCACATGACCTCTTATTTTGTGTCCATGAAAGAGAGAGAGAGAGCAAGCTCCCTGGAGTCTCTTTTTTATTAAAGGCATTAAACCCATCATGAGGACCACATCCTCATGACCTCAGCTAGCCCTAATTATCTCCCAAAGGCTCCACCTCCAAATACCATCACTTTGGGGTTAGAGCTTCAACGTCTGAATTTTTAGGAGGACACAGTTCACTCCTCAGCAGATGTTAATGTGAAAAATGCTTAGAAAAATAAGGAGAAAGGCAATTTGCCCAGGAGGAATGGCAGAAAGCCTGAAGAGTATGAGTTTAATTTTAGATATGATGGTGTTTAATTTCGAGTGCCTTTAGGAAATACAGGTGAAGATTTCCGGCAGACACTTGATTATGTAACTGTAGTTTTCAGAAGGAGGGGGGAGAAATGTGATTTGGAAGTATTTATTTATTGCTTGTATACATATGAAGGAGTGGAACAAGTGTGGTGGAAAGGGCGCCACAGATGGATCCCATGGCAACACTGAGACATGGCCCATACATAAAGACAGAGTGAAGGCGACTGGGAAGAGACAGAGGGATGGGAAGAGAAACAAATCTGTGTTGTCATAGAAACAAAAGATGTTATTGTCATCAGACCTAGAATGTTCAAATAAAGATCCTATTCATTCGATTTGGGCATTAGAATGTTATTGGCGAATTGTTCCTGTGACAGTACCTCCATCTTGGATTAGCTTGCATTAGTTTAGTTCTGCCCCTCCCTTGTTTCACCAGGCCTAAGAATGACCCAGAATAATTTGCCGGCTACTAGTTCTGGTGCTACAGAGAAAGGCCCTGTTTGCTGTCATTGGTTAGCCCAGATAGTAGAATCCCACACTAAATCAGTACCTTTTCAGATGCCCTCTGTGACCCGAGGTTGATTCTCCCTAGTCCAGACCACCTTTCTGAACAAACCTCCTAGGACCATCTGCTTCAGATGCCTGCCCCCATTTCTCTAATTCCCCAGTGCTGTCCCCTTTGCGTCTGATGTATCCTACTGCTTCTGGAAGGAGATTCCAGCTCCTTTCTGGATGCATTATATGTTTGATACATTTTGTTTTTCTGATCTGCTCCTTAATCCCTCTGTTCCCTATAGCTTTTGAAGAGCATTCTTTCAGCAGAGCCTCCTGACTCCTTAGCATTGCTTTTTTAAGGCGGTCATTGCTAGTGTTTGCAAGTCCAACTTTACTTTTTTAAAAACCAAAAGGGAAAAAAAGATAAAAGAATTTGCTTAAGCTCAGAGGAAGCATTATGGGAAGAGAACACAGGCTGTCCTGTGACTCTGCATTTTAAATAGGAGCCTCTCCTCATGATGAGAATTACCTTGGCCCGGGCTGAGCCTTCCCAATGGACCCTTTCCACTTAAGCTTTTTATTAAAAAAGTAAATTGGGATTATTGTATTCCCTCACTTTACTTTGGAAGTAAAATTTTTAAATTAATTGTGGCCTAACTGATAGCAAACTGAGAGGTTCTGATAGCAGTCTGGCGGCCTCTTGTTTAGCCAGCAGAGATTTCGGTTATTGCTTCTGGGAATGGCTTGGCTGAGATATTTTTAATTTACATTTTTTCTTCCTTCTAATGAAGGATTGAATTATGACTTACGAGAAAATCCCCAGTGTCTTGGAGAGAGAGATGTTGACTAACTTCCTCTGACTTGATTGGAGTGGAGCTATGTATTTGAAGCTAGGTTTTAAGTCACAGGGGTGGCATTCTAAAGGATTTCTGCACTTAGGGCAGCGCTGTCCAGAAAATGCTGTTAGCTCCTTTCAGGAGCCCTAACTTCAGCACAGTGGGCAGGGTTGTAAAAGACAGAAATGGCATCTCTGTACTAGTTGCTTGCACAACTGGGATGTCCATCCCGGTAGGATCAGTCACCACGGTTCAAAGGCAGAAACATCTCTGACCCCTGTGAGTCTGCCTCTGCCTTAGCAGGTAGGGAATTCCAAATGTCAGCCTCTCCATATAGCCACCACCTGCTAAGGGAACAATCGTAATGGATAGAACAGATTTGTAAACGGTAATCTCCGTGCTATAACAGTAGTTCTCTGCCTGCTACATAGTGGGAATGGTCAAATTGTGGTTCTTGCAAAACATAATCACTGGCCTGGAAATGCTCCTTCTGTGGCAGATGGTATATGATCAAGAGCAAAGACAGACATGTCCTTGCACAGACCAAGGGTAATGGTTACACAATAGGCTTAGGTAATGCCACTAGCGGAGACAGCTTTAGGTAAAACTCAGTGATGTATATTAAAAGAACTTTGAATCCAGACAGCTCAGGGGAAATGTCTGTAGAGGACACTGGGCTTGAATCCCACTACAGGCATGGGATCTCCAGTTCATACTTCAAGGAACAGAGTGGATGTGTCAGGTTTGCCTGTGTCCTAAGACAGCAGCATGCTGGGCATTTTCATATTTCAGGGGAAGAATTTAAAAAGAAAGCACCAAAACTGAGAGCAGAACTCAAGCATAACAACCTTGGAATAACATTTAGTCTGTGCCTCCAGTTTTCTGAAAACAGCTTTCAACTGCAAAAATATTTTTGAAGTTGCCTATTAGAGAAATCTGTCCTGAAGCTTATTTCACAGTTTCCTTATTGCTGCAGTGCCAACCAGTATATGGTATCTCAAGGTGCATGTTCATTTGTTTAATCCACCTTATATATAACTGCTGCACTCCCCAGCCCTTACTGCAAGGATAGAGCATTTTCCTGAGGATTGGATGAGACATGCTGTGGAGTTCAGTTAATGCATTTTTTTCTAAATGCAAGGATTTTTTCCCAAGCACTAAGCCAAGTAACACATGGAAAAGAGCCTTTAATGTTTTGTAGAAAATAGTCCCCATTTGGTAATGTACACTGCAAGTTGAAAGACTGCATTCTAGCTTTTCCAATTGCTTCAAAAAGACACACAGTTTCCTATTTACTGTTTCTGTTTGGTAAACCTCAGATTCTTAAAAGCTAGAGGGAGATAATTTCCTAAAGAAATTGAATATTCTTTCTGATAATTAAGGCCTCGAGAGTCCAATATTTAGAAAAACTCCAACCAAAATAAGAAGAGTACAAAATAGGAAAATTACAAAGAAACTTTTTTTTTTTTTTTTTTTTTTTTGCGGTATGTGGGCCTCTCACTGTCGTGGCCTCTCCCGCTGTGGAGCACAGGCTCCGGACGCACAGGCCCAACGGCCACGGCTCATGGGCCCAGCCTCTCCACGGCATGTGGGATCTTCCCAGACCGGGGCACGAACCCATGTCCCCTGCATCGGCAGGCGGACCCCCAACCACTGCGCCACCAGGGAAGCCCCCATTTTATTTTTTGATGTCGTACAATTCAAGCCTAAATGACAATTGGAAATTGTCTCTTTTCTCATATTGGTACAGCCATCAAATTATTTAGATCACATGGTACGTAAACAGATTTGTTCTTAGAATTTCCTGTTTCTTCAGCTGGACATGTTGGTAGACAATAACTACCCATGAGAACTATTACAGGTTCCTCAACATTATAAACTCTACAGATGATTTGCCAACAAATGACAAAGCGTTGATAATCACTGCTGTATACATTCAAGGACTAAGTATAAAATCACTGAGGGGGCAGTTGTTCTTGCTCTAGTCCTAAGTGAAAGAGGTATGAATAAGAGCAGAGCTGAGGGACATGGGTCCACCGTACTCCAAATGCCACACAAGAGATGCCTCCTTGGGGACCAGGAAGTGGTAATAAGCATGAACCTATGTCACACTGATATCACTCAATGGTTGCTGTCAAGTGTGCACATTTATGAGGATACCCATACTTAGTAATCATGTTTTATGCCATTTTTTAATGAATTGAGGGCCCTATATTCCTACTTTGTTTTGTTAAAAGTATTCTGCTGAGGATAACCCCACACAAAATAGATAACTATTTCCAAGGCTTAAGAAGGCATTAGATTTTAGATAAGAAGGTACTGTTCTCAGGAACGGTCTGATTTCCTCAAATGTTGTGTCTTTCTGATATTTGTAGGGGGAAAACTAGTAATAAAGTAATAAGCATATTTTGTTTTAATAGTGTTTTACCTAATAATACTAAGATTCTTTGGACCATTCATGCATAAATGACGGGAGAGGAAATGGCTGTCATTAAACCGGTAGTATGAAGCACGGTCAGGGTCACATATCATTTGGAAACAAAGATGTGCACTGGGATCTATACAGCCCCTTCACCTGTTCTATTATTTTTCAAAGGCGGAAAGCATGCCTTTCTCTTTGTTCCTATAAATCTGCGATGGATACTGAGAGCCTGATCTCATGCTCATTCCTTTTGTTCCTTATAATCTTTATTTTGTGTGCTGAGCTATCCTTTTCTTTTTGTTGTTGTTGTTGTTGTTGTTGTTGTTTTTGCGGTACGCGGGCCTCTCACTGTTGTGGCCTCTCCCGTTGTGGAGCACAGGCTCTGGACGCGCAGGCTCAGCGGCCATGGCTCATGGGCCCAGCCGCTCCGCGGCACGTGGGATCTTCCTGGACTGGGGCACGAGCCCGTGTCCCCTGCATCGGCAGGCAGACTCTCAACCACTGCGCCACCAGGGGAGCCCAATCCTTTTATATTATTAATGATATTTTAAAGAATAAAACTCTGGACAGTGTGCCATATCTTACTCATCATGACAGTCCCTGAAGCAGGGTGATTGTGGGTGGGGAGTAGAAGAGGGTTGAGTGAGTTTCTGCCTGGATTAATGAGCATGAAAAAGGCAAAAGGCCTTTTCAAAATATAGTCGAAATACTGTCATCAAACTACCAAACTTAAATTTACACTGTGTAATATCTGTGACTGACCCACTGTCTAACTGCTTGCAAATGGTTTCTCCTCCAAGCAGAAGTAGGTAATGAGAATTTTATTCTAGCAGTTCTCTATTTCAAACAGAATTCCATAGAAGTTGCCGGTCTCTTTATACATTATTAAATCACTCACTGATGGTTTTTTCCCCTGAAATCTGACCTAAGGTTTTCATTGGAAACTATTGAATTCTGAGTGGATTTGGAATGCTTAGCAACTTAGATGAGCTGCATCACTTTGAATTAGATTTCATGTTCCAAGTACTGAAGTGTGTTTCCAAAAGAATCTGGGACCTTCTGTCCTCTGCCAGCCCCACCTCACTGTGCCATAGCCATGCTTTCTTCAGCACCATCTAATGGGTGCCTTTGTTTCCAGCAGAAGTGAGTACTAAGTAGGAAGCCCTCTCTTTCCTACTTCATGATTCCTGCCAGAATATACATGAACCTAAAGAAGCTTATGGATTGTCCTTGCTCCATCCTGTCCTTCCCTGTCCCAGCTTACACCTGCTCTACAAGGAATGTGCTGCCAGCCACCTAAATGCAGTAGGAGAACTAAATAGGGATTTTAATAAATAAGGAAAACAGATGGAGGCTAGAAGCTTTTGCAAAGTTAAAAAAACTGGGTGCTTAATAGACTAAATGCTTAATAACAGTAATAGCTGCCAAGTCACTACATAACTCACTAATATGCATGAACTGTAGCAGCAAGAAAGTGACTGCTTTCAGTCTCAAGGACTTTCCTAAAAATTCAAGGTTGTAAGAACCTAACCTAGAGAATAATTACTTGTCCAGACGTGATAACAGACTCTGGCAGAACAAAAATGACAGCTTGATTCACAGACAAATATAAGTCGGTCTTGGATGTCTGGCTTCCATTTTTCTGTGGAGAGATAGATGTCTTTAAAAAGCCTCAGCAGTGAACATCCTGTCAGTTTAAAAGGTCAGACACTGAAGTGTATCAGAAGAGATGATGCTGCACAGACCATTGAGAGAAAAGAAAATGATTTCATTATCCTCATTCATCTGCTATGGATTAATTCAGTTCCCATCATCGTGGCAATTAAGGCACTTTTGTATGCTGTCCTGACCGAGTTGAGGAACCAGGTAATAAAAAGCAACACCAGGCGTGAGGGCAACTATGGTTGAGTTAATATTCCTTAGAAACAAATGCTGTTTGGAACAGAGTTCAGAGTTGATACGTTCAATTGCAATTGATTGAGAAAAAAGTGCACAAACTAAAAACAACCCCTAGAAAAAATACAAAATAAAAAAAAAATAAAAACAACACCTAGAAACATTTCTTTGTATGTCAGAAAGTGAATTTGCATCTTGGGTAGCCAGTGAGCCACATGAGGGCTTGAAAACTGTCCTGTAAGAGATATTTTGCTATTCACAGGGGACACTATAAAAGTGGCTGGGAGGAGAGAAGAATGCTGGAGGACTGTTACCCTCCCACGTCAGAGGGCTAATTTTTCTGCCAATCCAAACTTCTCAGTAGTTAAATGCAGCATCTAGAAAGAGAACACAGCAGATCCTCCTAAACTAACTCCTTCTGATTTTCTATTTGCAAAATCACTTCAGCTCAGAACCTTCGTCATCATATTAAACTATGTGTCTATGACTCCTCAGTTACTTGCCAGTTTATATTCATTCTACTTCCATTGCCTTCACGATGTCGTCTTTATCTCTTCCCTTCTTTCCACTCCCGCTTACACGATCCTCGCAGAAACCCTCATTATTCCTCACTTGGACAACCATATTAGCTTTCTAATTGTCTCCTCACCTACCCTTTCCAAACCCTAATGCATTCTACTCACAACTGACATATTAATCTTCCTAAAGTCTATCTTTAATCATGTCAACCCCGTGTTCTAAAATGTCAAATGGCTTCCCAGTGACTACTAAATTAATACTAAGTTTTCACCCTAGCATTCAAGGCCTAGCATTCAAAGCCTTAGCAGCTCATTTGTGCCTCATTTCCCATTAGTCTTCCATGCCCCTTATGTTCTGGTCAATCCAGACTATGGATTGATCCTAAGCCACATTTCCTGAGCAGCTCCATTTGTGTTTCTGCTCATTCTTTTCCTTCTTCTTGGACTGTCCTTTTCCCTTACGTTAGCTCAGAATCCAACCCATTCTGCAAGGTCAGTCATGAAACGCTTCACAGAGCACTTCTTGACTTTACTGAATGTAATTATCTCTGTTGTTTATACCTCCCTTAAGGCACTCATCATAACCCCATGGAATAGGTAAAGGATTGCAAGGACTTAGAATAAGAAGATCTGTTCAACTTTTGTCTCCTATGAATTGGGGCAAGATATGTAATCTTTTGAAAATCTCAGTTTAGATAATCAAATTCAACAAATATTTATTAAGAGTCAACCCTATGCTTGGAATGTGTCAATGAACAAAACAAATACCTCACATTCTGGGGGGAGGAGACAGACTCGCAGACATTTCAAAATGTACAAAGTAAGTAAATAAGTTGTGTAGCATGTTGTAAGATTTTAAGTGTGATTTTTTTTAAGTATAAAAGAATGCAGAAGATGGGAGAGGCAGGGGCAGGTTGAAATTTTAACTTGGGTTATCAGGGTAGGCCTCATTACAAATATTGAAGCAAAGTGTTAAAGGAGGTAAAGGAGTTCACCATATGTCTATCTGGGAAAATGCAAGCGCAGCAAAGGAAACAGCTGGTGCAAAGGCCCTGAGGTCTGTGATATTCAATGAAGAGCAAAGAATTAGCTGTGTCTGGAGTGGAATGAGTAAGGAAGAGAGTAGGAAGGGAAAAGTTTAGAGAGATAATGAGAACAGAGAACAGACCTTGAAGGGCCTTGTAGTCCATTGCAAGACTTTATTTTCCACTCGAGTGACATGGGAACCACTGCAGGTTTCTAGCATATCCAAGTAACCAGACTTGCATTTTAAAAGAATCACTCTGACTGCTCTGTTGCAATTGTGGCAGACAAAATGGAAGCAGGGAGACCTGTTAGGAGTATATTATGTGAATATGGCAAGAAGTGATAATGGCATAGGTGAAAGTGATAACAATGGAAGTAAGGAAAAGTAGAAGAACATCTGGATATATTTTCAAGGTAGAACCAATGAGGTTTCCTTATGGACTGAATGTGATATGAAAATAAAGAGAGGAGTCAAGAATGATTCCAAGATTTCTGGCAAAATGGCACAATGGAGTCACCATCAATTGAGAAGGGGAAGACTGGGTAAAACAGTTTGGAGAGGAAGGCAAACATCAGGGGGTCAGTTCTGAACCTGCTTCGACTTTGAGATTTCATCTAAGCATCCAAGTTGAAAAAATGTGTAGGCAGTTGGATGCATACAACCATAAAGTGGGAATAATAAGTCTTACAATACCCAACAGAGTTGACCTAAAGATGAAATATGATTATGTGTGCAAATTTCATATTATTTATATATGCTATCCTGTGTTTCCTTTCTGTTATTATTTAGTGTTTGTGTATATGATTTGTGTCTAATTGTATTCTGAATCTTCTTGAAGCCAAAACTATGATCATTTTGATTATTTTTCTTTCATTTTGAAAAATCATGTGGTGTTTGTCTCTTGTTATAAACGAATACATCTCCATTGGAGAAAATAGAAACAGATGTTAACTGAACTTACTGTGGTGATCATTTTTCAATATAGACAGATATCAAATCAGTAACTTATATAGATGAAACTAACAGGTTATGTCAGTTATACCTCAATATGAAAAAATGAAAATGTAGAAAATAGCAATAATCATAAAAAAGCAAGTTAAAAATAACTACCTGTCATCACATCACTCAGAGATAAAAACTTAACATTTTGGAGTATATACTTGAACTTTACTTGATTATTCCTTGGTGGTTTCTTACTTTAGGTACATCCCTTCCTCATAATATTTATTATAACCTGTTGCACTAACATGTTTAAAAATGTTTACTCAATTGAATTAAAATATATGTTTCAGGTTTTCAAAGAATAAGCCTGTTTATAAGAGACATACAGAAATATGTACTTTCCTGATTTCTTTACAACTTTCACTACTTCCTTGGTTAGTTACACTGAAACTTAAATGTAAGATTTTCAAGTACAGACAATCTTTCTTGACATCATATCTTCAATATTGAAAAAAATACATTTTTTTCCAAAAACCCCTGCAAAGGGTCAGAAATTGCTACATACACACTGATATCAACTGTGTGATTGTTTTTGTCATGAATTTTTAACCTCACTCCTGACTCTATTTTATGTTTCAATTCTCATTTTTCTTTGTTCTTTTGTTCCTATACTATCTAACTGAATTTTTGTGCCTTCTAATATTTTGAAACAATCTTTTCTGGGACAAGGCTTCAACCAGCCAACCAACAAACAAGCATGTTTATACCATGTAAGCACATGCTAGATATGAATGACTGCTAATGCTCTCTGGCTCCCAAATGAGAAGGAGGAAAGAATATGTATGCACAGAATGATGATTTTAAGTACTCTTTTAGGTCTATTTAGGTTGCATAGGTTTCAGAAATCATATAATTTTGCTTTCTTAGATTTGTATTTCTTATATTGACTCGTTGTGGGAAAAACATGTATTCCACAATTCCTCTATTCTTTTCCTTTCTAGTGGGAAGGGTAAAAATAATGATTAATCAAATGTTGCTATAAAAGCCAGCACCTATGTTTGCCCAAGCTGCAATGTATATATTTATTGCCATTATTAATATGATCACATTTGTATTTTTGGTAGTCATTTTGCTCAGTATTAATATTTTAAGATAAAAGTGTCTCCAGTACTTTTATCCAATTTCAGTCTTCTGGCAGAAATTCTATTTATAATACTGGGAATTTACTTCTAATAGTTTGATTATCCAAATATTTTATACCAATAAAAGCAGGTGGTGCATTAGTGAAAAAATTAATTATCTCCAATCCTCCTGGGTTCTTTCTGTTCAGATATAAATAATTAATATTTATGAGGAAAATAATAAATAAGTGTGAACATCTGCACAAAGTATCGTATATGCTTAGGTAAAAGAAAATGTAATTCTAAGCCTAGGGTAGCAGTAGATAAGAAATAAGCAAAGGAAATATGCATACAGAACACATCATCACAGAGCATTAAGGAAACTTTAATCTAAATGCAGGTCCATAGTTCTTGAAATTAACTCTATCTGTATCGTCTTAAACTACCCATCTTTTTGGTGCAGAGAAAATGGTCTTGATAAGGCAGCAAAGTGTAATAAAAAAGTATCCTGTGATGAAGATTGTCATATTGGGTTTTATATTATTTTAACATGAGGAGTAAAAAAAGATTAAAGAGTGACATTTGGGAAAACAAAGTCATAAGAAGTCCATATTTTAGAGAGCAATGCGACCAGATCAAGTGCAAAGTGACAGTGTTATTATTTTTTGTCATTAAGATTATTACAGCAGTCGCTCTATGTTTTGACTCACTGTTTTTGTTCATACTGAAGCCTTACTCTTTTGAGCACTAGAAATGGCAAAATCAGAGGACAAAAGAGACAACAGTGCCTGAACCTAAATCATTGGCACTGAACTGATGGAGACCACTAATGGAACAGACAATTCATTCTCATTTCTAGTTGGCTAAATTACCTGTGGTCCACACAAGGAAAAAAATGAAAAGATATAACAAATGCCATCACTTATAATTTGGGGTCTGGCAAACAGAGAGTTCTGAGTGTCAAAGTAGCTGCATTCTGGCAACAGGCAACAACAGTAATGTGCTCCAGGTTTAAGAAGTTCCAGCTATTAATTCACTTGACAGCTCCCTTTGGCCAATGTGTACAGTCAACATTGAGTAGGACTGCTGGTGAAAAATTTCCTCATCATCCTTGAGACAAGTAAATAAAATCTCTCTAACCTGCTACCATCCTCGCCTAGTATGCAAGATCTTCTTCCATCAAGTTTTATTCTAATTCCCACCACAACTTTTAGGAACATTTCAAATAAAGCAGTCTAAATATGCTTAACTGTATCTTCGATTTGGATTCAAAAGCAAGTTCCTTAAAGGACAATGTCTTCAGGGACAGTGTCTTCAGGGACATACAAAGAAGTAGAAATAAATGGCTTTTCCAGTAGATTAAATGCCAAAACTAAATTGAAGTATTTGATATGCTGGAGAAAATGTAATTTATTACAAATATGCACAGATTGTGGTAAAACTTCTGGTAATAACTGTTGATTTTAATGACATATTGGTTCCTTTTTTGTTGATGGTTCATATTTTTTGTTTACTGAATTTAATCTTTTTTTCCTATATAAGGAACAGATGAATCATAGTTCTACTAGTGCTGCCTGACCTAATAAATACTAATAATACCATTTGAAAAATGGCCAAATTTTTTTACAAAATGATTTTAATACTATATGTCTGCTGCCAAGTGCAATCATGTTTTAAAGCAAGCACTGGAATGCCCTCCCTTCACTCAAAAGTAGAATGATAAAATTTTGTACCCCAAAGTGCACTCTGAAAATTAGACAGTGTATCTGGTAGAGCTGGATGTATTCAACGCGAGTATGCACTCTAGCAGATGCAGTGGTTTTGTGCAGGGTTTGTAAATGTGCCTACTTATATTGCAGAAATAATGTCAGAAGTGGGCTTCCTGGAACGATTTTCCTTATTTCATAGAGTGGGTGAGTATTAGGATGAGTATTTCAGGAACTGGAAGAAGTCAGACTGCCATGCACTTGGCTGGAAATAAGTGACTGAACACATCCACTCCCCCTAGCACTAAAATGACAATACAATTATACAAAGAATTAATAAATCTATAACAGCCCTGACAATAAGAAAGACTGCCTGAAATGTCTAGGACAGTTTGAAGAATGTCTGGAAACAGGAAAGCAACCCAAAATTCATAGAGGAAAAAGTTATCACAGAGCATAGGGCTGGTTCCTAGAATGCCTTAGTTAAGGTATAAAGAGCAAAGAACAAAAGAGGCAGAGTAGACATGTTGCCAGCAGTATCCTAGTCTGGTGATAGCAAGAAAAAGAACTTGGAAGAATGCAACAGGGATACAACAACATGTTTCAAATATGTTAGTACAGAAACTTTGGAGTGCTGGGATAGTGGTATAAAGGCAGAAGCTACAGTTCTGGACTTTCCTGACATAGCAGTCCTCTCATTCTGGTGAGGTGCATTGACCCCTGGACTTCAGGAAGCCTGAATGTGGAAGTTGTGATACAATCCGGAGCTGTGTCCATTCACTTGTCTTCTCGATCTCTTGAACAATGACCTCTACACCTTCTGCACAACCTTTTTGCTGACAAATGGTAAATCAGGATAGAATAATTGCTTAAAGGACCAATTCCAGAGCCACAATCTCTGGATTTGATCTAGATTTTGCAAGTCAGTAGCTGTGCAACACTTCATGGTTACTTAAGCTCTCTTTACCTCAATTTCCTTTCCTGTAAAATGGATTTATATTAGTATCTACCACTTAGGGTTGTTGTGAGTACTCTATAAACTAATATAGGCACCCAGCACATAGGTAAGCACTGTATGTGTGTTTTTATTATTATAATAAAATTGTGATTATTAATTTGCAAGAAAGAGTTGAGGAACTTAGTGTAAGAAAATATGGACATAAAAGAGAAATAATGAAATTAAAGTGGTAAAAGAAAAGAGAAATGGAGAATGTTAAAAGATGTAGAAGGTAGGTTCATCTATCTAATCAGAGTTCCAGTAGCAAATGGAAGTGAGAAAATTATGTAAGGAACAGTAGAAAATTTCTCTGAGCTGAATATCTGTTGTTAGGTTAAAAAAATTCCTGGGTACAAAGGAATAAAATAAAAAAGAAAACACACACTGTCTTGTGAAATTTCAAAACTATAAGAATCAAGAGGAAAAAAATCCTAAAAGTTTTCAGAGAAAAATACAGCTTACCCACACATGAATGAAAACCAGACTTGCTTGAGGCTTCTCACCAGCAACATTGGAAGCTAGAGGTCAATGATGCATTGCCTTCAAATTTTTCAGGAAAATGACTTTGAAATAAAATATTATGTCTAGCTAAATATCAACCAAGCATGGAGTAACTATATATATATATATTTACAACCATAGGAGGTGTAGGTTACACACATTCAGACAAAATACTTATTTGCAGATAAGCTGAGGCAAAACAAAAAAGGAATTGAAAAAAAGGTAAGATATAAGAGACAAGGAATTGGGGAATAAACCTAGATCTCATGAAAAGATATTATGAACTGTCAGCTTATCAGTAGCAGTTACAAGCAGCAGAAAGCCCTAACTCAACTGGTTTAGACAATAAAGAAAATTTGTAATTTCAGAAGTCAGAACATTCTGAGTTAGTGAACCTCCAGGGTAGATTAATTCATTGGTTCAATTTTGTCACCAAGAATTCAATTTCTTTTCAATATTCTACTTTGCCACCTTCTGAAAATCTCCCCCCTAAGATCACAAGATGGCCAATGAAGTTCAAATATCACATTTAGACATGAGCAAAGCCAGCAGGAGTATGTGGAAGAGAGAGAGAGAGAGAGAGGGAGAGAGAGAGAGAGAGAGAGACTCTTCCTCTCTGCTCACCCCCTTCTTTCCATGTTTAATCAGTAATTAAAACTATCCTGGAAGCCTTTAGCATACTCACTCTTATTTATCATTGGCCAGAATTGAGTCCATGTATATCCCTAGACCAATCATTGACAAGGAGAATAAGATTATCATGATTATTTAAGAGAAAACAAAGTTTCCTGAGTGTATGCAGCAGGTCCAAATTCATCAAATTGTGTACAATAAACATGTGCAGTTTTTTGTACATCAATTATAGCTCAATAAATCTTAATTTTAAAAAAAGGCAAAACCAAAAATGACATTTTTCTTTGAGGAACATGGGAAAAGAATAGGTGTTAGACTAAAGAGTCATGCTTTACAATTGAAATTGGTACATTTACAAATTCAACTGGTACACGTTAGAACCAAAAGTCAGTAAGACCCATGAAGAATATTCTTGACAATAAAATTGATACCTTTACCCAGATTTTGTGATTGAGATGATCATGATTAATGATGAAGAAAGGAAGGCATATGCCTTCTCTGTAGGGAATAAGAAAAGAAGTAGGGAATGAAAAATTCTAAGAAGAAGGAAAAAAAAAAACTGTGTAAGGTCATGTTTCAAATATGAAGCGTAGTAAAATGTGGTCTGAATCCGAGCATGGGAAATGTCTGACTCAGAGTGTCCTGACCACCCCACTGGTTAGGTAACTTAGAAAAAACTGACAGATAGCTGAGTTAATGAGTAGTTATTTTGGATTTATCAGTTCTCCATGATGCATTTGTTTGGTACTCTGAACATCATTTATCTCTTCTATAGGATATTTTGTTTACAGATTAATCTTTCTCAATTAATTTCTTTTGAAAAATCATCATGAAGGTAAATATAAGTTTTAAAAGGTGTTCTTTAAAAATCAAAAACAGGTTTCAAATTGTTTGATTTTTATATAGGCATAAGCACTCTCTTGTGATTCCTATGAGACATCCGACTCAGTTTTACTCCCTGGAAACCTAAGCTATTTAAGAAATATACAGTTTAAGGACTTACCTGGTTGCACAGTGGTTAAGAATATGCCTGCCAGTGCAGGGGACACAGATTCGAGCCCTGGTCTGGGAAGATCCCACATGCCACAGAGCAACTAAGCCTGTGTGCCACAACTACTGAGCCCGCGTGGCACAGCTACTGAAGCCCGCGCACCTAGAGCCCATGCTCTGCAGCAAGAGAAGCCACCGCAGTGAGAAGCCCACGCACCACAACGAAGAGTAGCCCCTGCTCGCTGCAACTAGAGAAAGCCCACATGCAGCAATGAAGACCCAACGCAGCCAAAGTTAAGAATAGATAAAATAAATGAATAGTTTAAAAAATATATACAGTTAAACAAAAATGAACTCAGGCTATGATCATAACTTTAGAAAAAGAAAACTTTTAAGAACTAATATCTTGAAGAAACATTAAAGTTCAGACATCTTTTTCAAACTTACTACAGGTTCTTTGCTATAACTAAATTTAAGTAAAATTAAAAGCATTACATTTTTGTGAAATTTTTAAAAATTGTCAGTTCATTGACCAGCACATGTCTGCATACCTGTGGTATAATTTATTGAAATTGGGCCTCTCAACTAAACTGAGTAGCCTAGTAAAGCTGCTCTTCTTTTTCAGCTGTGATTTTCCACCTGTGAGTGTGAGTTTGGCTCATTAAGTGATCTTGGGTATTGCACGGGATGATCCATAGAAAATAAAGCTGACTGGTTGACCTCATGGGACCAAGCAAAGGAGACACAGCCAGTTTCTGCTCTCTTGATAACTTACCTCTACCCCACATACACAAACAAACACATCCAGCAGATGAAGGCCTCTCCTGCAGTAACCAGGTTTTAAAGGATGAGTTAGACATCCTCTAGATAGATAGGTTAGCAAATAAAGTTTGAACAGTATGTTGTCTCTAGAAAAGCATAAATTCAATGGTTTTGTTAGTGAATGAACAGAATGAGTTAAAAGGAAATACATGATAGGTATGTGAATATTAAATAAGGTAATTTAAGTGCTACACAAACTAAAAACATTTCTATTTTATGCAAACTTTATGAAATAATCCATGTAAAATTGCTTTGGAAATTGTAGAATACTGTTAATGTTAATTATCATAAGATATTTCAAATACAGCTAGATTGTCAGATCATTTAATGTATGAGAAAGTGAAAATATTTCTTTTTTTTTTAAAGTTTTCTACATACAACAGCTTTCTTTTTTTTTAATTAATTAATTTATTTTTGCTGTGTTGGGTCTTCGCTTCTGTGCGAGGGCTTTCTCTAGTTGTGGCAAGTAGGGACCACTCTTCATCGCGGTGCGCGGGCCTCTCACTGTCGCGGCCTCTCTTGTTGCGGAGCACAAGCTCCAGACGCGCAGGCTCAGCAGTTGTGGCTCACGGGCCTAGTTACTCCGCGGCATGTGGGATCCTCCCAGACCAGGACTCGAACCCGTGTCCCCTGCACCGGCAGGCAGACTCTCAACCACTGCGCCACCAGGGAAGCCCGAAAATATTTCTTAATTTATCTTGAAACCACATATTTAGAACTATATACCACAAAGTCGAATTAATGTACTTTTTTCACATCTTTTTAGATGAATAGATTATAATCAATTTCAGTCCCTATTGTACATACTAGCAATTAGATCTTGCTGCAGGGAAGGCTTGAAATTTTTTTCCTCTTATTCCCTTAATTCTTTTTTTTTTTTTTTTTTTTTTGCGGTACGCGGGCCTCTCACTGTTGTGGCCTCTCCCATTGCGAAGCACATGCTCCGGACGCGCAGGCTCAGAGGCCATGGCTCACGGGCCCAGCCGCTCTGCGGCATGTGGAATCCTCCCAGACGGGGCACGAACCCACGTCCCCTGCATCAGCACGCGGACTCTCAACCACTGCGCCACCAGGGAAGCCCTCCCTTAATTCTTCACAGAGAAATATCTAAAATATTTCTCAGTCATGTCCCTTCCTACCCATTTCATTAATCTTCCTTCTAGAGTTCATCAGCACATCACACCAAAACTAACTGCATCCCAGTGTCCCACCTTTGTCTCCTGTCCATTGTTCTCTGATCCATCCTTGTCATGGCCAGTCAAAAAGCAATGCTATTTTTAATCACCGCAACTACCTCATGAGTATTTATAACAGAACCAATGTGGTAAGAAGAAAATTGTAAACATAGGTAACAGAACCAACGTGGTAAGAAGAAAATTGTAAACATAGGTATGAGAACTGGAATGAAGAAGGCAAAATTATTATTATTTATGGATGAACTGGAAAATATCAGTGGGCTGTGACCAGACAGTACTTAAAGTAAGAATGGAAGCCATATTCAGGTTCTTATTTCTGTTGCTACATTTCTGAAAGTATCCTGATGACTGTTATAGGGTGATTCTCTTTCATCTTCCTTTTTCTTCCAAAGATAACCCTGACCTTCTTACTTTCCACAAAGGGGTGAGTAAAGAGTTAACTGTAATGAGAATTATTATTCAGCATTTAAATACATAGAATTGTTAGTTAGTTGTACATAGAATTAGGAAAAGCTAGTCAAAATAGCAGTATTATAAGCTATTAAAAAGAGAAAGAGAGAGACAGAGCACTGTTTGTCCTTAGGTTTTCTTTTAAAGTTTTTTCTGTGTAGTTGGTATATGATTCTTTTAATTAGCATTGTTCATACAGCAAACAACCTGCTTTCTTTTGAATTTATAAGCATGTCATTGCTTCATGGGAGTAACAGAGCATTCCTCTGGCATTTTTAATTGTTTGTTTCTAAAACCTAATTTATTCTCCAATCTTATACAATGAACTGGCTAGCTACCTCCTCAAATAGCCCCAGCTAAGCCATAATATGAAATAAAACAGCAAGTATTCCTTAGGGAGAGGCTGAACAGGACCTGTAGACAATCACCAATAATGGTCATGACTGAAGTTTAATATGTGTGTATATGTGTGTGTGTGTGTGTCTGTGTATATATATATATATATAAAACATTATATATTTAAATTTATGTATATAAACTTCAGTCAGTCGGAATACAACGTTTTTTTATTTTCACAACATTATGATCATATGCATATCAATAAAGAATCTTAATTGTAGTCAGCCAAAAAGAACTTTGGTTCCTCATTCAAAGTTTAGGGCAAATCTTCCTGGTAGTATCTAGTTAAGTAGCCATGTCATCGCTGGAAGGGAGGCTGGGAAAGCAAGCGCATGGCATTTTTATTTAGTGTACTATTAGTCATGGTTCTCCAATGGTTCTCCAGAGAAACAGAACCAACACTATGGATATATATACATATGTATATATACCTGTGTGTATGTATATATACATATGTATATATACACATATATTCACATATATATGTGTATATATACATATATTCACATATATGTGTATATATACATATATTCATATATATATATATATATATATATTTCTTACTTCTTTACCCCTCATCTCCTGGTGGAAGCATTTCCTCTTTGGCATTAAGATTTCTAAGTCATTAGCTCCAAGAATGATAGGCTTAGGAGCAAACATTTTTTGAGAATCATGGGTGGTTAAGTTAATCAGTGACAGTAACTCTATCAAACACTTCAGTGAAATGAAACATTTCACTTGTGTGCCCTTCAAATCCTCTCAGCCCCATGTCTTTCTCAAGCCACCTCAGTGGTGACCAGGCCCACACAGGCTTTGATAAGCTTTGTGCAGGTGCGACCTGGAATGCCTCACCACATGCGTGTGCAGGCCAGAAGCTCATGAGCCTCCTTTGTCCACTTTGGGGTAGGGGGTGGGGAATGTTTTCCCCAGAAGGAACATCCTAAGATGCTTTTCATAAGATACAGGTCTTAATACCATTTGCCCATATTGGTAGCTAACTGGAAAATACAAACTTGTATCAGCTGTGACATTCATTCCACTTGATTCCTTCTGTTGCTCCTTCCTCCTTCCAAGTTCACTTACCAAACAGATAACCTATATACAGCTTTTTCCATAAGCTGTGCTTTTAAGGATACCCAGGTTAAGACATGAATTACTTGTATTCTCACAACTTGGCTTTTGGAACTGTGTATCTGAACCATAGGAATAAGTGTATTGGTTTCTGGTTCAGAGTATTTATCACTTTATAAGATGATACCTCAGCCTCACAAGTTGTTTGCAGCTGACACTAAAATATACCTTAATAAGACATCCTACTGTTACATGCAACCAGTTGTTTCTGGGTGAAGCAGAATGTGGTAAGACTAGAAATTCTGACAATAATCATTTTATTGCCTTAATTGTGTTTTAGACATAAGTCTAAGTAATTATCAGTGTTATGTGAGACACTACTTTGTGGTATAGGACATTCAGTAATTCCATGGATGGTTGTTGAAAGAAGCATGGTAGATGGGGGAAGAAAGTCCAAACCAATAATAGCTCTCTGTTCTAACATGGAAAAATTGAAGTTCTTTTCATGGTTAAATGCATCGCATGTAATCAACCTGACACCCAATATCTAGATGCCCCACCAAGAGTTCGGGTTGATTATTTGGTGCTGTTGACAAATGGAAACTCATCAATAGCAGTAGCTTGATTGGACTAATGGAAATTTCCTAGAGGGAATCCATGTTATTGAACCCATGCCAAGTCTTCATTCTTCCCACCATCATCACTTCAAATCTTCTCTCTCCTTCTTCTGTTGTGGAATACCCACTTACGGTACCAATTTTTATATGGGTGTTCTTATTTTCAAGCCACAAAAGCTGCCAGAGTTCCTGATTCAAAGTCAAAAGCTTGTTAATCTAATGACTAGAATCTAGGTCAATTACTTACTCCCAAGGTGGATGAGAGCCTGGGAAAGCGAGTGTCTGCTATTTTCAGCTTCTAGGGTGGGAAGCTGTATCACTAGTTTGGGGATTCCCCAAACATATGACGAAGTTCTCAGATGTTCACTAGCCAGATAAAATGACAAATTTCCACAATTAGGGTTTCCAGTTTCTTGTCACTGATGTGACTGTTGTTTTTGGTTAAAGTGCTACAACTTCTTTCAAAAAGAATAATCCTGCCTCAGGTTATCTAAAGTTGAGAAATCTGCAATTGCACCCCAGGGTGGGTAGCATATAATAAAGAGCAGGATTATCTTTCCTAATTGCATCATCATCATTTAACAAGTGTTTATTGACTGTCTCCATTGCCAGTCACTGCATTCAGGATGAGAGCACAGTAAGACAAACTTGGCCACGGTGCTTGAGAACCTTACAGTCTACTAGGAGGGGATCTCACAACTGACTGATAAATTACATTTGTGACAACCTCTCTGAAGGATAAATGTGAGATACTATGAAAGAAAATAATGAGAAAACATGGCTTGTCCTTCTGGGTCACAGCACGATCCTTGAGGAAACTACATTTACGATGAATACTGCAAAAAGAAAAATAAGGAGGCATCAACAAAGAGAAGGTACATTTGTGCCAGAATCACATAGTCCCTGACTATTATCTTCTACTCATCCAAGAATTTCCTATTCCTTCATGTTTATTTAGTAGAGGATACATAAAGGTATTTATAGATTATTGGTATTCATGCTGGGCTCAATTTAACTACAGTCTGTAAAAAAATAAAACAAAATACATTTTATGCTAAAGGAACCACCCATATGGAGTGATGATATTTCCTTTGTCCCAGCATTTCTATGAAAATTGATAGCTCCAACTTATTGGACAGGAGATTTTGTCATCTGATGTAGTGCCAGTGCTTTCCTCAATGAGAGCCTAATGTACCATCCAAATCATTGCTTTGCTGCAAATAGAAAGTTAAAATTGTACTGATATTTTACTCTCTCTACACTTTCCATTTTGGCAGCTGGCTTTCTGGCTGGTTACTTTAATCATTTTAAGTGCTTGAACTAAGAACCCATTTAACACTTTCCATTAATAAAGAAAAATGTGGTCCAGGAATACCCAACTTAGAATCTTGGAGGTCATATAGTTTAATCTCTATCCAATTCAGGGAACTCTGCATCACTTGTCTGACAGGTGGTTACTCAGGATCGACTTAAAACCTTCCAGTGATGGAGAGTTTTGTAACTTCACAAGGAAAGAAAGAGTCCAGATGTGTTGAACAGAATCAGTCCTAAGATCTGGACATTATACATCTGTAGCTATCAGGATAGGTTCATATATAAGTGACAAAACATCCAAATGAACAGTGACCTAAACACACAAATACCTTTTTTTTTTTTTAATGAAAAAAATGTCTGGCAGTTGGCAGTGAAAGGCTATTATGGAAATTCCACAAAACCTTCAGGGACTTAGGCCCCTTTCAGGTCCAGGCTGCCAAACCTAGGCATTTATCTACGTGGAACCAGATGGCTGTTTGAGCTCCAGCTATCGGGTTTAATTTCCAACCAGCATGAAGAGTGAAGGGGCTATCTTTTAAGAAAGACTTCAGAAAGCTGAAACAAAATTCTTCTACACATGTCTCACTGGCCAGAATACAGTCACATGAAACACCTGATGCAAAGAATACCAAGAAATGCAGTCTTTAAGCAGCCATATGTGCAGATAACAGTTGTAGGTCCTATTACTAAGAAAGATGGGGAGAGTGAGATTTAGAATAGAATAGGTGTTGACAGACCTTTTCTGCAAAAGGCCAGAAAGTAAATACTTTCAGCTTTGCAGGCTGTATGACCTCAGGTGCAAATGCTCAACCCCGCTGTTGCAGTGCAAAAGCAGTCATAGCTGATACATAAGCAAATAAATGTAGTTGTGTCCCAGTAAAACTTTATTTGCAAAAACAAGCAGTGGACTGGATTTAGCTCAGTTGCTGACTTACCCCTGGAGCAGACAAACAGAAAGGTGTGCTGCATTGATTCACGTATCTGAAGATAACACTTATTTTGTTGATAACCTTTATCATGTTGTTGGGTCACATTAATATGTTAGCGACTAGATGTTGGTTTCGTTTTATATGAAATGCTGATTAAGCAGTGGTTTTATTTTTTTGAAACCTTACATTTGTCTTTGATACACTTGGTCTTTTCTGCCATTGGTGAAATTGTTAAGCAGGCCTTCAACCTCTTTCAAATTGTTAATGAAATTGATGAACAGAATAGTGATAGGCATGTTACAGAGATTTTTCTCCCCAACTGAACAAATACATATTCATTGAACACATACGCCAGACACTAAAGCATCGTTGTAGCTACAAAAAGCATCGAGGATGGAGCTCTTGCCCTTTAGCACTATGCAGTACAGTTCAGTGGTGAAAACTTGGCAGCAAGTCAGATTCATTCAGGGAGCTTGATCAAATAGTGGATTCCTGGAGAAAACCTGGGGTAATTTTTATTAGACTTATAGTGGGTCAAGGGTCAGGGCATCTTTGTTCTTAATACAATGCCCTGGTGATTCTGATATAGTCCAGGATTTGGAACCTAATGCCTACTAAGTTTTGAGAAGGACGTCATAAGACCAGTTCCTGTATCTTGCCTACAATGGTATTATGATTTCCTGGCCTCTGATTTCCAAGACTGGTATTCCATTTTTTTTTTAACTTTGTGGTTTCCACTTAATCTTAGTGAGTAGTGATTACTTTTTCCTTTCTAAGTAATCACAAATAATAAATGTTACTAGTTGCTAATGCTTACTCTATATCCTGGCACAGTGCTAAACACTTTACACGTAATGTCTTATATAAACCCCATAACAATCCTATGCGGTACTACTATTATTAACAACATTTTACAAATGGATAAACTGAAGTATAGAGAGGTACATAATTGCCCAGGGTCACAACTCTTACAAGTAGCAGAAAAAGGACATAAACCTGAGTTCATCCAATTTTAGGGCCCCTGCTTTAAACTATTCTTCACTACCATATCTTCAAATCAATTTTTCAACATTTCTTTCTGGGTTTCACCAGATTTACCTAAGATTTACTAATCCATGTGACCTACACTCTACCTTTTCCCCCTTAAAAAGGCATCTTAAGCCAGACACAAAAGAATACATACTGCATGATTTCATTTATAGAAAGTAATAAACAAGCAAAACAAATCCTTACTGATTAATGTCAGGATAGTGGTTACCCTTGGAAGGGGACAGGAGGACTCCTTCTAAGATGCTGGTAATGTGTCTCTGATCTGGTTGTTATTACAGGGGTATGTTTAGTTTGGAAAACTTATGGGCCTGTACATTTATCTTTATGTTTATTATACTTCAATAAAAAGTAAAACTATACCTCATGCATCTCTGTTATTAAGGTACTGAGAGAGATGTACTGAGGAATATTTAAAATCATATATGAACTTTGGGAAGTACTGTATCTGTGATTCTCAACACTTAATGCTCATAAAAATCGCAGGAAAATATTATCAGAGCCCTACCTCCCAGAGATTCTAGTATTAAGCGGGGTTTGGCATCTTTAGTTAACAAGCTCACCAGGGGGCTTCCCTGGTGACACAGTGGTTGAGAGTCCACCTGCCGATGCAGGGGACATGGGTTCGTGCCCCGGTCCGGGAGGATCCCACATGCCACGGAGAGGCTGGGCCAGTGAGCCATGGCCTCTGAGCCCGTGCGTCCGGAGCCTGTGCTCCTCAACGGGAGAGGCCACAACAGTGAGAGGCCCATGTACCACAAAAAAAAAAAAAAAGCTCACCAGGTAATTCTCAGGTGCAGCCAGGATTGAGAACCACTACTCTGGTCTATGGGGCATTCTTCTCCTCCTGCACCTATAGGTAGACCAGGAGATAGGAAAGAGCTGAGCGGCTCAGGCTGTGGTCCTGAAGATCCCTGCAAAAGGGTGAGGGAGGAAGATGTATGGAAATCATGGGAGTACGGGAGGGGAAATTAGTTGAATCAATATTCAGAGATAGTTAGGATATACTGTAGACACCTGAGGCTCTGTGCTGCCTACATAAATGAAAATAAAATGCCTTTTAAAAAAATTGTATTTTATCTAAGCTTACCAAATTGAAGGCCTAAGATCATTGTATTTCTGCCCAAGGCTCTCTTCAGTGTGCCATTATCTCTAACTATTGTATGGAAAGTTATTTTTGCAGACTTTCATTCATTTATTTATTCCAGTATTTTACTGAGTGTGTACCTCCAATACTTTGATGAGCTAGACAATCAAAGGCTTTTTTTTTTTTTGTCATAGAGGTTATGTTCCATAGAGGGAGAGAAAAATAAAGAAATAAGATAAAATTTTATTCATTCAGTCCCCAATATGCAGGTGTTTTACCTGAAATATATTAATCCTTAAAACTCAGAAAGAGGGCTTCCCTGGCGGCGCAGTAGTTGGGGATCCGCCTGCCAATGCAGGGGACGTACGTTCGAGCCCTGGTCTGGGAAGATCCCACATGCCCAACTAAGCCCATGTGACAAAACTACTGAGCCTGCGCTCTAGAGCCTGTGTGCCATGGCTGCTGAGGCCTGCGTGCCTGGAGCCCATGCTCTGCAGCAGGAGAGGCCACGACAGTGAGAAGCCCAAGCACCATAACGGAGAGTGGTCCCCACTCGCTGCAACTAGAGAAGACCCAGGCCCAGTAACGAGGACCCAACGCAGCCAAAAATAAATAAATTAAAAAAAACAAAACAAAACTCAGGAAGAGAAGGATGATAGTCAACTGCGTTACTGATGAGGAAACTGCCGTGCACACCGTAATCTGATGGAGTCCACCCCTACCCTTTCCCAACATACTTCATCGCCATCCAGAGTTATAGTTAGCGCAGCTTTGTAGATGGAATGTGATGGAAGTAGTTGACAAATGGCAACAAACTGAGCACTTTCTAGACTCTAGTCAATGTTCTGTGTATTGAGAGGCATATGAGTAACCAGCCATTCATTTCTTCCTTCTTAGCATTTATAACGTAGTTTAGGAGATAAGATTCCCTTTTCTCTCACACATGAAAACTAATTTGAGGCAGAATGTGAATGCTAAGTGCCAAATAAGAAGATCAGATAATAAAGAACATAAAATATCAGAGGAAAGATGTAAAATGTCTGTCCCTGCTGGATAGTGCAATCTTTCTTAAAAGCAAATCTCATAATGTCCTGTATATGTTTAAAGTCCTTCAGCTGCTTTCAATCAATTCTAGGGTGGTCCACAAACTCGGTATAGAATAGGAGGCCCTTTTGGATCTCATCTGTCTTTACTGCTCCAATCCCTTAACCCTCCAGCCTCATGTTCCTCCAGGCCAAATCAGTCTATATGTTATCTTTTCCAGGAAGCCATCTCTGGTGACATAAATGCCCAAGCTTCATAGTTTGGGTGCACTCTTGGTTATAATTTCCCTCATAGCTCTCATAACACTGAATTAAACTTTTCTTATTATTTATGCACTCCCCTTCTCTGTGCAATTTGGTAACTTAAATTCTTCCAAAAGTCATTTTTAGTAGACATGGTAGACTGCCCACTCAATACCCATTAACTCAGTCTTCCTTGTCAACACAAACTAGCTTTATCTAAGTATTCAGCTTTCAAGGAAGTGACTATATTCTCAATTCAGGAATCAATCCTAGATTAGTATATTGGTTTACTGCCAGTAATTGGTTTAGGAATGGAAAAGTGACATAATCCTGGCCAACAAGACATGAAAGGATATCAACTGGGTGGCAAAAAACTCCTGGAAAGATTTCTTCTCTTTTGAAAAGTGACACAGAGGAATAGATTCTTTCTTTGGACATTGTTATGTCTGGAAGTTCTGTAGAAAAATGTGGCAGCAGAAATATATAAAGAAGCTGGGTTTTCTTGGTCCTCATTAAGTGGATGCATAACAAACTCTGGAGCCATCCTGCCTAGGGATGTCTTGTCTTATAATCTGCACCTGAAGGTATCCAAAATGATACAAAACTGCCTCTCTTATTTTTTATATTTTGTTCTGTATAAACACGCTGAGAGTTCAAAATGGTTGACTCCCCACTTAATCACCAGACCTGTGTTTTTCAAACAGTGGCTGTGAATATCAGAGATTTAATGTTATTCAGGGAGATGCTAAAGTCAGCAATGTCATCTGCTCTAGTTTCTAGTTTTTAAAATTGAACAATGGAAATATACACATTTTTGTTTAAAATGGAATAATTGGAGAACCTCTGAATACTTTTAGATGAGGATTTCAAGTAGTTAGTAAACCCCAAATAAAATGAGGTGGCTGATGACTTAGTTATTTAGTAGATCTCTCATCCAATTTAATGTTAGCACCATCATGATAATTTTTAGTTTTATGTTGTTTTTGTTTTTAATAATATATTATTTACTTTTTATTTTATACCCATAATAGCCATTTGGATAGATCAAAGAGAAATAAGGGATGCCACTGCTGAGGTACAAGTTGATGGGAAGTATAAAAACAATACTAACTGCAAATTTGCCTCAGTGGGTTCTATACAAGATCCAGTTATCTGTTACATTTATCTGTTCAAAATTCTGCTCAGTATCGAAAGATGCCTCCAGTACTTTGAAAATTAAACAGATAAAATCTAGTGACTATTATATCTAATTTGGCTTTTCATTTGTGGGAAATAAAAACTCTCCACACCCACAATCTGTTACTTGAAGAGAAGAGCTTATAAATCACAGTTTAAAACCTTCCTTTTTTGTTTCATCGTTTTTTAAAAATGGAAATTATAGAAATAAGCCCCTTGATTTTTGAAGTGTAATATGCAGAATGCTAAACAAGGTCACAAAAAGCTTTGTATACTTGTATGTTGTATATGTTTAATGACATGTCTAGAATTGAAGTATAGAGAGGTTTTTTTTGTCATTTTTAAAATGTTTTATTTACATCTAATTTTAGACTTAAACAGACTACCCAAAGATGCCCTTTACCCATCTTCTTACCCTTATCTAACCATAGAACAATTATCAAAGGTAAGAAATTAATTAGCCATCACCCTATACAGTTTGGTCACTGTGCCCAAACCCCTTAAAAGTCAAAAAGCCGTTAGCTTCCTCACTCTGTCTCTCTTTCTCTCTCTCACCCACCTTTTGCAGTTTCTGTCTCTATTGTTGTCTCTTTATCTGTCTTCCTTTCCACCATACCCCTCAGTAAAATGGCTAAAACAGGGCCTCGTCCCTTTTTCATGTCACAGACTAAACTTTCTAAATGATGGGAGCAAAAAGGAAATTCTGTCCCTGTCATGCCTTGGGGATATGGTTGACAGTGGTTTTTTGTTGTTTCATTTTTTTTTAATCTTCAGCCATTAGCTGCCTTGTCTTCACTTGACAATCCATGCAAGAGTGGTTGTCTAATTCCCCCTTCAGCCCTTTCTCCATTGGAATCTTGCCAGATGATATGGTTCAAAATTGATGAAGTCACTTCAAAAAATTTTAAGGAGGTTCATGACTGTATATATAACTGTGGAAAGGTTTATGAGTCACAAAATCCTAGGCTTGTAGAGGCTGTAGGCAAATGTGTAGTGATTGCCTCCTAGTTTTGACTCCTGCTCACTTGTTCTGACCCTTTTTGCAATAGTCTGATAACCTTATACCTGAATTTTATCTGCACTGCAAGTGATTCCCCACTAGCCTTGCATGGCTGTGTGCATGGTGTACTATTTTCCTTTTGCTTTGTGATGATTTCTCATTCTGCATTCATAGGTCAGTCCTGCCCTGCTCCATAATTGCACAGACTTTCAGGAACCTAGGTCAGGTTCAGAGGTGTTGCTTCTTATAGTCTAGGAGAAGAATTTGGATATCCCTGTCCAAACTTCGAGGAGAAGAATTTGGGTATCACTGTCTGCCTCATTAAGAGAGTAAATGTGTGAGTGAATAGGAGAACAAGATAACAAACTAGCTGGAGTCCCAGCCACAAAAGACTTCTCACAGAGAAGTAACTTAAACTAAGTTTTGAAGGATGTTTATATCTGAGTTTGGTAAAGAGGTGAAGCAAATGCCCTAAAAAATACATAAATCATCCTCTATACCAACACTCCCTTTGCTGCCTTTCCAAGGTTAACACCATGTCAGTACACCATCAAACCAGACAAAATTTTTTTAAGTTCGAAGGGGAAAACTTTATGACATTTTCTCCCATGCCACAATGGGAGAAACACTTGTATGTATAAAACGAAGTCAGAGGTCTTAATGATGGTCACCTGAAGAGATGAAGGTTCTCCAAAGGCTCCTATGCTGGCAAACCTGATGCCAATTTGCATCATTTTTCCTCCTCCTCTGATCTCTACCTTATTTCTTAGATATTTTAGTTTTTCTTATGTTGATAATTCAGTACTACAGCTTCCTCTGTGTTTCCATTCTGTGGAGCCACATAGCTCACTTTTGATCCTGCATCAGCAGCCCATTCACTGATGAATGCCTGAGACCTTTCATATCCTTTATACCTGTTATGACTCACTCTCTTAGATGCATGATACTTGCTCTTGAATTTTGTGAAAGCTTTATTTTTTCAATAATTCTCACTTCACCCAAACCATCTGTTTCTTCCAAGATTCTACCTTGAGGTGCTTCAATGCTGACTAACCAGCACCCTAGTATCATGGACTCCTCAGTAAACTGGCTAAGGCAGTTTATTCCAGGAATACCCCCTTGCTGGATACTCTTTCAATATTTTACCAAGAGTCTCTTTAGCTAAGAAGTTTATTTGCACAAACTGCTGAAGAGACTGTTGGGGGTAAAATATTGAAAGAGTAGAGAGCGCCCAGGCACATTGGTTTTTTCTGAGTTCAAAGCTCTTGAAGCTGAGGAGTAGGGGGGGAGGGGAAGGGAGGGGGTGTGAGCATGGGGGTGATTCTAACCATAACACTACATCTGACATTCAGATTATCTTCTGTCTTAGCCCTAGGGACCCAAGCCTGAATCCTGAAGGGAGAGATCTGAACAAGAAAGCCAGTAAAGGCTCTAAATCATAGGGACACTAATTGCAAATTGGCATCAGGTTTGCCAGCATAGGAGCCTTTGGAGAACATTCATCATCTCTTCAGGTGATCATCATTAAGACCTCTGACTTCGTTTTATACATTCAAGTGTTTCTCCCATTGTGACATGGGAGAAAATGTCATAAAGTTTTCCCCTTCGAACTTAAAAAAATTTTGTCTGGTTTGATGGTGTTAATCTTTTCACAATGTGTGCATCATCAAATCATCATGTACACTTTAAACATATTATTACTTTATTTCTCAATTATACCTCAATAAAGCTGAAAAAAATCTGATTTACACTTTTTAAAAATCTCTAAAATATCTCCAGCAAGGTAAAAAGGTAGGATCTCCATGTTTAAATTTGTTGCAAAAATTTACATAGACTAAATTTGAATTTGAAGGGTATACTTTAAAAAATTAAATTTGTAAGTTCATAGCAACAAGTAACAGTGATAGTTTTGTTACTACTATTTGTTTCTTTTTTCGGTTTTTGTTTAATTATAGAAATGTAGATGTATTTTCCTTTATTACTCCAAATATATTTCAAAATTTGTTTTATCAAGTAAAATTTATACATAGTGAAATGCACAGATCTTGTAAGTGCTGATATATATCTCAGTCTCGACCAAAATATAAAGTATTTCCATCACCTATCTCAGAAATTTCACTTCTGAGAAGTGAAAAGGCTCTAAATCATAGGGATACTAATTGCAAAGTGGCATCAGGTTTGCCAGCATAGGCCCTTTGGAGAACCTTCATTATCTCTTCAGGTGATCATCATTAAGACCTCTGACTTCATTTTATACAAACAAGTGTTTCTCCCATGGTGGCATGGGAGAAAATGTCATAAAGTTTTCCCCTTCAAACCCCTTTCCAGTCAATCTTGCCCCCTAAAATCACCAGTATTCTTATTTTTATCACCATAGTTTGGTTTTGCTATTCTTGAGTATCATAAAAGTGGAAATATATAGTGTTTACTTTTATGTCTTGCTTCTTTTGCTCACTTTAATTTTTTAGGGATTGTTTAATGCATCAATTAAACGTTCTTTTTAAATTTTTTGAACCATTTTTCACTCTAATAACTAACTACAATTTGTTTATCCATTCCTCCAGTGATAAGCATCAGAGTTGTTTCTAGTTTTGTACTATTCTGAATAAAGCTGCTTTAAACAGTCTTGTGCAAGTGTATCATGAACATATGTTTTTGTTTCTTTTAGATAAATACTTGTAGTAGGCAGAATAATGGCCTCTCAGATACCCACATCCCCAGAACCTGGAATAAATTAGTTAAGTTACATGTCAAGGGGAATTCTGATAGCAGATGGAAGTAATCTTGCTAATCATTAGCTGACCTTAAAACAGGGAGAACTCACTGGATATCCAGGTGAGCCCACTGTCATCACTAGCGTTCTTAAATGTGGAAGATGGAGGCCGGAGAGTTAGTGCCAGAGTGATGTGGTGAGAGAAAGCCCTGACTGGATGTTGCCGGCCTTGAAAGTAGAAGGAGTCTGTAAGCCGAGAAATGTGGGCAACCCCTGAAAGCTGGAAAAGGCACAAAAGTGGATTTTCTCCTTGAGCCTCCAGAAAGGAAGAGAGACCGGTCGTCACCTTGATTTTAGCCTAGTGAAACCCACTTTGGACTTCTGAATTCTAGGATGGTAAGTTAATAATTTTGTTTTGATTTTAGCTTCTAAGTTTGTGATAATTTGTTCCAACGACAACAGGAAAGTACTACAATATCAATGAGTGAAACACTAAGTCATATGGTAGGCATATAATTAACTTCATAAGGAATTACTGGATTGTTTTTGAAGCATACTAATTTACATTCTCTCCCATCAACAGTACATAAGAATTTGGTTGCTCCAAAACCTTGTCAGCATTTAGTGTTGTTCATCTTTTAATTTTAGCCATTTTGTTAGAAGTATTATCATGTTGTAGTGTTAATTTGATGACTAATGATATTGGGCACATTTTCATGTATTTAATGTCCATTTCTAGGAAATATCTCAGTTCTGGGATATATCTGTTCAAGACCTTGGCCTGTTTGTAATTGTGTTGTTTGCCTTTTTATTATTTATTTGTAAGAGTATTTAGTATGTTCTGGATATAAATCCTTTATCACATATAGGTATTGTCAACACATTCCTCCCACATCTGTCTTAATACTTTCTTTATGACATCTATTGATAAGCAGATATTTTAAAATTTAATTGAACCAAATCTATCTTTTTAGTTTAATATTTAGTGCTCTTTGTCTCATGGATAAAAAGTCTTTGTCTAACCCAAGGTCATAATGTTAATTATTCTATCACTTAAGCTAGAACTTATAGAGTTTTAGCTTTTAATTTTTATATATGACATGAAATGGGAATCAAGGTTCACCATTTTCCTTACTTTAGTTGCAAACAGTTTGTTGAAAAGACTTTCTTTTCCCCATTAAACTGCATTGGCATCATTCAACCATATAAGTAAGTATTTAGTTCTGCATGTTCTATTTGCTTCCATTGATCTATTTGTCTGTTTGTATTCCAGTGCCACAGTGGCTGTTACTGTCACTTAATAGTAATTCTTTAAATAGTGTAATGTCTCCAAATCTTTCTTTTTCTGAGGATTGCATCTTCTGGATCTTTGACTTTTATATAAGTTTTCGAATCAGATTGTCAATGTCTATGCTATTTTTTATTGCAATCGCTTTGAATCTATAGATTTGGAAGAAATGGGAATCTTAAAAATATTGAATTTTCAATTCATGAATATGGCTTTTTTTTTTAGTTTACATTGTCTTTAGATTTTCTCTTAACAAAGTTTTGTAATTTTTAGTATAGACTTAAATATGTCTTTCATTAAATTCCTAAGTATTTTGTGGTTTTTGGAGTGCTGTTAAACTGTATGGCTTACTAATATCTTCCAATAATTAGTTGATGTTAAAATCAGTTGATTTCTATATGTTGACCTTGTGTTCTAGGATCTGTCTTATTCATTAGTCATTGTATCTTTCTAGGTTTCGTAGGATTTTTCTACATAAAAATAATAATTTTTTGCATAATCACACAACCATGTCATCTATGCATAAATATAAATTTATTTTTTTCTCTTCCAATCTTTATACCATGCATTTTTCCTTGCCATATTGCACTGGGTAGGAGATTTTGTACAATGTTGAATAGTAAGAATAAATAACTTCACCTTGTTTTTGATATTAGGGAAAAATTGGTGTGTATGTCAATTTCAACTATCATGTTAAAGGAAGGTTTTTCACAGACGTCATTTATAATTGAAGTGTTTTTCTATGCTTAGTTTAAGAATTTGTCATGAATGAGTGTTAAATGTTATCAAATGCTTGTTCTTTTGCTTCAGTTAAGGTAATTATGATTTTTATTCTTCTGTTAATGTGATTTTTTTTTTAATCTTGTCACAACCTTACAATCCTGGGATAAACTCCATTTGATTCATTCTTTTTATATAATGCTTGATTCCATTTGGTTAAGGATTTTTTATAAGTAGGTTCATAAGAAATATTGGTCTATAATTTTTATTTTAATGTCCTTGTGTATTCTGGTTTTATGGTTATGCTGGCTTCATTATAAGACATAGAAAATATTGCCACACCTTATTTATCCTAAATGATTTGTAAAATATTAATCATCATTAAATATCCTATAGAATTCACCAGTGAAGTTATCTGAACCTGATATTTTCTTTGTGGGAAAATATTTACCTATGAATTATATTTCTTTTATAAGCAGGGAAGCATTCAGGATTTCTATTTTTATCAGTTTTAGAAAGTTTGTTTTTCTACAATTTTTGTCCTTTTCATCTAACTTGTCGAATTTATTACTGCAAATTTGCGCATAATAATATTCCTTTAATTGAGTATGATGTGCTTACATGTTATTTCTTAGACTTACTCTACTTAGGATTTATTGAAATTCTTGGATCTTTGTGGGACTCTTTTCTACCAAATTTGGGGAATTTTCAGTTGTTTACTCAATATTTTTGTCTGATGCATTCTTTATTTTTGTTTGTTTTTTAATTTTTAAATTTTATTTTTTTATACAGCAGGTTCTTATTAGTCATCAATTTTATACACATCAGTGTATACATGTCAATCCCAATCCCCCAGTTCATCACATGACCATCCCCACCCCCCCCACCCCGTGGCTTTCTCCCCTTGGTGTCCATACGTTTATTCTCTACATCTGTGTCTCAACTTCTGCCCTGCAAACTGGTTCATCTGTAACCTTTTTATAGGTTCCACATACATGCGTTGATATACGATACTTGTTTTTCTCTTCCTGACTTACTTCACTCTGTATGACGGTCTCTAGATCCATCCACGTCTCAACAAGTGACCCAATTTCATTCCATTTTATGGCTGAGTAATACTCCATTGTTTATATGTACCACATCTTCTTTATCCATTTGTCTGTCAATGGGAATTTAGGTTGCTTCCATGACCTGGCTATTGTAAATAGTGCTGCAATGAACATTGGGGCACATGCGTCTTTCTGAAATGTGGTTTTCTCTGGGAATATGCTGAGTAGTTGGATTGCTTGATCATATGGTAATTCTATTTTTAGTTTTTTAAGGACCCTCCATACTGTTGTCCATAGTGGCTATATCAATTTACATTCCCACCAAGAGTGCAAGAGGGGTCCCTTTTCTCCACACCCTCTCCAGCATTTGTTGTTTGTAGATTTTCTGATGATGCCCATTCTAACTGGTGTGAGGTGATTCTTCATCTGTAGATTGCTTTGGATAGTATAGTCATTTTCACAATATTGATTCTTCCCATCCAAGGACATGGTATATCTCTCCATCTGTTAGTATCATCTTTAATTTCTTTCATCAGTGTCTTATAGTTTTCTTCATACAGGTCTTTTGTCTCCCTAGGTAGGTTTTTTCCTAGGTATTTTATTCTTTTTGTTGTAGTGGTAAATGGGAGTGTTTCCTTAATTTCTCTTTCAGATTTTTCATCATTAGTGTATAGGAATGCAACAGATTTCTGTGCAGTAATTTTGTATCCTGCAGTTTTACCAAATTCATTGATTACCTGTAGTAGTTTTCTGGTAGCATCTTTAGGATTCTCTGTGTATAGTATCATGTCATCTGCAAACAGTGACAGTTTTACTTCTTCTTTTCCGGGTTGGATTCCTTTTATTTCTTTTTCTTCTCTGATTTGCGTGGCTAGGAGTTCCAAAACTATGTTCAGTAATAGTGACGAGAGTGGACATTCTTGTCTCATTCCTGATCTTAGAGAAAATGCTTTCAATTTTTCACCATTGAGAATGATGTTTGCTGTGGGTTTGTCATATACGGCCTTTATTATGTTGAGGTAGGTTCCCTCTATGCCCACTTTCTGGAGAGTTTTTATCATAAATGGGTGTTGAATTTTGTCAAAACCTTTTTCTGTGTCTATTGAGGTGATCATATGGTTTTTATTCTTCAATTTGCTAATATGGTGTATCACATTGATTAATTTGCATATATTGAAGAATCCTTGCATCCCTGGGATAACTCCCACTTGATCATGATGTATGATCCTTTTAATGTGTTGTTGGATTCTGTTTTCTAGTATTTTGTTGAGGATTTTTGCATCTGTATTCATCAGTGATATTAGTCTGTAATTTTCTTTTTTTGTAGTACCTTTGTCTGGTTTTGGTATCAGGGTGATGGTGGCCTCATAGAATGAGTTTGGGAGTATTCCTTCCTCTGCAATTTTTTGGAAGAGTTTGAGAAGGATGGGTTTTAGCTCTTCTCTAAATGTTTGATAGAATTCACCTGTGAAGCCATCTGGTCCTGGACTTTTGTTTGTTGGAAGATTTTTAATCACAGTTTCATTTTCATTACTTGTGTTTGGTCTGTTCATATTTTCTATTTCTTCCTGGTTCAGTCTTGGAAGGTTATACCTTTCTAAGAATTTGTCCATTTCTTCCAGGTTGTCAATTGTATTTGCATAGCATTGCTTGTAGTAGTCTCTTAGGATGCTTTTTATTTCTGCGGTGTCTGTTGTAACTTCTCCTTTTTCATTTCTAATTTTATTGATTAGAGTCCTCTCCCTCTTTTTCTTGATGAGTCTGGCTAATGGTTTATCAATTTTGTTTATCTTCTCAAAGAACCACCTTTTAGTTTTATTGATCTTTGCTAGTGTTTTCTTTGTTTTATTTCATTTATTTCTGCTCTGATCTTTATGATTTCTTTCCTTCTGCTAACTTTGGGTTTTGTTTGTTCTTCTTTCTCTAGTTCCTTTAGGTGTAAGTTAGATTGTTTGAGATTTTTCTTTTTTCTTTAGGTAGGCTTGTATAGCTATAAACTTCCCTCTTAGAACTGCTTTTGCTACATCCCATAGGTTTTGGATCATCGTGTTTTCATTGTCATTTGTCTCTAGGTATATTTTGATTTCCTCTTTGATTTCTTCAGTGATCTCTTGGTTATTTAGTAACGTATTGTTTAGCCTCCATGTGTTTGTGTTTTTTACATTTTTGCCCCTGTAATTCATTTCTAATCATAGCGTTGTGGTCAGAAAAGATGCTTGATATGATTTCAATTTTCTTAAATTTACTGAGGCTTGATTTGTGACCCAAGATGTGATCTATCCTGGAAAATGTTCCGTGCGCACTTGAGAAGAAAGTGTGATCTGCTGTTTTTGGATGGAATGTTCTATAAATATCAATTAAATTTATCTGGTCTATTGTGTCATTTAAAGCTTGTGTTTCCTTATTAATTTTCTGTCTAGATGATCTGTCCGTTTGTGTGAGTGAGGTGTTAAAGTCCCTCACTATTATTGTGTTACTGTTGATTTCCTCTTGTATAGCTGTTAGCAGTTGCCTTATGTATTGAGGTGCTCCTGTGTTGGGTGCATATATATTTATACTTGTTATATCTTCTTCTTGGATAGATCCCTTGATCATTATGTAGTGTCCTTCCTTGCCTCTTGTAACATTCTTTATTTTAAAGTCTATTTTATCTGATATGAGTATTGCTACTCCAGCTTTCTTTTGATTTCCATTTTCATGGAATATGTTTTTCCATCCCCTCACTTTCAGTCTGTATGTATCCCTAGGTCTGAAGTGGGTCTCTTGTAGACAGCATATATATGGGTCTTGTTTTTGTATCCATTCAGCAAGACTGTGTCTTTTAGTTGGAGTATTTTATCCATTCATGTTTAAGGTAATTATTGATATGTATGTTCCTATGACCATTTTCTTAATTGTTTTGGGTTTGTTTTTGTAGGTCCTTTTCTTCTCCTGTGTTTCCCACTTAGAGAAGTTCCTTTAGCATTTGTTTTAGAGCTGGTTTGGTGGCTCTGAATTCTCTTAGCTTTTGCTTGTCTGTAATGCTTTTGATTTCTCCATCTAATCTAAATGAGGTCCTTGCCAGTTAGAGTAATCTTTTTGTAGGTTCTTCCCTTTCATCACTTTAAGTATATCATGCTACTCTGTTCTGGCTGGTAGAGTTTCTGCTGAGAAATCAGCTGTTAACCTTATGGGAGCTCCCTTGTATTTTATTTTTCCCTTGCTGCTTTCAATAATTTTTCTTTGCCTTTAATTTTTGCCAATTTGATTACTATGTGTCTCTGCGCGTTTCTCCTTGGGTTTATCCTGTATGGGACTTGCTGCACTTTCTGGACTTGGGTGGCTATTTCCTTTCCCATATTAGGGAAATTTTCGACTATAATCTCTTCAAATGTTTTCTCTGGTCCTTTCTCTCTCTCTTCTCCTTCTGGGACCCCTATAATGCGAATGTTGTTGCATTTAATGTTGTCCTAGAAGTCTCTCTGGCTGTCTTCATTTCTTTTTTCATTATTCTGGTCTGTGATAGTGAATTCCACCATTCTGTCTTCCAGGTAACTTATCTGTTCTTCTGCCTCAGTTATTCTGCTATTGAATCCCTCTATTGTAGTTTTCATTTCAGTTATTGTATTGTTCATCTGTTTTTTTGTTCTTTAATTCTTCTCGGTCTTTGTTAAACATTTCTTGCATCTTCTCGATCTTTGCCTCTATTCTTTTTCTGAGGTCCTGGATCATCTTCACTATCATTATTCTGAATTCTTTTTCTGTAAGGTTTCCTATCTCCACTTCATTTAGTTGTTTTTCTGGGGTTTTATCTTGTTCTGTCACCTGGTACGTAGCCCTCTGCCTTTTCCTTTTGTATGTCTTTCTGTGAATGTGGTTTTTGTTCCACAGCCCGCAGGATTGTAGTTCTTCTTGGCTTCTGCTCTCTGCCCTCTGGTGGATGAGGCTATCTAAGAGGCTTGTGTAAGTTTCCTGATCTGATGCATTCTTTTTTTTTTTTAATTATGTATTTTCTTTTATTTATTTTTGGCTTAGTTGTGTTTTTTATTACTGAGCGCAGGCTTTCTCTAGTTGCAGCGAGCAGGGGCTACTCTTTGTGGTGGTGTGCAGGCTTCTCATTGCAGTGGCTTCTCTTGTTGCGGAGCATGGACTCTAAGCATGCAGGCTTCTTTAGTTGTAGCTCACGGGCTCTGGAGTGCAGGCTCAGTAGTTGTGGCATGCCAATTAGTTGCTCTGCAGCATATGGGATCTTCCCCTACCAGGGCTTGAACCTGGTCCCCTGCATTGGCAGGTGGATTCTTAACCACTGCTCCACCAGGGAAGCCACTGATCTGATGCATTCTTGATAATTTTTCCCCCTGCACAATATTGTCTCACAGGTCATTGAGATTCTTTTCTATTTTAAATATTTTTCTCTCCCTTCTTCAGTTTGGATAATGTTATTGACCCTTTATTAATGTAGTGTCTAATCTATTGTCTAAGCCACCCAGAGTTCTTTTATTTGATATCAGATACTTTAGTTCTATAATTTCTATTTCTTTTTATAGTTTCTATTTCTTTGCTGAAATTTCTCCATCTTTTCATTTAAATCCTTGCATGTGTTTATAATAACTGTTTTAAAAGCCATATCTGCTACCTCTTATAACTGTTTGTTTTGGGGGGGCTCTCTATCCCCTGAATTATTTTTTTTCCCCTTGACTATTGGCAACATTTCCCTGCATCTGTCTAATAACTTTTCATTGTATATGTTACTCTGAAGATTTTCATGTGTGTTGTCTTCATTTTAGTCCTGTTAAGTTTTGTTTTATCTGACAGTTAGAGGGTAGATTATTTTGACCCTTTTAGACTTGGTTTTGTGCTTTGTAGGGAGGCTTGATTTCAGGACTTCTTTTTTTCTCAGTTAGGTCTAGGGGTATTTCCTTTCCTCTAGGTCATGGTCTTTCCAGGATCTTGATTGGATGCCTAGATCGCTCAGTGAAGTCTCTCTACTCTAGCTGGCCCAAATTCTGACTTCTTTTAGGTTTGTCCAATGTCTAGCACCTCTGTGCTGCTCTTGGCCTCCTCGAAGTCACTGTCTGCTAGCCCTCATGGACAATGCCCAGTTCATGAGCATCATAGCCCTCAGCCAAGGACACAAGGTGAACCCTCATGCAAACTTCCAGGGTACCCTCCCTATATAGCTACTTCACTTGCCATACCCTGCCCCTCCAGTTCCAGCTGCCTCAGCAGCTTCAAACCCTAATCTGGACCTCCTCCCCTCAGATTTCTGCTCTCCGCTGGACTCACCTCCCTACTGCAAAGTTGTGGAAAGTGTTCCATGTGGAGATCTGGGGATAATAAGCCTACCTCATGGCTTTCCCTTTTCTCAAGAATGATAGGGCTGCTCTGTTTCCAATGCCTGAAAGTCATTCTCATGTTTTGTCCAGTTTTAATAATTATTTACATCAGAGGGTAAGTTCAAAACAAGTTACTTACAGTTCCTGGAAGCCAAAGTTCTGTAGCACACTTCTGAGTACCTTCCGTGTACAAAACAATATACACATTGTGGGGCAAAAAGAAATTAAAAAAACAAGTTCTTTTCCATTTGTGAGAGATAAGAAGGGTGCATGTATACCTAAAATATGAGACCAGCGACTTTTTTTTCAGTTCCTGGAAGGCACCAAGACATTTCCCACCTAAGACTTTGCAAGTCCCTCTGTCTCAAATACTTCCTTCTACTTCTGGCCTGAATAATTTTTATTTATCCATCCAATCTCAGCTAAAATGTCACTACCTCAGGAAGTCTTCTCTGACCTTTCCCTCTATGTTATTTTCTTGAACCTTATTCTTTCTCATGACATCCTGTAATTTTTCAAGACAACTATTACCACAATTTCTCCTTATACATATCTGTGATTATTTACCTATATATTTCATAAGTGTAAGACTAAGTAAATTTTCTTCACTGCTATATCCCTAGATCTATCACAGTATTGAAATAATAGAATAAAATATTTCTTGAATGAAAAATGAAGGAACGTTAAGTGTCACAATCAGCACAGAAAATATTTACATTCCATCTGACATTCATTTCCCATTGGGTAGATCAGAGAAAGTGTTAAGAGATGGAATTTTAAGAGAGATGGAAAAGAGGGCTTTCTAGACACGAAATTGGCATGGATTTAGAAAGTACAAGTCATTTCAGGAGGCAGTGGCTAGACACATTTTTCTAGAGAATTAATTAGGATGGATTCATTAGGATGGCAAATTGAGTTTAGAGTCCTCATCTTACCAATCTTCATAATAATAGCCAATTTGTAAAACATAGATCTCTAAATATTACCAAGCGTATATAATATTTCTTTTAAAGATGTAATTTATCTTTAAAAAGCTAGGTATTACGTGAGTTCCCATCAATAACTTTATAAGAGTACATTGGCTGAAAAAATTGATACCCATGAATTTTAGTCCCTACATTTGAAGTGCAATTTTGTTGAGAAGGATGCGCAGAAATGTACTTTATCAACTGCCCTGTATGAGACACATAAAGAGTAAATTTTTCTGCCAGTGGTTCATAGCCATATTAGTATTAAATAAATCATATGACATATGAAGTAACATGGAGATGGGATCTTTAGGAGTGTGGGCTATAATACAGTTCTTGGAAACCCACTGTAGTTCACTTCTTATGCTTGTAGGAGAACATTTAGAACCACAAGTGAATGCTGAAAATGAAGAGAAGTATAAGTGGGGTGGGTACTGGGAAAAGGAAGCCAGATGCCATACCCATCTGAGACTCTTGGTATGTGCATGCTCCAGTTACTTCCCCCATTTGTAGTTAAACACAGAAATATAAATGAGTGGTCTACCCACTGCCTCATGCTGTTAATTCTAGGAATAGAGGCAGTTGAGGCTTTCTCCAAGGCAGTCAAAACCACCTCCAGGAACCAATTAGTCTCTTCCTATTACCTCAGTCCTACTAGTGAAATCCACTCAGTCTCAGGGATCATAATCAACCCCATTTACAGCACCTGCCCAGTCCACTTAACAGAAGGTATAAGATTTCCCTCATCTTTGCTTTCTCAAACTGTTGTCCTATAATTTGAAAAGCTGAGTGACATTATACTTATGCGGCCAGTGTGAGGAATTCTCCACACAAGCTGATCAGTAACTAACCCCTCTGCAAGACAATTTCATCTTTCCACAGCGTGGAAAGGAGAAGGTGTGACAAATAAGCAGCTCACTCACCTGGTAGCATTAGATGAATTTGCAAACTAATTCTCAGCTTGGAAAGTTCCCATCCTCTCAGCTCTCAAAAGCTGAGCTGACTTAGAGAGACTGCTTCTTCTTTCCAACCAGATAAGTGTTACTTGTCTTATCTCAATTTAAAGCCATTTGATTGGGAAGCCTCCCCTGAATTCCCAAACCAGATCCAGTTCCCCTGAGATATATGCTTTTTCATCACACTGCTGGCATCGTGACAGCAAGAAGGTGGTAGTATTTCACAGTTAAGAGTGTGGCCTCCTTGGGACCTCAGCTGCCTGCCTTTGAACCCAACTCTACTAGTTATTAGCATATAATTTGGAGAAGTTTTTAACTTCTGTGTCTCAGTTGCTTCATATTTAAAATAGAGATAATGTATCTGTCTCATAGGGTTTTTTCCAAGGTAAAGTAACTTTATATACATTTTTATGTGAAGCACTTAATAGTTGAGATAAATATTGCCTACTGTTTATCACAGTTTTTAATTATTCATTAATTTTTACTTGGTTCATTCATTAAACACTCAAAATTTATTAAATGCCTGCTATGTGCCAAGCTTGCTGTAGGATATACCAGTGAACAAAATCTCTGCCTTTAAGGGGCTTCTATTCTAGTCAGAGAGAAAGAAAATAACACAAATAATAAATTATAACATTATATAGTATGTGAGAAAATGATTTTTAAAAATAGAAAGAGCAGAACAAGGAAAATTGGGAGTACTTAGAATGGATTGTAACTTTAAGTGAGTATGGTCATGGAAGGCTTCATGGAGATGTGACATTTGAGCAAAAACTTAGAACAGACTTCTGGGTGAAGATTGTTCTCACGGCAGGGCTATTACAAAGGTTCTGAGGTCTGAGTGTGTGTGGCCTGTGCAAGATCAGGGAAGCCAATATGGCAGGAGAATGAGCAGGTGAAAAGATGAGGAAATGAGCTGAGGAGTTGGTGGCCTGGGCCCTTTTGGCCAGCGCAAGGGCTCCAGCTTCTGCTCTCAGTGAAATGGGAGCTGTTGTAGGATTTTGAGCAGAGAAATAACATGGTCTGACTTGCATTTTGAAAACATCGCTCTTGTTCTGTTGAGAACAGGCCATGTGTAAGGGTAGCAAGACTAAAAAACAAGGAGACCTGATAGGAAACTGTAGCTGAAATCCACATGTGAGATGATAGTGGCTCAGACTATGGGTATCAGGGGAGAGGTGAAGATATAACCGGATTCTGGATACATCTCGCCACAGAGAGAACAGACTTCTTGATGGAATGTTGGCAAGGGCAGCGTAGAGAAAGAGATGATAACTGTCTCCCTTACTCACCAGAAGATCAGTCGTGACCATGTTCGTTGTTGCTGACTGTTATTTCTTCAAGTAGGAAAATGCCTGGCACATAGTTGTCACTATTGTTCAATGGAAGAAGGAAAGCAATATTCTAAGAGATTGAAGTTTAAACTAGAATTTCAATTCATTTTTAATCAAATCTTTTTAAAATTATTCTTAACCAGAGCACTCCTATCCCAGCACTTAAGAACCTGGAGAATCTCTTAGTAATCTGTAGGTTGACTGACATAGCTGAAATCAGAGCACAGGGAGGTAGAGTATTTTAAGAGATATTTTTATTGTGCAAAAAAAAGCATAGTACCCTGCATAGTACTCCTCCCTGAGGCCTGAGTCACTGTTGTTCTTCCCTGTATAATGTTTGTGCACATCAAATACACATGGGCACTTGCAGCAGTTTGCACATACTCCTTAGATGTGTAATATCATCACCTTGGCTATCAGCTAAGTCTTGCTCTTGGAGCCACTCAACTTAAAAAGAGTTTTACAAGTACCTAATCTCACACTTTCTATTGGTTTTCATTAAGTCATTGGAGAGAGAGGCACATGGACTAGGAATTTACATCTAAGATGGGATATTTGTTTAATTATTTTGCCCCTTTTTAATCCTTGTTCCTCTACAAATGTACCAACAAGTTTCAAGAAGAGATTCTGGCAGATGAAAGTGATCTCTTGCCTTTCTCATACTTTATAACTGCTTAATAGTATCCTGCGTCAATTCTTTAATTTTCTTCATAAGGTGATGTAATGCCTACTTGACAATAAATAGAAAATGTTACTTCATTGATTTCCCCCCCCGCCCAGTAGTAAAAGGGAATTTCCTTCCCTATTCACACTGTGACTTGGTCCTCCTGGTGACGGCAGTACACAGTTGTGCATTTCATAGCTGGGAACAGAAGAAGGGAACCCAGGTTGAACCAACACATTTGGTCTCATTAGCACTGATAACTCAGTACTTCCTCATAGCTGATTGGGGTATTTTTTCAGTGAACTAAACACATGCCACAAATTCCACACATACAATATTTATTAAACACCTTTATTTTCCATAGATTATTTTTTTGGAATAATTCCTTAGGAAGTCAAAATTCCAAACAAGTTGCAAATTTTGCTTGTACAACTAGCCAGCTGACCACAGGTTTTCTTTAGACTATTGTCCAACTATGGTAACTGGTACAATAAGACCAATTTGAAACCCATTTGACTAATTCAAAACCAAAAGGCAGCTATGTCACACTGAGAAATCTGGCATCTTTTAAATGATTAGTTCTTTGGCAAAATAAGTATGTTCAGTAAACTCACAGAATTCGTATATCTCTTAAGAGCATTAGATAGCCTGTGTCTGATAGGACTTGCCTCCTACACATAGGCATTTTATAAAAAGAAAAAATGTTATGGGCTTAAATAGAGGGACATAAAACTACTGTATGCAGAAGTACCCAAAGCCTCCTCAAAAAAGAAGCGTCAACCATGAAATTATATTGATTAGAAGTGAAAACACCTTATTAGGTATGAGGTCATTTGGGGGTCTCACTGACCATAAATGTCTGTTCCCAACTTCTAAAAGAGCAAGAGGAAATGGAAAAACACAAAAACAATCATTGATAAGGTAAGAAGGATGTGGTGTAATAATGAAAATAAACAAAAACCTTGATTAAGTACAACATTGCCATGCATCAATAGCATCATTAGCTGTTAGGCTTCAGGATTTTTAATAGGGAATCAAAGATCAAAATGAGAATGATTTAGAATCTGTTATTCAGGAGGCAAGAAATTGGAATGATAATCATACCAAATGAGCCGAAAATAAGGGATTAAGAAAAGGTATTTAACAGTGAGTAAGGGGCTTCCCTGGTGGCGCAGTGGTTGAGAGTCCTCCTGTCAATGCAGGGGACGCGGGTTCATGCCACGGAGCGGCTGGGCCCGTGAGCCATGGCCCCTGAGCCTGCGTGTCTGGAGCCTGTGCTCCTCAACGCGAGAGGCCACAACAGTGAGAGGCCCGCGTACTGCAAAAAAAAAAAAAAAAGTGAGTAAGAATAAAATATACAAATTTAAGCCAAAGCAAGCTAATACCTCATTACAATGACTTGACATTTAAGGCAAGCACACTTCCAAATCCAGCTCTATGAAAGTCACTTTTATTATTAATAAAAGTGCTAGACACTTTCAGTGGTTGCAGGTACACTAGAAATGACTTAACTATTTTGATATCTAAATTTAACAATTTTTCCATATACAAGAACTTTGCAGAGTGGCACAGTACAGACATTTTTCTACTAAAAATCCTAAGTGATGATATCTGTCGACCCACCTACCTATTTACCTACCTACCTATTTATCTCTCCATTCAAATAACTTGCATCTCTGTACTGTGATATATGCCCACACACCAAAAGAAATGCTCCAAACTCCAAAATCTCCTAACATCTTTGAGAATTAGGTGCATTTGCAGAAACCCTCTGTGGATCTGTGATGTGTGGGGCTTTAATGCTTTGCTCCCATGCAGTACACAGGAAATAAATCAAACATTTCAAGTACTGGACATTAATAATACCCCCATCCTCAGAGGAGGACCCACTCCTAATGGAAGGATTATTCTCCAAACCTCATCATCCATGCGAGCCTCAAGGAGACTCGCTCTCCCACCTGAACCTGCAGCAATTTCTTCCTCCACTGCTCTTGCCAGACATTAGCTGTTTTTTGTTCTTGCTTCCTTGTCCCCTTCCTTGTTGCTCATTAACTTATATCTGCCCTCTAGGAATATAACTAAGGAATCATCTAAGGTCAGGTAGAAAGCTCTTGCAACTTCACAGATAAAGAATAGAGGGAAAAGATTTTTTAAAGTCAATTATTAAAACCAAGATAACTCATTCTTCATGAACCAGAGATCAGCGACTCCAAATGTCCTTAGTGTTGGTGATCGTCAGTGTCATATAATACATTTGAACTCATTCTGGATTCAGAGTCCACTTTCTCACCTCTTAAAATGTACAGTCTATTGACAGAAAACATGCACGAGGTTAGCAGAGATGACAAAACATGTTGAGATAACACAAACAGCTTGTCCTCTGGATCGTGCAACATGGTGCCCTTTAGTGCTTAAAGGAGAGAGAACCTTTCTTTGTTTCTTGGAGGGAATGTTAGCTAAATTCAAGTATATAATATATTCAAGCAAAAAAAATACTTGTCTGGAATTAGAGATCCTATTCTGCAATAAAACTAGACTCTTAAGTGAATTTCAGGGTTACTTAAAAGGTTAAGACTACATTTTCTGAATATATTTACAAAATAGGGAAAATAAAGATCTGCTGGGAGAGCGGCATGCTGGGGTATACAAGCCATAGATAGCCCTCCCAGCCATTCTGTAGAATGCACCTTGAGGCTGAGTCATGCTTGCAAAATACCGTATAGGAATTTTCACTTCCTCTGTCAAGCAGCAAAGAACCTTTGGGCAAGTTGAACAGAAAACTACTTTTCTAACTCCTGTGTTGTATTAGATATTGGATTCAGTGTTCCCTTTTGAAAAAGCCTTATTTGACCCCTAGCCATGACACACTCTGTCCCAATTTAAAGTCTCTTTTATACACTGAAAAGAAGATGCTGTGAGATATTCAGATGCCTATTGTCTGGGCCGTAATGACTATGATTCAGCTAAGGTTTGCTGAGGATATTGACATTCTTGGAGGAAGGGCACTGAAGTGCACTGCACAGGCCTCTGGGGAATCTCAATCCTTTCCTTATGCAAAGATACTCTCAGATACTTCAGAACTGTGGTAATATTATGCTTTAGAAGGTGAGGAAAGTACTTTTTTCCCCTCCAGGTTGGACAACGAATACAACTTCTTGACCACTGTAACAGCTTTTTCAGAGTTTCTAAAGATCAAGTCCACAAACATTTTATTTGTCCTGAAATTTTCCTATTGAGAGAAACTAATCATGCTGCCCTGTTCCTTATAAACTTCCACTTACCTTCAGGTTTCTCCCGTAGTCACATTTCTCTAACGAGCACAGATTTCCTTTTAAACTCACAAAAATAAGATGCAGACCATATTAATGATTGGGCAGCTTCCGGCACTGGTGTTTATTTTATGGTAACTCATATTGTAGAATATACCTTTTAAATGAGCATAATTTATGTAACAAAAGTATAGCAAAAGTCATCTAACTCCTTGCTACTCAAAGCTTGGTTGTATGCCCAGTGACTGTTGAAAGCATTGGTAGTTGACCAGGTCAACCAGGATCCAAGAATCTGGGTAGGAGGCTAGCTTTCAGAACTAGAGCAAAAGGCCAGATCTGAAAGGTTCAAACTACATTTAAAAAATTGAAAGTTTTAGTGGAGATGACATTGACAACCAGTGTATTCCCACCCAGAAATTATATTCCCAAGGATATTTTCTAAGTATTGGTTCTCTTCTTTTTTTTAATCATCAAAGCTGTTCCAGTGCTGCTATGCCTGAAGAAAATATATATGTACTTTGCAAACACTTTTTAAAAATTATGTATGTCCCCTAGATAATCTCCATACCTCTAATAGTATTTCTCTTTTGAGTATAGTCTAGGAATTTTTTTTTTCTTCTCAGTTTGAGAGATTTAAGGAAAAGAAAATCTATTATCACTTTTAATCATTATTTAACCTTAAAAACTGCAGTATTGTCACCTAGAGTTAAGACTCCCACTATGTTTTCTCCTTTAAGTCGTGTGCCTTGTCTCTTGCATTGTAGCAACTCTTTCCTATTTTGGCCAAGCCCACAAGCACCTGTAAAGGGACCCTACCTTCTTATAGCAGCTCCTGGAAGATTTCCTTCTTCTCTATCCCTTACCCCCCCTCCCTCTGTCTCTCTCCACCATAAAGGATTCTTTTCGGTCTCATAAGTTCACCTACCCATGCTAGAAAATAAAAGAATAAGTGCTGTCTGGAGGCTTGCAAAATGATGAAAGTCTCTATTCCAAAGATTTTTCTAACACGAGTTTTCTTACTCCACATGAAACCCTAGCTTTACATTTCTTGCCCCACCTAACACAAAGGAGATTCACCTTTGATTCTTCTCAGTGGCCGATTGCCAGGTATGCTGTATCCAGCTTGAGAACTGAGCCCCCAAGGGAGAGTTCAGATTGAAAGGCCAGCTGTAAGAACGTGCCGTGTGCCTTTGGCATGTGTCTGAGCACGTAAGACCATCTATGCAGCAAACTTGAGGATATGCTGGCTCTGATGCATACATGAAAGAAAATCTAGGGCTGAGTAGTGGGTGTGTGTTTCTAAACCTCTGTGTGGGAGGCATGTCTCTGAGTCTAGTTAATTCTACCCCTGAACTGTGTTTCCTATCTGTCTTCAGCTGTGACAATAGAGATAGAGTAGGAGTCCAGATCCTCATCCATCCACTGGTACTTGAAATGTAACAGTGTCCTTAACAGTTCATTTCCTATTCTAGAATCTAACTTTCTGAGCTGATTGTGTCCTACATGGGATTAACGTAGCATCCCACCTAACTGACTCAAGTACAAACTATATATTTAATTGTACTTTTATTCATTTTTGGTCTGGCTCCTTTAAAATAGATTTAAAAAATTTAATGGTAAAACTCATTTTTTCTAATATAGTCAAATGTAATACCACAAAATTTTACTGAATTACCATCCACATTCCTTTCTTCCCTGGGAGGAACATCTAGAACTATAAAGCAAGGAAATTATAGCTCTTGTAATTCACTATAGCTCTCTAATATACATACAGCACAGAAAATACATGACTTAATATCATGTCACATTAAACCAAGAAGAGCTTAAATGGGCAAGATGTGGAGGTTAACAAGCTTCTATGTACTTTCTGTTAATCTCTGATGCTTCTCTTCTGGTCCCTCTGTATCCACACAGAAGTTTTTCTTTTATAATTTAAGTAAAAACCTTTGTGAATTAAGGAGCATATCTTCAAATGTTCCATATGAAGAGATGACTAGTGTCAACATCTGATTCCTTCCTACTCATAGCTGACACATCTCTACACCTAAGCATCTAAAATGTTCTAGGCTGAAATCATTACCTAGTGGACCACTTGGGAGTGAGACTGGAAATCTCCTCATCTCTTTTCTCTTAATTAATAACTCACCCATTTTGACTCTTCCATTTTTTTTTCTATCCTTCATCTTCTTGGCTTAGATATCACCTTGTATATTCAATCCATTCTGCTTTATTTTTATGGTTCCTCTGTTTTAATAAGCTCTACTCAAATTACAAAAATATGATTTGGTACCAATTTTCTTGGGAAAATAAATACTATTTAGAATATATTGGGATGAAACAGGCTCTTGTGAGTTTGCCTGGAAACTATTCCTATGGGAAAATGAATTCAAAGATTCAATATCTAATTACAAATACAATGTAGAAATGTAAACCACATGTAAGTTCAGGCATACTAAGTGATTTTTCTGGCCCTATTGCTCTTACATAGGAAATATCACTCCTGATATATCCCATCACCGATTAGGGACATGATCAGAGTTATATTAACCCCAACACTTCATTCAGGGAGTATGGCTTCAAGAACTCTAGTTGCATCCATCAATTCTTCACTTATAAAGTGTCTATTAAGCATCTATCAATATGGCTGCCAGTTAAAAACAAAAAACATGAGCTCAGCCCTGCTTACTTTTTCAAACCCCAGTCTCCCCATCCCCTATAAAAGGGGGAGACATAATAGAATCTCTTGAGGGGACAATGACTGAATACGTAGTTTGGAAAATCTCTTCAGGCAATTCTGATACACCCATCCATGCCCATTTGAGAAGCCCTGTTCTATATCCTTTCTGTTGGAAATTTCATTTATTCCCATGGCTTCAAATAACTTTAATATGCAAATAACCCTCAAGTCTATACTTTAACATAGTTTTCTCCCCTGAAGCCCAAAACCTTCTTCTAGATTGCCTCCTTTAAAGTGGTTCCTCACATAAAATTTCTTCAAAATCAAACTCAGGTTCAGCTGCCCTGTATATTGAACTTTGCCTAGGTTTCTACTTCATTTGATGTCACTGTGCACATAGCTGCTGATATTGGAAACTTAAAGGCATTATTGTCTCTTCCCTTTGCTGTGTCTTAGAACTTAACATCTTATCTGTCTCAGAGTCTAGTTAGTTCTTTACCCACAATGTATCTCTAAACTGTCCCATGTTCTCGGTCTCCACTGCCACTCCCTAGAGACAAAACCTTTACTGACTGGTATTTAAACAACTGCCAAGTGTCCAACTGCAATTCCATCCCTGGTACAGTTCTTCAGTTATTATTCTAAAGCAGAAATCAGATAATTTCACTCCTTTCCTTGAAAACTTTGAAGGTATCTTCATCACCTACCAGATTAAACTATTATAATGGGGGATATAACACTCTGCAAATCCTAACTTTATTTCATAATCTGCCACTTTCTCTCTCCCTTGAACTTGAAGCACAGAAAATTTCTGATTTCTAAAACACATTTGTCTTCCAGTGCCTCTGCATATTTGAAGCTGCTCCATTTCATAGGACATAATATATAAATTGAGAATAGCAATAGTTATCTTACAGATTTGTTAGAGGGTTATTAAGTGAGATGTTTCTAAAGCCCTGAATACATATCCTAGTACAAAATTAATGTTCAATAAGTGGTAGCTATTTAATGCTGTTTGTTTGTACCTGACAGTTTTAATTTAGCATTATATTGTGAATATTTCTCCATGCTATCAAATAGTTTTTGAAAATATGATTATAAACTGCTGCATAGTAATAAATAACATGGATATACCTTAATTTATTATACCAAGTCCCTATCGGTGAACATTTATATTCTTTTCAACTCTTTACTCTTATAAATAACACTATAATAAACATCATAATACATAAATCTTTGAGAACACCTCCAAATATTTTCCTAGGATAAATTACTGGAAGTAGAACAGTTTGAGACTCTAGAAACTTATCATCAAACTACTCTCCAGAGAGGTAGCAGTATCTGAGAGCTCCTTCATTTGCACCCTTCCAAATATACCTAGTATATTCTTTCTCCCTCTCTCTTTACTAGTATAATGGTATCTTGTTTGTTTTTGTTACAACAACCAAATAATCCTCCACATTTAATCCATTAGGCTCTTTTAGTGGCAGAGAGGACAGAAAGCCATTTGCCTCGAAGAATCTTGGAAGGTTTATTGACCTGTCTTTTGGACTTATGGGAGTAGACTCTGTACATTTCAAGCTTTGTCCAAAGGGTTGCCTGACCTTTATTTAACCACATCTTAAATTAATCACCCCTACTATCCTACCAATCCCCAATCACCAACAACTAAATATAAAAGCCAGACCCCTCATATTAGAGCAGTTTATGATTCCTTGACATTCATCCCTCATGCCATTCCCTCAAAATATAAAAATCCATATCCCATGATAAATGGCAAGGTAATTATTAGAAGTAATAGAAGGGATGAGATTACTTAACCTCAAAATTGTGAGCTCAGTCAAGGTTCTCTTTGAATCACTGGTATAAATGGTTGCTATCCAGCATCAAGGATCAGTTAAACACCAAAAATTACATAAATCCTACTTATCCACTGGCAAAAGAGATAAAGGCAAAATTATTTGATATTTGAGATACTGTTTGCTAGCTAAGGAAATGTAGGATGATATAAGGCCATATAGTTCAACTGGATTATGTTTATCTTATAGTCGTTGTCTCCCCAGGGTCAAGCATACTATATATCACTCAAAAAATATTGAATAAAAGAAGGAAAGAAAAAATATATATATAAACCAGATTTGACTCTCAACTACTTTCACTTAAACTGGGAGTCTTATAACAGCTCTCAAAATTCTGATTAAACTGCCCCTCAACCTATTTAGTTTGCATGTATTGGATTGATAATAGATAAACATGGTTTCTAATTTCATTATTAGCCATTTATATATTCTTTTGTGAAACACCATAGCATGATATTCTTTAATATGCTATGACATATGTTACATGTATCCTTTGAGCCAGCACATCTGCTTGTGGTAATTTAACCTAAGGAAATAAATGAAGAATTCCAGAAATAGAAAATGTATTAAATATTTATTCCAGTGTGTTCTTACAAGCAAAAAAGGGGGGGGGGAAACAATTCATATATCCAAACGTATGGAATTAATTAAATACAATGTAGAACATCTACACTTGAATACTATCCAGCCATTGAAACTGATGTTATAAAAGTTTCTGTGTGCTTAAATATTCTATTTTTAATATATTAAGTGAAAACATTAGGTCACACAACTATACATGGAATGATGTCCTATCTCCCTGTTCTCTCTTGAACCTGTCATCAACCATTTCACCAAATGATATGAAGGTTACTAAAGACCTCTGTGTTGTGAAATCCAGTGCTTAGTTACCGATCCTCTTCTTACTTGATCTATTGGCATCATTTGACCTAGATGACTGCACCCTCATCCTTGAAACATTCAGAACTTGACTTCAGGAGAACCATGTGTTCTTGGTTCTCTTTCTTCAACGACGCCTCTTTCTTAGCCTCCTTTGTTAACTTCATTTCGTATGTCACATCTTAAAATGAGTTCCCAGTCCTCAGTCCTTGATTCTTTCTACTGTCTTTACTCACCCCTGGGTGATTCCATCCAGTCTTCCTGGCTTTAAACACCATCTATAAAAACTGATGTTGCCCAGATTTCTATGCTAGCCTGGACCTCTACTCTGAACTCCAGACTCTGCAGTTGGCTACCTATTTGATGTTACCAGTTAAATATTTTAAAAGCATGTTTTGATTAAACTTAAAAAATGAACTCCTGATGTTTTACCCTCAAACCTATTGCTCCCACAATCTTTACCATATTAAACAATGGCAACTCTATTTTTCAAGTTGAGTGATGATAATAATGGAGTGAAGTGGGTTGGGGCCCTTGGAGATGGGGGAGGGAGGGTTGAAAAGTGAAAAGATTTAAATATTTCTTTCTCCCAGTTTTCTTCCAAATCTGTTTGAATATTAGGCAGATATCCATAAGCTTAAATTTAGGCCTCTATAGCATCCACTTCTACGATATTAACTATCAGTATTTCTCAACAAAAGTAATTCCTGAATTAACATAAAAATGATGTGAGTTACAAAATTCCAGTTTCAAAATATGCTTGTTTACAGTAAAAATTCTACCCATTGGTGAAATGTTAGACTCATTCTGTTTCACTTCAGGAACAAGATGAGGATGTCCATTATTGCTCTATCTAATTCAGCATACTCGAGCTCCTAAACAGCATGATAAGACAAGAAAAAGGAACAAAAATATAAGAATTGGAGTGGAAGAAACAAAACTATTTTTCATGGATGTCTTGCCTACATTCAAAACCCCGAATTTTCTACAAATTATCTGAATTAACAAGAGACTGATAGTTTTGCTGAATGAAAGATCAGTAAGTGGCAAAAAAAATCAATTGCATTTCTAGAATAGGGATAGAAAATATAATTTTACAAAATGGATAAACAGACTAAATATCCTAAAGATATTAGTTCTTCCCAATTCTACCTAAACATTCAATGCAGTTTCAGTCATAATCTCAATAAAACTTTTAAAATTTATATGGAAGAAGAATGGCCAAGAAAAACAATATTATTGAAAAGGATGCATATAATGGATTAAAGACTTACATATAAAGGCAAAACTTTAAAACATTTTGAAACAATAAAGAATATTCTTTTTATGCTTTTGAGAAAGGGAAAGATTTATTCAATAAACATGTAAGCCACAAAGAAAAAGACCAATAAAATTAACTATAATAAAATTAAGAACTTCTGGTTCTCAAAAGAGACATTAAAGAAAGTTTTAAATGTACAGCTTAGGAGAAGGTATTTACAACATAACCACCAAAATGTTCATTTCCAGAACATACAACTCCCACAAATTAAGAAAATAAAAAAAAAATAATAATACCCCCAAATGGGTAACACATATGAAAAAATATTTCACACAGGAGGACACAAGAATGAAAAGATGCACAAATTCATTAGCAATCAGACCTGAAAACTAAAAAAGAAACACAATGGATACCATCTCGCATACACTAGGCTCAAAAAAAATTAAACTAATGACATAGCTAAGAGTTGGTGGGGATGAGAAGCAATAGAAACTCTTAAACACTGCCCTTGGGAGAGTAAATTGATACAAAATTATGGAATTCTCTAGTAAAGTTAAAATGCACATACCCTGTCACCCAGTATTACCAGTCCTAGATAATATATCTTAGAGAAACTTTTGTACGTGTGTACCAGGAGACATTAATAAGAATATTCATAATGACTTTATTTTCAACAGTAAACTATATGTAACACATGTCCATCAAAGGAGGATTAATAAATAATTGTGAAATATTCATATGATAAAACACTCTACGACAGTGAAAGTAAATGAATGGTTCTGTGCAGCAATATGGATGAATCTCAGAACACTGAGTGATTGAAAAGCAAGTCATGCTAGGGCACATACAGCATGATACCACTCATAAAAAAGTTCAAAAACTGGCAATATTAAAAAATACATTGTTTAAAGTTAAAATCAAATCTATGGAGAAAAGCAAGGGAATGAAACACAACTTAGAGTAGTGTTTGTCTCTGGTGAATATTGGGGGACATTGCCAGGGATGGTTTGGAGAGAGACTTCACTGTAAGGATAATGGTCTGTTTAAGATGTTATGGATTCCAGGTGTTCACTTGTGATTCTTTATAACTCACCTAAACATTGCATATATTCCCCTGTATATACTATATATGTTAGAACTTTTGGTCTCAAGTTTGGCCAAAGTTTACTATGTTTTGTTGTAACAATCAATTACTACCTATATGTCCTGTTGATTATATCCTCAGGCAAGAGGAAGCTAGGATATAGTTAGGGTGGCCCACTTACCTGTATCCTCATTCCCAACCCCTCATCTTCTCAAAGCACTAGGTGAGAATGTCATGCCAGGTACCTTCCACTTGCCTCTCCCCCTTCTCTGCTCTGCTCCCTGCCATGGGAGGGGGACCTATACAGGCCACGGGAATGACCTTCTATTCCCTTTGATTTCTGGTTGGCTCAGGTCGCTGGAGAGCCCTAAAAGGTGATTGTATGGAGGGAGGACAGTGAGATCAAGCTATTCAGCACCCTCATTCTTTCCCACCAAAATTATCTCCAGCTGACATGCCCGGGATTAAATGTCACTGCTTTTCTCAAGGCTGTCAACCTTACATGACTTCTTCTAGGTTCTGATAAGTTCCTCATCCCTTCAGACCTAGAGGGTCTACTAGTCAACCTCATATTAAACTGTGCCAAATACGTGGTTCCAGAAACCTATACCTCTGTGAGTAGCCCCTTTGTAATTAAACCCTTGTGACGTATTCTGAGTGTGGCATCTAATTCTTGTTGGGAACTTGCCTAATATAAATGGAGAGGGATGGAAAGAAAATTAGGGAAAACCACATATAAAAAGTTTTTTTTTTCCTGAGCTTTTAAATTTTATTTATTTATTTATTTATTTATTTTTGGCCGTGTTGGGTCTTCGTTTCTGTGCGAGAGCTTTCTCTAGTTGTGGCAAGCGGGGGCCACTCTTCATCGCGGTGCGCGGGCCTCTCACTGTCCCGGCTTCTCTTGTTGAGGAGCACAGGCTCCAGACGCACAGGCTTAGTAGTTGTGGCTCACAGGCCTAGTTGCTCCGCGGCATGTGGGATCTTCCCAGACCAGGGCTCGAACCCGTGTCCCCTGCATTAGCAGGCAGATTCTCAACCACTGCGCCACCAGGGAAGCCCTAAAAAGATTTTTTTTTAAGTATTTGGGGAGCAATGAATAGTTTTTGTTTAGAACCTGAAAACGATATTAACTTTTTTTTTAATGGGGAAAATAGAACGATAGGGGTCTTAATTCAGAGCTATTTGTTCACTTATTCAACAGGGAAGTGACATGTTGAACAGTGTTAGAGGAAGATGATTCTGGTAGCTTTATGTAGGATAAACTGTGGAGCAAGGTCCTAGAAGGAAGAAGTCCCTGACTTAGCAGGCCAGTAGGAGCTGGTTTGGTGAAATCAGTCTTAGAGCGCATATTTGAGGAGCTATCCAGTCAGGTCCCTTTATACCCCTAGTCCCACATCGCGACTGCTCTCATCTGGCGTGCCTCGTCTATAAAGTAAATTCTGTCTGGATGTCAGGCAAAGGGATAACGTGACATGAAAAAATAGGAATTTAGTTACACAGGTCTTTTTGCTGACAATAATATGTTAATTTGTATCCTTACCACCGCTAGTTGTTATCACCCTGTTCAAGGCCTTTAGCAGCATTTCATATTCCACTCTAGGTGTGTTTTGAGCCTTTATTGTACCAACACAAATACTCATTAGTGTTTTGCTCTGCATCCTTTTAAATCGAGTCTTTTATATTGTTACTTTGCCCACAGTGGACTCTGAAATGTCTCTCTGTTTAGCACCATCTGCAGATTTAATTAATGTGCTGTTTTGCTCATCTTCTAGATGATTAATAAAGATGTTGAATAGAATCGAGCTTAATACCATAACATGTGGCACCCTGTAGTCACTTTCTGCTAAATGAACTCAAATGCAGTTTGCTTTTATACCTGCTCATGGCTTTTTGTGATATTCTTAATCCATCTAAAAAGTGTTTTTCTTGAATCATATTTGGATTTGCAAATCTGAATTGGAAGTTTCCCTTAGAAGAAATAACTCATCTGTGGATGGCATTACCTGCACATTACCAACTTAGTTCAATGCTGTGTGCAAGTCAGTTTAATGTAGATGTCTATGATGATGAAACCTACCTTTTTCTAACACATTTGAGATTCTCTAAATGTTCTTGCAGTTGCTTTATAATTTGGCCTTTTCAACAGCCAGTGACTTTATAAAGCAGGTAGGTTCTCTATTTCTCATGAGGAACTTGACACTCTGAAATTAATTTACAGAAAGCTAATGATAGTTCCAGCTTTAGGATTCTGGAATTCATCCTTGCTGATGCCTAATTTGGCATTCTAACTGGTTGAAATATGCTGCCTCAAGTTTAAGTCATTAGCAGCTTGGGGGAAGAATTCCTGCTACCATATCTTCAACTCAGTGTTTGGGAGCAAAAGTTAGATTTTATAAAGGCCCAGCAACATAAATTTTAATTTTTCTCAACACTTCTGTGGTGTTTCTTACTGATTCTTTTTTTTTTTTTTTTTTTTTGTGGTACGCGGGCCTCTCACTGTTGTGGCCTCTCCCGTTGTGGAGCACAGGCTCCGGACGCGCAGGCTCAGCGGCCATGGCTCACAGGCCCAGCCGCTCCACAGCATGTGGGATCTTCCCGGACTAGGGCACGAACCCATGTCCCCTGCATCGGCAGGCGGACTCTCAACCACTGTGCCACCAGGGAAGCCCTCTTACTGATTCTTAGCCACATATTAAAGGCAAATAAATGAGAAAAGGTAGATCTTGTAAATATCCTCCTATAAGCAGCATATATCAATGCTTGTAGATAAGCCCTTAGATAAGATTATCTTTCTGTTCACTTAACAGAATGTACATGGTAGTTCAGAGTCAGCTAAGCTAAGGGCTAAGTTATTAATGCCAGTTTATTACTTATGAGTGGGTTGGTCCAGCTGATTTTCTGCTTCATAGGAGAGGATTACTAGCCCCCCCTTAGGCTAGGTCCTCTCCCTTCTGCTGCTCAATGATCAACCCCCTGAAATCATCCCAAGGCTACTTAGACCTCTGGCCTCTATTAGCCAGCACTCAGTTTCCTCTACAAGGGGAAATGCCAGGAGTGACAGCATATTCTTCACTTGCTCTTGCCTCCAGGATGATTGGCAGTGGAGGGTTTCTCAGCTTAGCTGTACTGCTGATTTCCACCTCACTCTGGGGCTCCTTTGTGCATGAGGCTGTCAGGAACTCCTGGACATGGGTATATGAGGGACTTCTCTGAGCCCAGCCCAAAAATCATGATAAAGAGCTGGATGTAGAATCAGAGCCATAAGCAGCAAAGCTGAGTATTTCTTCAGTTTCTGTCTCTGGCTAGTTCTTAGCACACTATTACAATCAATTGTATGACCCTTGGGCACATTATGCATCTTTAGTTTTTCTCACCTATAGGAAAATAATAAAAGTAGAAACTTCAGTTGACACAAAATGTGTAATGTACCAGAAAAGTAAAATGCATAAATGCATATTCTTGCATGCTAGCTCTCCTTTGTGTCTCATAAGCCGTTGCAATTGTCTACTAAAATTAGTCACCAAATTGTTATATTATAAAGGCACACACCTTCTTAAAGGAGAAATTAGTGTAGCACAGCATATAAGCAAACAATAATTTTTGGTGAAGTTTTTATATACCTTTGAATAATAAGCAGAAAATAAAGCATGCTTTTTTAGCTTTATGTTAATAAACTTTTAAATGAAAGTCATTATTAACCAAAGATAAAAATAGAAAGAAAATGTCCCAAGCCAATTGTTTAAGGTACAAGGTAGGGTTTGGTGTATAAATCATACCACTTACCTCTCCCACTTAGTCCAAGTCTTCATCACAGGTTCTATACAAGAAAATTGAACCAAATGTGGGTCAGACTTCAGTTAGATTGATGGTAAAGCTTGATTGGACAATGCATTAGGGACTTGAGTCCAAAATGAGATCTCCTTCTTCTACAAGGATGGCCAGGTCCACTTAGTCAACCTGATTTGGTTTATCAACTGGATATTGGAAGAGATAGGTGAGCCACGGTACCTGAGGAGAGATGGTTTCCTCTGTGGGGTGGGGTAAGAATAGGTAGGGGAAAGGGGAGTCAGTGAAGGAAAAAGGGGGAAAAAAAAGGTGGAAACTTCTTCCACCAGAACTTCTGAGAACACTGTTGTATCTTAGTCAGAGATACAGGGCTAGGTGGCAAATAATGATCCTTACATTATCACCTGCCACAGTCATAGATATGATGCATTTGCTTGATTGATACAGTTGGGGTCAGAGCTGTTCTTGGACAAATTGGGATTTTTTTGCCAGTAAGAACATTTAATGGAGAACCCATCTTTTATTTAAAATTCTCTAAGATATTCAGTCTCATGAGTTAATAAGGAAGAGTGAATAATAAGTTATTTAGCATCAACTTTATACTGGCACTTTACATATATTATCTCATTCTCTTCCTATCCAAATCATATGACAGATACTGTCGCAAATATTGTACTGATGAGGAACCCAACACCAAGGCAGTGATCAAGGTCATGTAGATGGAAAGAGGCGGAGACAGGATTGAGGTCCAGCTATGGCTGGTCTCAGAGCTGTTAGAGCAGACTGTTAATGTCCAGTTGGTGAAAACAAAAACAGACACATTCACATGCTTATAATGTATAATCAGCCAAACTGTGGAGCTGGGAAATATAGTCTGGCTGAAAGAATCCCATTCATTTTCCAGCAAGTATTTCTCTGGTGTATCTGCCATTTCATGGCATTTCTCTGTGCTCATTTCAAATTATTATTTTTTTAAATCAGAGCTCACCATCTTTGTCAGGTTTTATCTGACGGTACTGAGTACCACCCACACCCTTCTAAGTTCTCCCATGAAGGAGCTAAAACCCAGGAAATTACATTCCCCAAACTCAGTATAACTGAGGGCAGGTGTGAGTGAAGACAGTGTACAGGGCTTCCAGGCTTCCTCCTGAATACAAGCCAAGCCAACACTGTAGACAGACAGGATCATTTGTTTCCTTGGGACTTCTGCCCTTCTGGATACTCTGAAAGCCTGCAGAGCCCTCTCTTTTCTTTCCTCCTTTTAGCTCTTTGAATGCTTGTGTAAGCCTCTAATTTTCTATATTAAATTTGTTCCTGCTTTTAAAAAAATCTATCCTGGGGGCTGTCAAATGAGAGCACACAGGACAATTCTGAATTCTGGCTCATGGTCTGTTTTTGTAAATGCAGATTTATAAGGACCCAGGCACACCTACTGATTTATGTGTTGTCTGTGGCTGGTTTTCCTCTGCAATGTCCGAGTTGAGTAGACGCAACAAGAGACCAAAGGACCCATATGGTAGATAGAATAATGGCCTCCAAAGATATCCTTGTCCTAATTCTAGGAATTTATGAGTGTTCATTTACATGGCAAAAGGGACTTTGCAGATGTGATTAAATTAAGAATTTGAGATGGAAAAATCACCCTGGATTATCTGGGTGAGCCCAGTATCAGGGTCAGGAAAGGAGAGGTTTAAAGATGCTATGCTGCTGGCTCCAGAGGGAAGAAGGGGCCATAATCTATGGAATGTAGGTGGTCTTGGAGCTGGAAAATGTAAGGAAACATATTCTCCCCTAAAGCCTCTAAAAGGAGCACAGCCTTGCCAACACTTTGATTGTAGGACTTCTGACTTCCAGAATCATGAAATACAAATTTGTGTTGTTTTCAGCCACTACGTTTGTGGTAATTTTTTATAGCAGCACTAGGAAACTAATGCAGTTAAGTGTAAAGCCTAAAATATTTACTATCTGGCCCTTACAGAGTAAGTTTGCTAACTCCATTTCTGCTAAACACAAATGGCCCTGATTAGTGATAGAATCTTATTTTCTGGGTCAATGAACAAACAAGGTTCTCATTGGGCAAAGACTGCCATGTCCTTTATCTAAAGGCCTGCATATTGTCATTAGTAATAATTACCCAGATCTCACTGGAAAAGCACTTTTAAAAAATATTTTGTTCCTATCTTTCTTAATTTTATATGAACCTTTAAAAAATTTTAGTCTTTATCACATTGATTTTTAGGAAATATATATATTCTGGATAATAATTGTCTATGATACATGTTTCAAATAATTCTTTTTCTTCTTGTGTTTAACATTGTATTTTTATGTAGATGAGTTTATAATTGTTATGAAGGAAAATGTATCAGTCTTGTGTTTTAAGAAACTATTTCTCTTCCTAAGGTCATAATATTTTCCTATAATTCTAATATTTAAAAAATGTTTTCATGTTTAGATCTTTAATATAACAGAAAAACATTTTATAAAGCATTTTTTATTGAAATAACACTTTTCTCCAAGGGAGAAAAAAATTAACCATTCATTGAAAATTCGGTTACTGCAACATTGATATGAAATGCCAATTTTGTCAATCTCACTGGGGAAGCATTTTGAAAAAAGTATCTTTTTTCCATTGACTGTTCAACATACATATTCTTCATCCCTCTTACATCTGCCCAGTTACCACATTTTCCTTATGGGCCTTCTCCAATCCCACCATTTTCCTTTCATTCTAATGCATTCAGATGATCTTTCTTGCTCATAACCTTGGTCAGGCCTCTCCTACCATTTGCTTCCATTTTCTCTTACCACAAAAGTCAGATACTTCACTGACCACTTAGTATGACTTTCAATTATTTCCCTCTCCTTCGTCTCCTTCCTGCACCTTCTGTTATCCATCACGTTGCTTCCTGTTTAACGTTTCTGCTCATTATTCCAAATGCTTCACAATTTCCAAAAAAGCCTGTAGTATACAATTTAGAATAGCACACACCAGTCCCTCTCTGATTATTCGTTTCCCGCTAACACTCTATTGGCCACCGAAAAGGAAGTGCTTGGGTGACATATCTTTGAATTATACAGGACAGCTTGGCAGCTACCAAAAATTTTCTCCTCACAGATTGATCGTCTCAGACAATTCTAAAAACACATCTGTCCCCAGTGACTTAATTTGCTTGATAGTAAATCCATTGTAATCTACTCAGATAACAACTTGCTATTTATATCAAACTTGTTTCCAGCTCTGAGATGTTAAATATAGGATTCTCCACATATCCTGACACTCATTTCTAATAAAACATGGCATACATAAGAATGAATGTTTAAGTTTATAGAGAATCAGCTGCAAGGCAAAAGGGTTTAAAGCACCAGGTCATAAGAAAGCCACAAGAAAGGCCTCTATTTCTAAACTAAATAGAGAATTAAAATTTTTCAGAGCTAGGAAAGACCTTACAGATCATCCACTGCAATCCTTCTTATCCTAGAAATGAGGGAACTGACCCAATTTGAGAACCCAGATGACTCGTTCAAAGTCCCACAGCCAGCCAGGGCAGAGAGTCAAGCTGGAACCCCAGGTTTCTGACTTCAGCCTGCAGGTCAGGGCTCTTCCTACCATACCCTGAAGCAGCACCAGAGCGTCCACTATGGACACCAATGGTTCCATCCATTTTCTCAAAACAAACTTACTACATTTAGAAGATCAGAAAAACATGTTGTACTATATCCACTAAACAACCAGCCCTGAATGTTGATAAGTACTTTTGTGTGTAAAAGTGTGTCTGTTGGAGGGGTTGACAGAATGACCACTGCAAATAACCTGAGTAGTGGACTTTAGAATATGAGGAAAAAAAGGTCTTTGATTTATCAAAAGAAAAGTCATTCCAGAAAATTTTCTAAATCCAATGTTACGGATAAGTAGCCTAAGTTGGGGATGTTACAAAGGATAAATTAGCCCAGGGTCGTCTCGTTGTTGTTGATTTTCTATTCATCTCAAGAGTCTTTACAAAGAGACATGTTTCATTCTGAACAAGTGTCAGTGACATTAATTAAGAAAAAGTAGTGGGGAAAGAAAACTACAGTGGTGTGTTAAGTTGTCACTGGTGCTCTAGTACCTTAAGCACTTTATCTGACGAGCTCCTTTTCCTTCTAACTTAGGTGAAAGTTTACAGTCTAACAACAGACAGGGATTGCCAACATAAGGAAACATAACTTCATTTTGAAGACTATCTGTAAAAACCCATGACTGTTATGTTTAACATTTGACTAAATTTTGACCACATATAGCATAAACTACCATTCAGATGTTTCCGTATGCTACTATTCCACGTAATATGACCAACCATTGAATGTGGACACATACATGTAACAATAAGGAGAGAAGTCACAGTGTTATAATAATTTCACATAACAAAATGTCACCTGAGTAATTTTATAACTGTATCAATTAGCTTTATGTCTAAGAAATGAGGTTCATTAACTTATTAATTATTCATTGAAAGATTAGCCACATTTAAGGACAGAAATACCAGGTACAAAAAAACAATGTAATATAAGTCACACTTCACTAAAATGACAGAATGCAGTAAAATATTTTATGTTACATATTATCCCTCTATTATTATACTGTGTCAGCCTAATAAAATTAGTAGTGAAACCCTACTTTGTATCTTTAAATTTCAGGGTGTGATATTATTCAAGTTTTTAAAACATTTGTTGAAAAATACTGAGTGAGGATCTGTTATGTGCCTAGCAATGTGCCTGGCTCTGGGGGAAAAACAAGGCGTTGGATGTGATCCCTGCATTCAGAAACATACAGTTACTTCTCTTTCTGCAGATTGTAACCATGATCTTTTTAAGACTGGTTCCAGCTGGCCAAAGCCTCCATTGAAGCTATGATGGCAGGTAGTGTCTGACCAAGAGGTATGTGGAGTCAAACTGCACACATTCAGTATCCCTCACTGTACAGAATAGATATATTCCATCTAAGTGAGCCATAAGTTCTATTCTCTATAAAGTAGATCTTATTTTCATACTTTTATATTTCTCTATAAATTATAGCTTATCTTCCTACTTTCACATTGTATATGTAGAAATTCCCTTATTGAAAAAAAAAAGAATAGATTGAAATTTTGGTGACAGATTGATATGCACTGCAGTGTCGTAGAAAAGTCACTAGTCGTGAAAAGGGGAGACTTGAGTGCTAGCCAGGGGACCATGTAATTTATAGCCCATATCAGGACACCACTGAGAATGAAGCGAGTGCTGCTACTAATTATGTCAGGACCATGCATATAAACTGAGACTGTCCCTGGAAAACCTGGACATAAACTCATCCTACTTCTCCCCCCAGGTCTGCCATGCATAAACTATTCATGGATGAGTAGTCAGTTCAAGATACACTACTTCTTAAAATGTTCCACTGGCTTTCCTTCATTATTAGAATAAAATCTAAAGTCCTTCCTTACCAAGGCCTGCATGGCCCTCTTCAGCCAGTTGAGTATGTTCAGGCTCAGAGTAACTGACATCTCCTTGGCCTTGAACATTCCTCCCAGAGAGCTTCAGGGCTCCATCTTCTCTTCATTCAGGTCTCCTTCAAATGTGACCTCTCAGAGGCATCTTTCCTGACATCCTATATAAAACAGCAACTCTTTGCACACAGGTACTTCTGTTATTCTGTTTTTCTCTTCTTAACAATCTACTACTTGACTTACGCTATGTATCTATTTACTGTTTGTCTCTAGGATGTTAGATATGTGAAGTCAGGGACTACTTCTTGTTCAATATTTCATTACATCTCCAGGACTGACAAGAGCATCTGACATTTTAGCAGCACTTGATAAATATTGGTTAAATAAATGTTGACTGGATGAAAGTATTCATAAAAACACAGACACTAATTCCTTATGTTATGTAAAAAGGAGGCTGAAATACCTGGTATTTAATTTCCAGTCTGTGAATCTGTAAGTGTTGGCATTGAATTAGGTACAGTGTTTCTACAGGACCTTTAAGAGCCTCTCAGGTGTTACCTGTTTTCCAGTTCTTTTCTCAGCTTCTGCATGCACAGACTCTGTACTCTCATAGCTGATACAGACCTTAATTATAGTTCTTCTCATATGAGCCATCACCAGTCAGAAAAGGATCAAGACACAGAGAGCAAAGTGTACTTTGGCAGCTAAATAGGAAGTCTGGTATGGGCAGAATGGGGTAAATTGACTGGAAATTCAGGCAGAAGTTAGATATTGGAGGCCAAGTTTTGTAAGACAAATTAGCAATTTGTATTTATCCTAAGGCAATGAGTGGTCATTAAAGAATTTTCAACTGAGGAGTGATGGGATCAGAGTTGCATCTGCAAAGGATAAACCTTGGCTGGCTTGTAAAGGATAAAGTGTAGGATACCAAGACTAGCCTCAGGGAAGCCCTAAAGCATTCACTGCAACTGTCCCATCTTAAATGATCCTGGCCTGAGTAAGGGTGGGGAAAAAGGATCCTGGATGGATCATCTCTTTGCATCTCTTTCTCCCTCTATCTCAATCTCTCTCTTCTTTTAATGATTTTATTGCTTCTCTAGATTCAGCTATTTCTATGAAAGGAAACAAAATACATTGCAGCTCTCTGTAGTAGATATACCATAAGCATAGCAACTCAGTAACTGGATTAGTTACTCTAAATTCATGCTTTCTTTCCAGATTGTACCAAATTACCTTTTTTTTTTAAAATGACATTCCTAGTGAAGTAGATTAATAAATTTAAGGTAGAAGATAAAACAATGTTGTTAGAGCCCAAAGTCATTAGTTAGCCTATCATTTCAGTAGTTGGTGAACATTCTGATGCCCCATGGACCTATTAAAGGGGTCCAAAGAACCCTGTTTAAGAACCTCTGCTCCAAAAGACTGGTGATGACTGAATACCTGGTTCCTGGGTAGGTGTGTTTAAATTAAGTCCGTCATGATAGGAATCATATAGGATATGTGCTTCAATGTTTATCTGAGCAATACTTGTTTTCTGACACCCTCTGGTGCCTGGTTTACAGCCAGTGGGTCCCAGGGTATACTGCCCTTCTCCTCCTTTCCCCAATTCCCATTTTGTGTGTGTGTGTGTGTGTGTGTGTATACATACATGCATGATATATGCATATGTTTGTGTATATATACACATATTTTGAGAGAGAGAGATTGAGATAGAGGGAGAAAGAGAATATTTTATCTCTCCAGAATAGAAAAGATGATGTATGACATATGAAATGATTCAGAGGTGTGAGACTTATTCTATATCCTGAAAGCACCTGGTACATCTACCGTTTTCAGCGTTTCTTCTTTTGCAAGACAAGAGTTACCAGTTAAAATGCAAAAGATGCTGGAGGGCTAATCCACTAGTCTTTTACCTCAAGTAGTTGATTACATTAGTTCTGTCATCTGTGAGTAGGGGGGCTTTAAGGATAAGTGATGTACAGGAAGTAATTTGTTAGAACAATGTAATAATATATATTCACTAAAGAATATTTAGAAAACTCAAGTAAGTACAAAGAGGAAAACTTAAATGATTCATAATTCCATCAATCAGATATAAACACTTAATATTTTAATAAAGTACTCTTTTATATTTCATATTTGGTCTTTAAAAATTCTTTTAAATGGCTATAGAATATTCCACTTTCTGGACATACCACAAGTAGGTAAAAAGTCCCCAATATCAAAACTTTCCATTTTTAATTATCATAAATTAGCAATGGTTATTTTGTAGTTAAATATAAATGTGGAGTTGCTGTGTGAAAGAATTTATGCACTCCAAGATCTTTAATACATATTACAAAATAGGTGGCGTCTCCTTAGAACTCATCAGCAGTGTGTGAAAATACCCATTTAGTCAAATCTTTGTTAAATTGGGGAATTTTTATTTTAAAATAATGCTTGCCAAGGCGGTAGATGAAAGTGGTGCTCTGCTCTTGTTTTAAAGTCAATTTCTTTGACTGCTAGTGAGACTGGCATATTTTTTAATAAGATGCCATGATGGTGAAGCAGCAGAATGACTGCCTCCCTCCTTCAAGACTAAGTCGAGGAACACACATAAACAACTGTGAGAAACCCATGGGTGAAGGGGTTGTGTTGAGCTGGTGTTGGAGGGATGCAGCTTTGACCTGAGGCAAGAGGCAGCAAGGTGAAGCTCTGGGGGGATACTAAGAAGAGAATTGTTGGAGTTCATCCCTTGCTTCTTCTTCATCCTTATCTTAGGACAGAGAAGTGCTTGATGACCTCTACCCTCAAAAGTAAGGTCAGGGCAGAGTATAAGGAGCTGAGAGAAATGAGTGGGGATTGGCCAACTCAGGCATCCACACCCAAAAGGCTGGTTAAATGTTTATATAACTACAATATATAACATAACTACAATAAATATCAGTGAATTAAACTTACCTGATACAGCTGTGCAGATGAAACATATGTAAAATGTAAAGACACAAAAATGAAGAAAAGGATAGAAAATAATGTATCAGTCAAATGTTAACCTAAAGAAACTGCTGCAACCTAATATCAGACGAAATAAGTTTAGAACAACAACAAAAAATTATGCTTACAAAGGGACATAGCATCATGGTAAAAAATCAATTTACCAAAAAGATACAGCAATTTTCAACATCTTTACAGCCAATAAAATAGCCTTAAATATTTTTTTAAATGGATAAGTTTGCAGAGAGTGCTTATAAATACTACCATAGTGATAGCAACATACTTCTTTTGATTATTGATAGACTGAGCAGACATAAAAACACTAAGAATATAGAAGATCTGAACATCACATTTTAAAACTTGATCTAATTGACATATGGAAGGTTCTGAGCAAAATACATCATATATATGATACATATATATATATCATACATATATGATGTGTGTGTAGGAAAGAGATCTAATAGATCTATGTAGTCTTAACAATTAAGTTTAAAGTTAATATGAAAACAATAAATAGAAACAAAAACACAACAATTTAATATATTCCTTGTGTTAATCTGTTGAAGCCAATAAAAGATATTTCAAGGGAAATGGTATAGTCATAAATACTCCAAGTTGAGAAGCTAACTGCTATAATTACAGATAAAGTAGATATTATAGAGTGTTATCAACAATCATATTCCAATATTTTTAAAACTTACATTTAAAAAATCTAAGCATAAAATTTTAGCTGATAAATCAAACAATAAAGTTACTGTACTTCAACCAAGTGGCGTATATCCAAATATGCAAGGCTGGTTTAATATTAGAAAAAAATATGAACATCTTATAGATACAGGACAGGCATTTTATATAATTAAATACTTATTCAAGATAAAAAAAAAGACCTCTTACTAAATAAGAGGAAATTCCTTTAACCTGATAGAGGTCTTATCTTTTTAAACAGATACTCTTCAAACATCATCTTAAATGAAGAAATGTCAAATGTTATTGCCCTTATAATCAGAATGAGGCAAAGAAGTCCACTATCCCCATTTCTATTGAAGATAATAAAATTCCATTTTGAACCTATTTGATCAGGAAACATTTATAAGTTTCATAATTCCATGTCAGGGAGATTATGGATGCACACAATCTCTTATACATTGATCATTGACTTGTAAATTGGTGAAACCACTCTGGAAAATAGAAGGATGTTCTATCTCAAAGCTGAACATTCATGTACCTTCGAACCTAGGTATGCAGATAATGCCTTGCCCATACACCATAGAAGAGATGCACAAGAATGTTCATAGCAGCACTGTTTACAATAGCAAGAACCTGGAAAAAACACAAAAGCATATCAATAGGAGCAAAAAGAATGACCTATTGCAATAAAGCATGATATCCTTTATAGGAAGATAAAAACAACTAAAATAAAATTCTGTTTCTAGGAATACAAGTAAATGCAATGAAATAAAGCACTACATAAAAGAAAACAGGGAAATGACAAAGACAAGATTCAGGATGACAGTTTTTCAGGTGGTGGTGGGGAGGCAAGAGAACAGAATTGGAGGAACTATATGGTAACATGTAGGTTATTGTCAGGTCCTGCCTTCGTTTTGTGTGGTGGGTTCATGGATGCTTATTACGTTATTAAAAATAATTATTGTAGCTAAATAACTGAAAATTTAGCATACATGGGTCAATGATGAGGTATGTCATAAACTTATGATTAATCTAATTCTACATACCTGAAATTCAAGGAGAAAATATAAGATTTTTAGCTAATTGAGTGCCAGAAAATGGTATGGTAGCAAAAGGACACAGATAACTGGAGGGGCATTGAAAACAAACTTTACTTTTTTCATGTATTTGCCTAGTATTTACCCCACATAGAGCATCCAGGACATTGATGAGCACAGGCATAAGTGCACTAACTTACCATCAGTGCTATAAGAAATAGCTAGGTTAATCTCTCCAACCCTTAGTTCTCATCTCAAGTAGTATATAAGTATAGTATGTGAAACATTTTGGAAGGATAAATATCACAGAGACTTTGAAAGGTGCTATAAATAATTATGCATTTGCCTGTTCACTAATATATCCAACAAACATATTAAGCCAGAGCTCTGTATCCAGATATATTTGAGGCACTGTTGATACAAAGGTGGAGGGGTACAGCCCATATTCCAGAGGGGCCCCATTATGCAAAGGAGACCACATGTTGACCAATATAGTAAAGCCAAAAACCGTAACTCCTGGGGTCAAAATATTTAAAATTAGAACTTTTTTCAGAAAATTCAGAGACAGACATCATCATTGTAGTTACACTAGAGGGAACTATATTGGAACATAAAAGAAGGAATGACTACCTAAGATAATCAGGGAGGACTTCATGGTGGGAGTGACCATGGTTCTTTGGAATTATCTTATTAAATGACCTAAAGTGCACTATAAAGAATAAATGGAGTTTGCCAACCAAATAAGAGAAGGCACAATATGTACAAAACCATGGAGGTACGATAGCATATGGTATATCCTGGGAGTTTTTAAACTCTGCTTTGCTAAAGCCTAGGTATTATGGGGGAAGTGAAAAGTGAAAGTAAGTCAGTTATGTTGGCCCTTTGGTCTGGCCCAGCCTACCACGTTATTTCAAAGTAGCATCCCCATTAGTAACATGAAGATAGACAGTATTATATACAGGCTTACTGTTAGCTTGGCCCCTGCTACTAAAATATTATTTTCCCCAGTTAAACTATTATTGATTGTCTAAATCACAGTTTGCCTTAAGAGCTATAATACTATGGTTGAAGTTTCTTACTCTTTTCCATGCTGACTTCTCAAGCTTTTCCATGTTTTTTAAAATACATCTTAGCTATTTGATAAATGAAAAATGGTTTCTCATTACAGCTTTAAATTTAGCACTCAAATTTAGCTTCATCCAACAAAAGACTTTGTGTAAAAACAACTTTTGATGTCCTTCAAGCCAGCTCATATTTGAAAGCATGGGTGAGGGTAATCAAGTGAGGACCTCTAAAAAACCTCTTCCCCTCACCCATGCAGTAACAAACCCGTGACTGCTGAAGTACGCTCCGCAGGTCACGGGGAGCTGTACATCATCATTCACTGCCATGTCTCCATGACTGGAGGCTGCTCATTCACTCCCAAAGCTGACCTGAACTTGCCTAGCAACAGGATGTAGTTGCTAATGGTAACCATTGTGGGGAAATGTTTGTTCTTGGTGTTTGGAGTCTTTGTCTTTTCAGAAACAACAGTTTGATAGACTTTATGAGTGGCAGTGTCTCACCACCTAACCCATTCCATTCTTTCACCTCCTTTGCATGTATAAATTTAGAAATTTCCTCAGTAGAAGCACAGTTTACTTTTGAGGATTGGCCTCACCCTTGATTTGAATATCTAAACTATTTTTTCACCTAGACCAAAAATAAATGTAAGTCTTACCAAGTCTTATTGGAACTGACTACACTCCCACATGGGCCCCGCCTGTGAGTTCTCAGGTGTGGCCACATAAGCCATATGGAACCTGAACTCTAAATAAAAATTTTAATTCAGAAAGCAGTAAAATTCATTTGACAATGTGCTGTAGAAGTATTTATCAACATGTTGAAGTGAGGTTGAAAGATCTTCAGTTTGAAATGCTTTGCTTTAGAGCAAGGTTTCTCAACCTCAGCACTCCACATTGTAGGCTGGATAATTCTTTGTTGTGGAGGACTGTCCTGGGCATCGGAGGATACTTAGCAGTATCTCTTGTATCTATGCACTAGAAGCAAGGAGCAGCCCATCTCCCAGTTGACACAATCAAAAATGTCTTCAGACATTCCCAAATGTTTGGGAATCCTTGGGAGCAAGGTTAACCTCGGTTGAGAACTGGTAATTTAAAGTGCTCAATTTAAAGAAAAAATTTTTAGATGTAGAATTATTAGCCAAACAAGCAAAGCAGGTATAATTGATGGAAAGATGAATGAGAATTTAAAATTTGTCTTAGAAAATGGCTCAAAATACCAAAACTCAATTAAAGCTTCTATAGTGCTTATAGAGGACTAAAAACAACAAACAAGCAAAAAAGGTCAATATATGGAATACCAGTGCTTAGAATCGTGTTGACAGTTAAGAAGAAAATATTTAGACCAATTTATTTTCCACTAGTTCATGCATGTGGACTCAGTTTTTGTCCTTTGCCTAAGTCTTGTTTGTTACTCCAGCTATGATGAATTCTGATGATTATTACTGACTGGTCAGTAGGTTTCTGTATCCTGCTATACTTTAGGTTTCAGCCAGGAGTTTTATATAATTGACCATATGGGGAAACTGAGATACATTCAGAAATTAAAGTATGATGCTATTACAATTTCCTGATATTGATGGTCATGTTATGGTTATATAGGAGAATGCCTTGGTTTGCTGGAAACACACTAGAATATTAGGATGATGAGGGCTGCTTATCATGATCATGTGGGCAACCTACTCTCCAATCACTGAGGAAAAATCTTTATACTGTAATTATAACTTCTCTGTAAGTTTGAGATTGTTTTGAGTGCTAAAAATATAAAAATTTCACTCTGTACATAGGCAAAGTAAAAGGGAGAGGGAAATTATGTAAATAATGTGGGTGTTGTCACTAAATAAACTTAGCCTTAACTGAGCACGAGCTGAGAAGCGTGAATACGTTATTCTCTCAGTAGGTTTCAACTTCCTACATGACTCTTACAGTGTGAACATCTTGACACATTTACATTTCACTGGCAATTTCAACAATTATCAAGGGTAATTTATTTTACTATATGCAAGTTTTTCTTTATACATTACCTTCAGAAGTTATTCTCATAATGAGATGCAACCAAGAAAGAATGAAGAAAACCAAAACTAAAATATGTCAGTGGGAGTTAAGGGAGGAGAGAGTCTTGAGAGGATGAAAGTGTATTAAATGCTAAGGGGGTTAAAGGCAGGCTGGGGCCTGTGCAGACACAACACAGCATTGGGGCAGCGTTGGTCTGAAACCTAGGCTGGCTCATTCTTGACCTACTTAGGGAAGGCTATCTGTAAAGGGGAGAAACTTCCAGTGGCCCCAGTATGTCTAGCCAGATCTCCTTTTATTAGGGGCTGCTAACCACCTCCATGGATGGTGAAGAGTTTGGTAAATGTGCCAGTAGAGTAGGAGTTTGGGATTAACATATACACAGTACTACATATAAAATAGATAATCAAGGACCTACCTTTTAGCTCAGGAAACTCAGTATTCTGTAATAACCTATATGGGAAAAGAATCTGTAAAAGAATGAATATATGTATAGCTGAATCACTTTGCTGTATACCTGAAAACACAACATTGTAAATCAGCTACACTCCAATATAAAATAAAAATAAAATTTTAAAAAATGTACCAGCAGAACCATCAGTGGAAGGCAAAAACCTTTCAGATTAGTATCTTTTAGATTAGTCACTAAAAGGGTATCAATGGCTTTGGCCAGAACAATTCCAGTGGAGCAATGGCAGTGGGTTAAAGAGGTGAAAATGCAGAGAACTTGCATGTAGATGATTCTTTCAAGGCACCAGGTTGGGAAGAGGGAAAAGTGTGCATAACACCTGTGGAGGGGCATAAGATTGACAGAGGAATTTTGTCGTTTGTTTTTTATGCGATGAGAGAAGCTTAAGTGTGTTTAAATGTAGTGGGAGAAAAATCCACAGAGAGCGAGTAGCTTTGCAGGTAAGTAGTTTGGGAGAACAAGTAAGAGTCGAAATGGAGGTCTTGACGAGGCTGAGGGGCGAATCCCATTAAGAAGTAAGGAGTTAATAAGCTGAAAGGAGAGAAATGGGAGTTAATGGTTTCAAGGATGAAGCAGGTCTGGCTCTGTGGAATTCTATTTCAAGTCAGAAGAAGTGAGCCATGGTATGGCCAAGAAAATGAGGGGCATGGAACTGAAACTATAAGGGATGGAGTGGGTCACCTACAAAGCCGTTGCTTATAACTCCTAGGTGTGACTTCTATTCCTGAGGTAGTAAAGGAAAGCCCATGACCATAATTCAACCTTCCCATGAGAATCCTCTGTATAGAGTCCCTGCCACATTCTGCTCCTGTTCTGTGAAGCATTGGTTACCTTTTTGTTTATTTCAGACACAGTGCTTTCCTATGTTGGTTTTTCATGGCTCAGAAGCAGTCTCTAATTTGATGTAGTAGACGTTTCCTGAAGCTTGTTCAACACAAATTACAGGTTCTGACCATCACCACCACCATCAGGGGTCTACAGAGCAGCTTCGGGAAGTCACTTAGTTCTGCAGAACAGTTTGGAAAGCTGTATTTCAAGATGTAATATAACCTAGTTCCCACAATTCTGGAAAGAATTAAATATTCATTTTCAAACAACCACCCTTACTTTATATCTTACACTTTCACTTGTTTACAAAATTCCCTTTTAATTTTGGTGGGTGGAACCTTAGTCAAGTGACTTGCAAAGCCCAGGGCATAACTTTTCAACTTGGTGATCCTTGGGAAGAGGCTATTTTGAGGAAATTGCTTTCAAAATAGGATTTTTGGAATGCTGGTGACTCCGGTGTTTTAAAATTTGTACTTATGCCCTTTGGCAAAGAATGCATAAGATGTCCATTTATTGATCTAAATAATAAATATGAGGAGGGAGTTTGATTTGCATTAAATAAATGTGCCATTTCTGCTTAAACATATATCCCAAATTCAAGCAGATAAATCAAACATGAAGGGAGAGTCAACTGAAAGCAAACAACAATAAAAATTCCCGAAGTAGCTAATGATGAGCAAGGAGTAGATGACCTTTGATCTTTTCAAGATGACTAAACACCCACACTTTTATGATGAGACTCCACACACTCTTCAGTGAGGTTGGGTGTTGTGCCATTCTGTGGTGAAGTCTAATTGGACTTGCCTGGAATCAAATTTGTTCCTTGGGTCCTGACATTTATCAATACAGAATGTGTTCCCTGGAAAGCCAAAGTCAGCACTTCCAGACCTGGCAGCATTGAATAGTTCCACTTTCCTCCAGAGCATTTGTTCATTATAGCTGATGTACAAGGAGTGATGTTGTGGTGTGTGCACACACCACAAAGGTGACTGATGGATGCTGGAAAGAGAATAGTCTGAAAAATCCAAGGGCTCATGGAGAAGAGAGGAATCGGTACCGCTATCTTCTGCAGGTGGGAGCCAGTCCCCTCCTCCCACTGCTTATTGTGTTGTCTATCTTATTTAAATTGCCGGCCCACTGGGTAGAGATTGTAGCTTCTTAATATTCCATTCTGAGCCTGCTTCACAGTTGGCATTCGATAAATGTTAAATAACAATAATAACACCATATAGAGCCTCTAATTTCAGAAAGTGAGGTAGAAATGGCTGTTTTGAAGCTCCATATTAATGTCACTGGCTTTGGATGCCTTTTTCCTCTCCCAACACTGTCTGTCTCCTGCTGGCTGTTACACATTGTACATTCCACAAAGCAGCCACTACCAGCTAACCACCCTAATCAGCTGCCACAAGGGTCAGGAAGCATCAGGCTCTCGGAGATGAGAAGCCACATGCCTGCATACATGCACACCAGTGCACAGGACAACGACAAAAAGCCACTGCCCTCAAAAGAGCAGCTCTGATCCATCAGCTTGACGCACACCATCACATCTGGCTCATGTGCCACCCACTTGAGTACAAAAGTGCACTGGAAGGTGTTGGAATGCAGAAATCATGCATTCTTTTCTAGCCCTTTCCGGTCACCAACAGTGACCGGCGAGCTAGCCAGGAGTTCAGCCTACTGATCAGCATTTGCTTGAAATGTTTGGGTTGAAATGGATTTTGAATGTCTTCTTTTTTTTTTCTTTAAAGTTGGTCATTTTCTTTCATAAGAAAGATTTCTTATTCCAAGCGCCACTTGGCAACTGAAAGAGAGCAGTTTAGCTTCAAATGAAAATGGTTGCTGTCAATCAGAAACTAACTATAAGGCTAGTGGGCATTTTTTTTTAATTGAAGGTATTAATAGATTTTCTTTAGATATAAGAAAGGGAAATGCTTATGTAGGAGGGAGGAAATGAAGGAGTCTGGGGAAGGGGCCGAGGAGGAAGGAAAGGAAGGGTAGGATATGACTTACGTTCAGGGAGAAGTATTCAGAGGGCAGGATGGGGGGGGGGAAGACTTTTTTTTGGGGGGTGGTTTCTTTGTCTATTTTACCAACTGTGCTTAAATTGACTTAGTGTTTGGAAGAACATAATTCATCCCAGAAATTTTTCTAATGGGCAGAACACTATCTTTGTTTATGTTAAATGTGGTAGAGATAGATAAATGTTCTTATTTATATTTATAATTGACTCTTTACAATGGCAAATTTTAATTCCAGGAGCATGGGGTGACCATTTCAGCAGTGTGGGCACTCCAGCAGGCTTTGCCTTAACTCAGAGGAGGCCTCAGGAGATGGGTGTGGCACAGTCTCACAGACTCTAGGACTGTATAATAAGACTAAAAGCACTGAGTGCTTACTACATGCCAAGTACTGTTTTCTCGAAATGCTTTACATGGAATGATTTCCTTAAATTCTCACAACAAATCAGTGAGAAGTGGAACTATTATTCTGCCTATCTTACAGAGGAGAAAATTGAGACACGGAGAGCTTAAGTAACTTACCGAAGGTCACACTGAGAAAGTCATGGTACCAGAATTTTAACTCAATCATTTCAGTTCCAGGAGTTGTGGTCTCAACTGAGCATTCAACATTTAAAAAAAGACAGACATGTTACATACTTGGTGTAATGCTATTAGCTATACTGACTCCAGGGACATAACTGGAACATCATGTGGCTTTGCACTACCTGCAAGATACATCCCTAACTCTTTAGCAGGTACTGAACTCTGCATGTTGAAGATCCTTCGTGGTCCAGACACAGCCTCCATTTTTAGACTCAGCTTCAGCCATTCTTCACAAATGAGCTTCCAGCCAAGCCATTTCAGCTTACTTGCAGCTGGGTTGTTGTTTTCCCCTGTGCCTCCTCATATCTGCAAATACTCATTCCTTGCTTCTGTTTCCCACAGTCCTCACTTTCTCTCTTCCTTATCTATCTGAGAGATTTGCCTTTCAAAACACAGCTAAGACTTTGCCTCCTTTGAGAAGGCATCTCCGAATTCTCCATCAGGTTTAACAATCCCACAAAACGTAGATACTCATGCTTTGGAGCACTTACCACATCGCCTTGTCATTATTCTTTCACATATTTTACTATGTCATTTAAGTATAACCATTCAGAGACAAATACCTTATTTATGCTTATGTATCTGGTGTCTTTAAAAGTACCTTGTGCATGAGAGTTATTCGATAACTATAGGTGAATGAATGTTAAATGAGCCTTTTCCTCAGGCTCCTTTTCACGCCTCAGGTCTCAACCTAAATGTCAACCCCTCAAAGAGTTCTCTTCTGACCATTCCCTCCATTTACCTTCTGAGGTAAATGAAAGACTGTTAAATTATTTGCCATTCCTTCCATGAAGAAGTGGGTCTGAGCAGACTCATGACTGCTTAACCAATGTTACACAGCAAAAATGATGCTTTTCTAGGTGTCCAGCTCAGTCCATCAGAACCGGCAGCTACTTCTTCCTGTTTCTTGGGATGTGCTTATAGATCCCAGTTGCCATTCTGTGAGGAAGCCAAAGCAGTACTATGAAGAGGCCCACTTAGAGAACAGCCAACAGCCAGTACTAAATTGCAATCCATGTGAGCAAAGTCACCTCAGCTGCTATCATTTAGAGTAGGAATGAGCTGTCCCAGCTAAGCCCTGACCAAACTGCAGTTGGTCAGCAAAATAAAAGGTTATTGTTCTAACCCACTCAGTGTGGGTTTTTTTGTGCATCAGTACAGAACTGGAACATCCTCTAACACATCATCCTATTGATCTTTCCTTTTTATGATATGTCTCAATCTGCAAGGGTCATGTGTATCATTTCTTTCCTCCCAGTCACCACCCTCAGTTAAATGTGAACTCCATGTCTGTCCTATCCACTTCTACAAATGGTACCTGGTATAGAATGCATGCTTAGTAAATACCTTTTGAATAACTGAATGTTCTTCTTAGAGCTATGTTACAGAGTTGCCCCATAGATGAAAACAAGGACCTTTGGACATTTCAATTAAGTAATCTGTCTTATGTGGAAAGTTACAGTATTCTTTCTGTCTAAGATAACTGTATTTCAGGTTTCATGTTATACGCAATGACAATTACTACCTTAGATTTACTTTATTAGGGTAAAATACACATTTCTTGTGCTAATAGATTTTCTTTTTAAATCTTAAACCAGATATGTTCTAGTAAGGAGAGGACGGGAGAACAGCGGGTGACGATGTCATGGTAGAAAAGAATGGCTGTGTTTATAGGCAAAATAATTTACAAAAAAATCCTGGAAGCTTAGATCTCATTTTCTCTTAGACAACCATTCTAGAGAATCCAGTGTTAATCTATAAGTTCTCTAAAATATGATTTTAAACAAATGACTCTAATAAGCTATATTCTTTTTAAAATCCTGGCATGTTCTAATTAAGTCTGAAATAATTACACACAATCCTTCAAACTACAGATCATAAAACTTAAGACGAAAAACTCACTTTCACAGAGGTCATTTAAATAAAAGAACAAAAAGATGTAAAAGTTTTAAGGGTATTTTTCCCAGTAACTGGGCACTTTCTTATAATGATAAGAGGGGAATTTTGGTCTTGGTATACTCATTCCCAGCTCCCTCAGCAAGTGGGGCCCTTTAAATCCATGTGGGAAATAAAGTACCAAATGATCAGCAAGAAGCTGAACTTTAAATTTACAAGTGCACTTTCCGTTCCTATGGAAATTGCACATTCTGTGGAAATGTGCTTAGATTGTCATTGTCTAGTCAAATACAGTGAAGATGCAAGTTGAAGGAGCATAATTAAGGTTTAAAAAAAAAGATACAGTGAGAATGGCTGTCTTTCATGAAGCCTGATAATCAGCACCTTGGATGCATTTATGGGCACAGAATGGTCAGACACATTCTCCCGAACCACTGGTCCTCAATTATCATCATCTGTGGCTTGTTATGTAAGTGTATGCACTATTTCAGTATCCTTGCTTAGGTAATCTGGATGCTCAGTTGAATAGAAATTTTCTTTGAGTGGGCTCCTTCAAATCCCATTGCATAGGTCTATGTCTTTGATTTCATGCAGCTTGTTAAGTTATCAATAAAGTAAAAATATTGGGGTTTTTTTGAGAGAGAGAGAGTTTTTTGGCAATACAGTCAGTAAATTCTAATGTTAGTTTTAAAGCAGACTTGTAAAAATACCAAATATGCTGTTATATTTTTATGCATCCACAGAGATAAGAATAAGAGAAATGCACTGATAGAAGAATTAGCTTTGCACAACTAAATCTCCAAATGTCAGGCCTCTCCTACAGAACAACATGAAATATAATTAAACTCGAAACCACAAGTATTTATTATTTACTGAACATCTACTATGCTCAAAGCAATGGTATATGTTCTGTAGACGACATAGTGAAATGAACCTGCAGTCCTAATTAGCAAGTAGCTTTCAATGTCTGTTAATTTCTCACCATTTAAGAAAATAAATATAATTTTATAAAAATGGATTCAAAGATGGTAAAACTGTGCCCGGAAACTGATGGGGAGTACGGTTACATCCTCAAATTCGACTTTCCTGTGCCCTACTATATGTGGATAAGCAGAAGTAGTTAGGTAGCAATCCATTGAGAAACATTAGGTATAGGCCTGTGAAAATAAACTCAAAGACTCAGAGACGAATTTATTTTCCTAATACTTTTTACTGGAATATTGCTGATGTCACCTAATGGCCAAGAATTTTAATGAAATTTTAATAATGTAAAACGGTTACTTCCAATTTATTGTCTGCCTGCCTTGCCTATAGGACATGTGACTGGCTCACTTATTTTTTTTTACTTTAAGCTATTTCATAAACTTAAGAGGCAGAACACATCCCAGAGGAGGAGGTAATATTCAAAACATATTCTGGATTTCAAAATTCATCTAGGCCATAAAGAGGACCAGGGAGATGCCTCAAGCATATCTTCCTACTCCCCACTGTGTTTTTTTTTTTTTTTTTTTTTACTGCAGAAGTAAGTAACTGTCTATTTTCTTTTATAAAAATGATTTGAAAGGTTTTTGCTTTCTTATTTATAGAATCAAGTTCACAAAATTAAATTTCAAGAGATTGGTAGGTTTGCAGTCATTGTACTATGTTTCATCTCCTGTTCCTAGGATACAATTCTGATTATTTCAGAAACTCATTGACAGTAGGATATACATGTTCTGTGCACTTTTCACGTTTGTTTCAAGGGCAAATTTTCTTGCACACAAATGAGGACAATTATCTTCAAAAACTCCAGGCAAAATGCAGATATACCTCAATAAAAACCTGTTTCACGTCATCACATTCAAATCCAAATGTGGAGAATATTATTGTTATTGGAGCTAAGTGTAAAAGCCTCAGGGGCGAAATGATAAAGAATCATGCAGGCAATGCCAGGGAATTTGGATGTTTTGAACCTTTCAAGAATTTTAAGCAGGGGAATGGCATGATGATATTTTTAGTTAAAAAGATCACAAGAAGTAGTATGGAGAACGAATTGGAGGAAATAAGACTGGAGAGCGAGACATCATTTTCAATAATCTTATTAAGAAAAGAAAAGAGTCTGCATTGAGGTATAACAATAGGAATGGGAAAGAGAAATAGAGACAGAAAGGTTCAAGAAAGATATACAAAGTAGAATCCACAGGACTTGGTGAGTCACTAAGTGTTAGAGGAAGGGGGAGGGCATAGTTATTGTTTTCATGGCTTCTGGCTTTGAGAGCTGGATAAGGATTTGTGCCGTCTAACAGAATAAAAGGGCAAAGATAAAGAAATATTAGTTTGGAAGTGACAATGATGAGTTGGAGGATCTTGGAAGCATTCTCTCAACTAGATGCTTGAAATAGTTGTTTGAGATATCTAGGTCTGGAAATCAGGAAAAAAAGGTTCTGTAAGTTTTTGTATTGATTTTAAATAGCCCTTAGTTCCAAACCATTGCAGGGAAGTGTTAATTAGTATATATAGGACTTGTAAATCATTGGTGGTAAATATATCCGTGGCAGTTGATAAGGTCACACAGGCAGGGTAGGTAGAATGAGAAAAATAGAAGGCTGAGAATGAAAACATCATGTAAACAAGAGCAGGTAGAATGGGAATCTGCAGGGAATATGAAGGAACTAGGAAAATAATTTAGTAGGAAAGCTGTCCTAGAAGGCTAGCAGAGAAAATGTTTCAAGTATGACAATTATCAGTAGTATCAAATGTGACATGAAAGAGAAATATGATTAATGCATGCACATATACAAATACATTATTGGATATCTGATAATAAAACTGTTTTCCATGGAGAAGTGTACCCTCTTTCCCCTGTTTGGTCTCTAATACTCCATGTAAGACCCAACCTCAGGCATGAACACTCTCCTCCTCCTGCTTGGGTTCTACCTCCCCATGACAATTCATCACCCTAGCAAATTTTCCCCCATGTCACCCTGCTTCGGTTTTGACACCCCACACTGCACTGCCTTCCTAGGACAACATCATCCTCACCTTGATCAAATTCCAGTACTGCACTCTGGTCCCTCACAACTGCTCCCTGCCCCAGGCAAGGAAGCCCAATGTGCTTTGCCCCACTTTAATGCCTTTAGAAAGTAATTGCTCATGAAGGGAAGGGAAGGAAAAAGGAAGAGAAAAAACAAATTTATATAACTTAAATGTGCCTATGATAAAAATCAACTGGCCACATACTCCAATATGCAGCACCTGCTTCTCTTTTATGGAGAGCTCTGGATCCATCCAGATGTAGCAAGTGTGATACACCAGTTTGGCCAGCCAAGAACTTCAAAATATGTTAGATTTGTCAATGGGAGCATGTTCATGGCCTTGGTTAGAACAATTTTACTGTCTGTCTGTATCTGCATTTTAAATGTTTCAGATTCCACTTTTGGCCTTTATTTCTTCTCTGTTATATATATTTTCTGTATATCTTTTACAAACTATGTTCTTTAAATTGATAGCTAAATTTTTCCAGTTATAATCTTTCATAATTGCCAGATCCTTATTTCCAAACACTTTATAATCCCCATTAAATTCTCCACAGGTGACCAAGAATGTCCAAAATTTAACTACTGTCTTTCCCCCAAAACCCAACTCATCCTACCATTTACTTTTTCATGAATGGTATCTCTCTTCCCCTGGCCATCCAAGTTAAATCTTGTGCCACTCCATCCTCTTTCCTCTCCCTGATTCCTCAAACCCAGTGTCTAAGACCTGTTGTTTCTACTCCCTAAATAATCTCAAATATACCCTCTCCTTTCCATTTTCACTATTACTGCTTAATTAAATGCTGTGCTTCACATCTCTGATCCACATTCAGAATCAAGGAACTCATTCCTTCCAGTAGCTAGGATGTTGCCTATTGATGGCTCACAGCTGAATCTCTTCCAACCAGGAATTTCCCTCAGTCACAGGGAGCTAGCTGCTTTACCTAAGGTTACATCCCCTTCCCAGGGGCAGCTCCCATCCATTGACTACTGGTTGGTGCAGGTACAAAGACCTTGGCCCTCTTTTCACGATCTGGGACAACTACGACTAGCCATCCCAGTGCCTTACTTCCCCCATGGGATGAACCAAGGGTTTGTTATAATTCCATTGCAGTTCAATGTCTCCCAATCCTGATTCCTTCATGGCCTCACAGGTGTTGCCAAAAGCACACCCAAACTTTCTGCATGTAACTCTTCATCTCACAGTTTGTTTGCTGGGAAACCTGACTGAAGACATAAAGATAGTTGATGCCAAGAGTAGACCAAGGAAACAGAATTTGCAAACTAGATTACCTGCCAGTCCACTGGTAAGTCTGATGGTAGTTAGTCTGATCATCTCTGACCTCCTGTACTGAAGCAATTGTTAAGACTTTCCCCAATGGTAAACTCAAATTGTATAGTTGTGGAATGGAATGCACTAGAAAATGCAATGTCTCAAGTATGTGAGAGATTAAGTAATCATAAGGACAATGGAATTGGGTAGCTGTTGCTAGTGCCCTTTATTTATTGGAGAAAATAAAGCTTGGGAGTGATTAATCACCAATCTAAGATAAAGTGTTAAAATCAGAGGGTCTCCTTGGCAGTTGATAAAGGAACTCGTATCTCTTGTAGCTTAAAGGCAGATAATCTTTGGATCAGGTTAGGATCAGTCACAAAGATACTGGTGCTTCAGGGAAAGTTGAATTCCCAGCCATTGCAAGTCTGCTATGAAGGTATTAAGGCACTGGTTGGGAAGCAGTGGGACCTTGAGACTTGGGATAGGAATACCTAATCAATGCACTTAAATCAATATCTAATCAATGCACTTAAATCTTTAATCCCAATCCCCCTGAACACTTTGAGGCTGCGAGGTGGCCCACTCCTTCCCCCTAAAGGCTAGCATTCTCCTTCTTTTCCTTGAAAATGATGCAGAGACATCTGTCTTTAATGAAAACATGTACACACACCCCCAACCCAGGATCTATCTCAACCACATTCCCTTGCCACCAAACCAATAACTAGAGTTAAGTCCCAACAATACTTAGCCAGGGGAGCATTAGGCTGGCTAAGGTAAGAAAGGGACTATAATCTGTAGAAGTTTCAGGACTTAAGCAACATGTATCAACACAAGGTAAGGAAGCATATAATGGGATTGAATCCTGAGATTGCTATATCAAGAAGGACAGAATATAAAATTGGGTAAAAGAGAGTTCATCAACAGTGAAGCACTCTTCCATTGTGTAGAATTTAATACCACCATGGAAGCATGGAAGAGGCACTACACAGCCAAGGAGTCAAAAGAATGGCTTGACCAGTTGATGTCAGCCAGACTCTATTAACCACTCCAGTGCTAACAAATTGGATGCACGAATGGAGTTACCACGGGCCAGCCAGCATGGGCTCCCACTCACTAAGGATGACTTAGCTATTGCACCTGCCAAATGTCCAACATGCCAACAACAGAATCTGACAGTGATATCCCAATATGGCACCATCCATTGAGGAGGCCAACCAGCCACTTGTTAGAAAGTTAATTATATTACACCCCTTTTACTCTGGAAGAGGCAGTGATACATATTGAATGGAACTGACACATATTCCAGGTATGAGTTTGCATTTCCTACCCACAAGTCTTAGCTAACACCACATCAGTAAAAATGCCTCACAGAGCTCATGTCATAGCAGTATAGGAAGGAAAGTGTTAGTGACTGGTCTGTAATTCATCCTTATAACCCTTGGGACAAATTGGGAAGGGAGAAAAAAGGAAGGAGGGGTGCAGGAGGGAAAAGAAAGAAGTGATAGGGTCGAGTTTTTTGCAAATATGCTAATCAGGTTTTCTGATGGTATTTACTAATGGAAAATCTTTATTTTGGGTATATGGTAAGCAGCATGTACCTGGCATGTCTAGGTTTGCTGATGGTATGGTAAGTCAGAAATCTATGGATTTATGAAGAATGTCCTTCTATAAAATATTGGTGCCAGTAGTATAATTATTAGATCATAAAAGGGAAAAGTTTAATGAAGAAAACAGCCCTCTTGTCTACATCAGAGGTCAGCAAACAACAGGCCCTGAGCCAAATTCTGCCATGCCCACTCTCTTCCACATCTCTCTACTGCTGTAGAACTGAGTCGTTGCTGTAGAGACTGTCTGGCCTGCAAAGCTGAAATGCTTACTATTTGACCTTTTACAGAAAAAGTTTGCTGATCCCTGGTATAGGCAATGCCTCTTAAGCATCACTTAGAAATCTCATATCCTAAATACATGTCATGGCTCACCCTAATGTAGCAAGAAAGAATAAGAGCCAAGATGGTATAATTCCTGTAAACCAAAGGAAAGTATTTCTAGATGGAGAGAGCTTTGTTGGCTAAGATTTCTTCATATTAACCGAGCTCTAAATCAAAGCCTACCATGATTTAATCTAGGTAAAAGTTCCCCTTGATCCCTCAGTCAGAAGGTAATGTGGATCTGGCAAATCAGGAGAACTTCTCTCTTGCCTCTTTACTGTTCCCTGACTGAAGTGGACAAGTGGTGCTCTCCTCGCTAAAGCAGAGTACTATTGCAGTATTCTAATACTGAACAGTGTTTGGCATGCACTGCTGAGTCCCCAACGTCTTCTATTGCTCCTGATATAGTAATTCATTTCTAATGTCCTTGGTAGTTAGCCTGGCATTCTTCAGTGGAGGTCTTCCAAATTCCCTTTAAAAGAAATGTGCCTGTTTCGATGAGATCTTGTTGAAGTTAAAGTTGGAACAACTCTAATTAAAACAGAGGGCTACGGGGCCTAGAACCCCATCCATTCCTCTCTGCAGTGGTCCTTCCTGCAGTGGTCCCGGAATGAGTTTCTTGGAATCTCTAGAGCTCAGTAGATCAGATTGAAATATCACTTAAATAGGGGACATTAAGTTTTCTTTCAACACTAATTTATTACAACTTTTAAGTCTTGTATCTTGGGCTCAAGGGATTCTTTTCCCTGCTTTATCAACTCCTCTATGCTCTTTGAGAGAAATACATATTACATGTTCAAGAGTGTCCAGTGTTTCATCATGTTTCAACATCCTGGACATCCACTGTATAAGACAGAAGTTTCCTTGTTCCTCTACTTTTTCATCTTAGCCCACACAGGAAGAAACTTCTGCTAACAGTCTAGCCCTTACAGGCTCCTTCCCATAGTAGGAGAAACTAGTCTGACTGGTCACAGTCCAGGGTGTTCTCTGAGCCATATTTCACCAGTGCTCATGGTCCCCACTTTAAAGGCCAGTAGGAGTGCTTGCCTGCTCTTTTACCTCCTATGCCCAGGTACCTACGGCCGCTGCCTGTCCTCCTGAGTCTGCATGCCCAGACAGCGCCCAGGGTTTGCCTTCTGGAGATCTGTGGTCCATATTATTGCATATTCCAATATTAAATGGACACTTAGATTCAAAATAATAAGGGCAAGGGCTCATAATAACCTTAGGATTAAGCTTCTTTGTCCAGCAAAATGTAACAAAAGCACAGGGAGTTACAAGGCATTCACCTGCTTATTAATAAAAATTTTGAAACCCTAATGGTCAGAGCTCTAGAAGAGAGGAGAGATGAAAGGCATCCTCAAATCTTATATCATTACCAGCATTTATGACCTAAGTGGCTTAGAGGAAGCAAGACCCCTAAAACCACTGTGGTAATAGGTGTCTGCAGGTACTGAAATGTACTTAGTAGGTATAACTTGTGATAGTTAGATATCAAAGCATCTATGACTGCGTCTCTAGATACTGGGCTACTGATGTGCTTAGCAAAAAAGAAAAAAGGAAAAAAGAAAAAAAAAGGCAGTCATTTTAGGAGTAGGGGACCAAGCCTGTTTGCCAGAATCATAAGCAAAGATACAGGATTGGGTCTTGGGCAGAGAGATGTCTTTCCTGGGAATAGGAAATCAGAGGAAGATGAAGTTTCTCTTCTCTGGAATGTGCTGCAAATAGATACTTTTCATAAACATGGCTGTAAGACGCAACAACCAAAGTAGTTTTCTCAACTCCCAGGCACATTAGAATCACATAGGGAGTTTTAAAAAATATATGTCTGATTCCTAAGCCCTACAACAGACCAATTGATAACAAAATCTCTAATGGAAGGCATCCAAACATCTGTAGTTGTCAGTTTCCCAGATGACTCTAATGTCCAGCCAGGTTTGTGAATCACTAGGCAGTGTAAATACTGCATAAACGCAGAGGGAAAGATTTTTGTTGCACTGAATGTTGTAAGCAGAAATCTAACAGGTTTTGCTGTTTGTTTTTATTCTCATTCATTATATCTTTCAGCCAGGGCTTAGGGACTGCTAGGAGGAAAGCTCTGCTTTGGTTGCACCAGGAAAAGAAGGAAATAGATTTCTGTGCTGATGGAAAGGTGAAGGTTTAAACCTAAAAAGTGGAGGAGAGGCAAGGTTTTGGAGAGAGGGGCTCATAGTAAAGATCTCATTTGGGTTTTGAAGAACTGGAAGTTGTATTGAAAGTTAAAATGACACAGGAGGGGATAACAAGAATTTTGTTAACCTTCATATTTATTTAGATTCCCCTTATGACTAGCATTTACTGAAGGTGTGCTAATGAGATAAAGAATATCCCAAGGGCTTCCCTGGTGGCGCAGTGGTTGAGAGTCCACCTGCCGATGCAGGGGACGCGGGTTCGTGCCCCGGTCTGGGAAGATCCCACATGCCGCGGAGCGGCTGGGCCCGTGAGCCATGGCCGCTGAGCCTGCGCATCCGGAGCCTGTGCTCCGCAACGGGAGAGGCCACAGCAGTGAGAGGCCCGCGTACCGAAAAAAAAAAAAAAAAAAAAAAGAATATCCCAAAACTCTGCCCCTTCCTCCCTTTGTTCACTTCGCACAGTGCAGGGTACCACCAGGAAAAGTCCATTTTTAAATTTCAAGTCCAGCCAAATCATTAAAATAAGTAGTGTGGCTTAGTGGCTTCATAAAAATTAAATCAGGCACACATTTTGAGTAAGCTCATTATGGAAATAAGGAATCCACAGAGCCATTTTAAAGTTGATGCTCTATCCAAAATCTTGCTATTATCTTATATGTGTGTGTCTATATGTGCCGGAATGTCCAGTACGTGGTTACATAAAAATGCCTTATGGCAGCCCCTCTGCTTTCCCCAATGGATATTTTGATTTATACCGCTTCCAGCTTTATTCGACTTCCACTGATTAGTTTGCATTTACATTTTCATAGCATCCAGCTGCTCGGCATTCATGATTTACATTCATCCAATGTAATTAAAGTATTTGTTGTGGGTTTATAAGCTTTTTAATGGTCTACATTTCTGCATTTTGTGTCTCTCCTTTTCCAAATTTATTTTATTCATCAAGCTGTGTCCTAAAAAGCAGTAGAAACAATTACCTCTAAAGTATGTTGGTATACAGCATGAATAACACTCACGCTGGATTTAAAACTACCCTCTCTCAAATTACCAATTCGGTGCTGAAAATAAATGTCTCTCTCTCCAGATATTAGAATCTAATTATGTACAATAAACCATGTTAAATAATATCAAGGGTCCAGCCTAAACCAACAAAGACTCAAACATCCCCATAGAAAGCTGAAATGTTCCAGCTCACATCTGCTTTTTGGGGCCAAGGTTATTTTCAGAGGTCACTGGCACTGTTGACAACCTGTCCAGGCTTGACATGATAGAGTTGAAGTGCACGCTAAGGAGGAGGTAGCCTGTTTCTCTTGCCTGCTACTCTGCACAAACCAATTTGGTAAATACTTTCATTTCAGTCCCCTGTAATTAATAGGTAATTAGCTGTGGCTCTGAGAAGGAACAGCAAAATGACAGCTAAACCATTTAGACTTTTACAAACGAAATCACCCAATGCAGTCAATACTTCAATGATTTCAGAAGCTGAAATAATCTCTAGGATTTAAATTCCCATTGACCTCTAGATCAGTCCTGACTTCTAACCTCTAAGTCTCTTTTGGCATTAATCCCACCCCATATTTGCTTTCATCTTTGGATAAGCGCCTGTAAAACCCTAGAATCAGCTAACCTTATCTTCTAAACATAATTCTTTCAGCCACCTCTCAGCCTTTTTCCAGGCCTATATACATTTCACCAGTTTACCATCTTATTAGATGCTAAACCACACTCTTCATCTGTTTCAAGTGACAGGTCAAAGCTAACATTTTTTAAAAACCCTGCCCAATTAGTATCGAGAATTTACTCTTCTGAGTCATTATACATTTTTAACACATTGAAACAATTATTTTACCCTTGTGTCTGTTTATCTCTTTAGTATTCATCTGTGCACTTTTAATTATCTCATCTCTCCTGTTTGGGTGAAAATAGAGGGTAAGAAATTGCTCTTAGTTTTAATTGGTGCTGAAAAGAACAGCTTTGATTTAAAAAAATAATAATAATAGGTTGGTTGGGAGAAGAGGGAGGAGAAATTTGGTAATAGTAAAATGGAACTTTATCCCAAATGATTTATCTTTTGAAAGAAGAGAAAACATGTAATGAGATAGTTATAAATATGTCTAATATGCTAATTAGAATGGCAATATTCATTATCCACAATCATAGGCATGCTGGTTTATATTAAAATAAATTTTAAAATAGTTGTGAAAAAAACAGAAATATAGATCAATGGAACAGGAGAGAAAGCCCAGAGATAAACCCATGCACATATGGTCACCTTATCTTTGATAAAGGAGGCAAAAATATACAATGGAGAAAAGACAGCCTCTTCAATAAGTGGTGCTGGGAAAACTGGACAGCTACATGTAAAAGAATGAAAATAGAACACTCCCTAACACCATACACAAAAATAAACTCAAAATGGATTAAAGGCCTAAATGTAAGGCCAGACACTATCAAACTCTTAGAGGAAAACATAGGCAGAACACTCTATGACATAAATCACAGCAAAATCCTTTTTGACCCACATCCTGGAGAAATGGAAATAAAAAAAACAAATGGGACCCAATGAAACTTAAAAGCTTTTGCAAAGCAAAGGAAACCATAAACAAGACAACCCTCAGAATGGGAGAAAATATTTGCAAATGAAGCAACTGACAAAGGATTAATCTCCAAAATTTACAAGCAGCTCATGCAGCTCAATATCAAAAAAACAAACAACCCAATCCAAAAATGGGCAGAAGACCTAAATAGACATTTCTCCAAAGAAGATATACAGATTGCCAACAAACACATGAAAGAATGCTCAACATCATTAATCATTAGAGAAATGAAAATCAAAACTACAATGTGATATCATCTCACACCAGTCAGAATGGCCATCATCAAAAATCTACAAACACTAAATGCTGGAGAGGGTGTGGAGAAAAGGGAACCCTCTTGCACTGTTGGTGGGAATGTGAATTGATACAGCCACCATGGAGAACAGTATGGAGGTTCCTTAAAAAACTAAAAATAGAACTACCGTACGACCCAGCAATCCCACTACTGGGCATATACCCTGAGAAAAACCATAATTAAAAAAGAGTCATGTACCAAAATGTTCATTGCAGCTCTATTTACAATAACTAGGACATGGAAGCAACATAAGTGTCCATTGACAGATGAATGGATAAAGAAGATGTGGCACATACATACAATGGAATATTACTCGCCATAAAAAGAAACGAAATTGAGTTATTTGTGGTGAGGTGGATGGATCTAGAGTCTGTCATACAGAGTGAAGTAAGTCAGAAAGAGAAAAACAAATACCGTATGCTAACACATATATATGGAATCTAAAAAAAAAAAAAAGGTCATGAAGAACTTAGGGGCAAGACAGGAATAAAGTCGCAGACCTACTAGAGAATGGACTTGAGGATATGGGGAGGGGCAAGGGTAAGCTGGGACGAAGTGAGAGAGCGGCATGGACATATATACACTACCAAATGTAAAATAGATAGCTAGTGAGAAGCAGCCACATAGCACAGGGAGATCAGCTCGGTGCTTTGTGACCACCTAGAGGGGTGGGATAGGGAGGGTGGGAGGGAGGGAGACACAAGAGGGAAGAGATATGGGAACATATGTATATGTATAACTGATTCACTTTGTTATAAAGCAGAAACTAACACACCATTGTAAAGCAATTATACTCCAATAAAAAAAATAGTTGTGAAACATTCTCAGTGCTACATTTCAATGTAGACTTTTATTGAATAGCCTACTGAGATTCTGGTGTAATTCCTTTTTAGATTTTATGTCTATTCCATGATTTTTAACTCAGATTCCACCTCTGAATATTTAGACCAAAGCAGCTAAAAGATTATGCTGTCTTTCTAAGAAATATCTACCATAAGCTTTTTAAAACTTATTTTGAAATAATTTCAGACTGATAGAAAAGTTGTAAGAATAGTGTATTTCTTTCTGACTGTTGTTGTAACAAAAAACCACCGATTTAGTCTCAGGGTAAAACCCAAGGTGTCAGCAGGGCTGCATTCCTTCTGGAAGACCTAAGGGAGAATCTGTTTTCTTGCGTTTTCCACATTCTAGAAGCCACCTGCATTACTTGGCTCATGGCCCCCTCCTACATCTTCAAAGCCTGCAGTGTAGCATCTTCGAATGTCTCTCTAACTCTCACTGTCCTCTGACATCCCTCTTTCACTTCTAAGGATGTGTGAGATTATATTGGGCCTACCTGGAGAGTTCAGGATAATCTTCCTATCTCAAGATCCTTAACTTATTCACATCTACAGCGTCCCTTTTGCCATGTTAGTTAACATAACCACATGTCAGGGTTAAGACGTGGACATTTTTGGGGAGGAGGGAGCATTATTCTGCTGCCACAAATAGAATAAAGAATTCTTGTATATTCTTTATCTGGAGTCCCCAGATGTTAACATTTTACCACATTCACTTTCTATATTTCTCTTCCTTTCTCTCTTCTCTCCATATACATATTTCTTTCTGCACCTTTTGAGAGCATATTGCAGACATGATGTCTCTTTACCCCTATATACTCAGTGTATATTTCCTAAAAACAAGCTTATTCTCTCATATAATCACCGTAAAATTTATCCAGATCAGAAAATTAACATTTGTAAAATGCTTTTAGTTAATCTACAGGTCTGTTTCAGATTTTGCCAATTGTCACAATAATGTCCTCTACACTAAAAGAAAATCTCAGATCATTGGCTCAGATCATTTGCTATCTATCATGTGTCTTTAGGCTCCTTTGATCTGAAACAGTTCCTCATTCTTTCTTTAATGATGTGGATAATTTTTAAGAGTACAGGTCAGCTATTTTGGAAAATGTCTCTTAATTTGGTTTTGTTTGATGTTTTCTCATGATTAGATTCAGGTTATGCATTTTTGGCAGAAATATCAGAGAGGTGAAATTTTGTTCTTTTCAGTGCATCATATCAGGAGACACCAGAAACTTTTGCTGGATCTAAATTCAGTCTCATTTTAATAATAACAAGGTCTAACATTTAGGAATTCTTGCTCTGTGTCTGGATCTGAGCTAAACACGCTACATACATTATCTAATTTAATTTACCATATTTTTTTCACTATAACTGAATGGGGATTCACACAACTGGTGAGATAAAGATCTGGAATTTGAACTCCTTGTCTTTTTCATTCCAAATGCCATGCTCTTTCTACTTTATTTATAAAAAAGGGAATTATTAAGTTTTCATACTTAAGATTGACCAAGACAGCCTTGATGTTCTCCTCAGTTCAACTAAATTTCAGATAGGTTCTTCCTGACTTCAGGCTCCACCTCCCTTTTCTTCCAGCATTTATTTTAGAAAACTTGAATTGTGAATTATTTTTCTGACCCTTTGAGATGTAAATCTCTTCCCAGCCTCTTGCCAGTTTTACAGTCCAGAAATGTCTTTCTCAGGGACCTGGGAGCCATCCCTTTGAAATGTAGTCAAGAAAGATAGTGCCCCCTCCCAGTCTCTGTGGGAGGGCAGGAGCCTAACTTTAATAAGTGTCAGTTAGCAAACACTTTGAACAACCTCCCTGCCAGCTTCCTCCAGTACTTTTCCACTAACTCACCCTCACACTTAAAAAACTCCTTCCACCTTTTGTCAGTGGAGTTGAGTTCAGTCTGTCTCCCCTGTAGCATTAATCTCTCTCTCCTGTTGCAACAGTCGTGAATAAAGTCATCTTATTCAGGGCAATATTTCTTTTACAAGTTTATATGAAAAAAAATCATATTAATGTCAAGTTTTCCCCCAACAAGTGTAAAGTAATTAAGCAATGACGAATATAGCAGTTTTAATTATTATTTTTTAATGACTCCTGAATCACATACTATGATGTGGTAGCTCTCACTTTGACACAGCTATGGTCTTGTTTTAAACAGAAAAATATACCTTCCTGTTTTGTCATTGAAATAAACATCTAACATTGCCTGCTACCCATTTTCTAGGGACAGCTGTGCACATGGGCTAATGGGCGCTGCCAGGTTCATACCAGCAATATCTCCTTGCTTTATCCCTAAAATATTACTCTCTTAGCTTAAAGAGTTGGGTTTCCGTCCTTTGCAAAGAAAGGAGTTCTACTAATATTCTGATTACCTAAAATGTATTTCTACCCCTGCCTTAGGATGTAAGGATGTAAGCCCTTTGTTTGGAGGTACATGTAAGAGTATTTTTAGCCCTCTAGAATCTTTAGGGCAGATGTCGTGATTTAGATCCCTGCATCCTCACTTTTCTTGTCTTGGGGGTTAGGGAGAAGGAAAGGGTGTGCATTTTGTTGACAGTGATTTTGGTATCCCAGGAGGAAGTACCAGCTGAATATATTCATTACTAATCCTCAGATTCTAATTCCATAATTGCCTCATTTTGTGTTTGGCTTTTTGTTTTGTCTTCCATGTACCCAGTTTCCCGTTACTGTTTCATAAGTGAAATATCTTTACTTATCACTCTGAGACTATTTATACTTTCTCAAGTTTTTCCTACACCTCGCATTGGCTGTTTTATCCAAGTGTCTTTAGTATGGTTGTCTCATACCTGGTAGAGGTGTTCTTCAACTAATTGGTGAAACCTGGCTCCCTATTTATATTTGAAAGTGAGGTACTCAAAAGCTAATGGGAAGCTCTGTGCTGGTCCCTAGAGCTTTCTCCCAACTGAACTTGAGCATTTCATTGGAGGACTTCTTAACAGCATTATCTTCAATTTCATTTCATGAATGAGGGATCCTATAACTTTTCACCTATGGGTATAAGCCTGGGAGCAGGATTGTGGATGATGAGGGTAAGATTGTGTGTAGGGTGCTAGGAAGCTCATGATTCAATATGCAGACTGATGAGCCCTGTTTTCAGTCCTCATTTCACCTGCCCTGCAGTATGTTTGATGTGCTAAGTCCACGGCCTCTCTGGTTCTATTTTTCCAGCTCTTTCTGGTTCCATTTTGCCTTTTGAGTGTGTGTGTGTATGTAGGTGTGTCCTAGGGGAGAAAAGGGGAAAGGGCTAGTCACCTGTTTGCAAGTATTGGAGAAGAGAAAGGTGGGGGGGGATCCTGTTGCTCCTTATACATACTTTTAGCCGTTCTCTCCTCCCTAGTGTTCTCAGCTTTGGAATTTTTCTGGAGTTCCGCAGCATTCACTAGCTTGCTCTTGTTGGTTTCTACTTACACAGATACCTTGTCTCTTCTTCCATTTCTTTTCGTCCTTGTTGATTGTTATTTTTTAGAAGTACTTCACACTCCTTTTAATGGATTTTTGGGAGAGTACAGAAATAAATGCAAGAGTTCGGTCCACCATCTTTAACTCTTGGTATTTTTCATTTTTAAATTTAGATTTCCCTGCTTTAATGTCTACTTCTGTATAGCATCTGTTTTCTAACTAGATTTAACCTCTGGAAGACAGATATACTGTCCTAAATGCTTTTGTTTATGGTATGTATGTATTCCATCTATGTATATGTGTCTGGTATCTGCTGCAGGTTTATAATAATAGAATCAGCGCTTACATATGCCAGGCACTGGGATAAACCCTTCACATGGATTAACTCATTTATGCATCATAACACTCTTGTGTCCCAGATATTATTATTGTTTCTGATTTATAGGTGAGATGCTTAAAGGTTAAATAACTTGCCAAAGGTCACATAGCTATGAAGCTGTAGAGCTGATTCAAATGCAGTTGGCTCAAGGCTGTGCCCTCAGACACTATACTATATAGCCTCTCAGTTATGTAGCTTGTATGTATGTATGTGTGTATACTTCATACAAGTGCGCTATCTGCTGTATTTTTCCCTTTTATTTGTATGGTTATTGCAGTAACTGGGAACAGTGTTTGCCTGAGAACAGACACTTGTCTCATTAGAGGACTGACGTTGCTGACACTGTACTGTGCCTTCTTTTCCGCCCCAGCAATGTGCTTTGTCTATAGAAAAATCTCAGTAAATATTCATTATTTCACTTTATTCTGATACCCATACACAGGTAATTTTATCGGTAATTTGGACTTTATAAAAGTTCTTCACTATGCAAATATTCTTGCATCTAAAATGTAAGCAGTTTTTATGGGGGGTAGGGGAGATGGTACTCACAGAGCTGATGTTTACACAGGAGTTGTTTACTTCTGGATTGAAATGAAGAATCTATTATACAACCCAATTGTTCTATTCCTGTAACCACTTCACATTTACATGTACTCTGTTTAGAATCCACTGTATGTGATTTAAGTCATTTAAGTTTAGCTGGGCCCTGGACTGTGTCTGATAGAGAAAGAAAGACAAATACAACCACCTTTTTAAAAGAGAGAGTTAAACTTCTGGATGTGTTATGTGAATGAAAATTGTTGTGGCTTTCTTTCCATGAAAGACAGAACCCTAAGTGGTTGGCTCAAAAAGGTGTGTATGGATACACCCTCCCCTGTCCCCTCCAAACACACCATACACACACACACACACACACCCTTGTTTTCAGGTTCAAGGTCATAGTGATGCCTGTTTTTCTGCTTGAAGGATGATAACGATGAGAATAAATTCCTTTTCATTATTGGGTCATGTCTTACACTCCTGCTATTCTTCCTCCTTTACCTTGCTAGGAGAGAGCCACTGTTTTTAAATAAGAAAGCAGTGAGATTCTTAACTGTACATTTTGACAAGAGACTCAATTAGTATTAGATTTTTCAATGACTGATGATTTGCATTCACTTCAAAATAGCCCGGAGCCACGAACTTCTTTCACAAAGCATACCTGAGGGCTGGCAGTAGGCAGTGGCTTTGCCATCATTACTGATCTTTCAGTAATTCTAAACTGAAATTGTACTTTTTATCCTATTTCCCAGCCACCTCAAAAAAAAAAAAAAAAAAAGCTTTCCCATAAATGATTTGGAACTATCTATGGACATTCTTTTTTTTTTTTTTTTTTGTGGTATGCGGGCCTCTCACTGTCGTGGCCTCTCCCGTGGCGGAGCACAGGCTCCGGACACGCAGGCTCAGTGGCCATGGCTCACGGGCCCAGCCGCTCCGCGGCATGTGGGATCCTCCCGGACCAGGGCACGAACCCGTGTCCCCTGCATCGGCAGGCGGACCCTCAACCACTGCGCCACTAGGGAAGCCTTATGGACGTTCTTATTACAAGAGAGGATTAGAAAAATGAGAACCAGTGACCTTCTGGGTAAAGTGTACAAACACAGACTTAATTTACTTTTCATCTGGACGTTGAGGGTATGTTTGTGAATGTGTGTTGTATGTCTGTTTTTCTTCACAGATGGTTTGTTATAATTAGATGATATAAAGCAAACATAGAACAGATTCTCTTTAAATTCAGGAGGTGATTTCCAGTATTTCATAGCAGTATTCAGAATAAGTGGTCATGGGCATATTTAAATCTTGCTTCTGTCTTACTCTCTTTCTTGCCATCTCTCAGCTATATATGCAACTGTTCTCCTTTCCCTATTTTCTCAGTGCATTGGTATTATCTCTTCTATGTCCCTCTTGTTTCTTTTTTTCTTCTGGTATATAATTAAATTTCATGAAATAAATATGGATTCATCCTGCTGAATGTTAATACGTTGAACTCTGCTATTAGCTCAGGCCATTTGGGGAATGTTGTAAAAGTCTTTTGGAATTTTCCCAGAACTAATAGGATTCTGAAAAGAAAAACCATCAATTTACTTCCCAAGTTTGTTCATTGTTGGTTTCTTGATGAAAGAAAGTGACCTTTTTTTGATGAACTTGACATTGATTAGACTCAGAGTTGAGGGGCCTGCCCAGAGACTCAGGGGCCACATGACAAGTAGATGTGAAGCAAGAATTTAGTTTTCATTTTCAGAATCCATTGCAAAGTTTTTTTCTGCAAGGTTCAACTTCACCTTCTTGTCCTTTCCTACCTCAACACCTGTGAGATTTGTGGCACTAGAAAGCACTGTACTTTTAAAACAACAATGTCATTTACAGAATTTCGTTTCCCACTTAGGAAGTTTTCTCTTCCCTCTCAGTGAAATTTGCATCTCAATCTCTCTTCCTTGTAAGAGCCTCCAGAAACCCTTAAGTCACAGTATTTTTGAAAACATGAAAGTTATGATTTGACTTTCCCATTGCCTGTTTATCCATTGGATTAGTGATTTTCATTAACCTCGGGAATTTAAGGAGGCAAAGCTCCTGACTGAGAATAGATCTTTATCGTGAAATCAAATTATCAGATGAAATTTTAATTAGGATTTGCACTGCTGATCAAAGGAACAGCCAAGGGATTATGTGGCAAAAAAAAGGAAACTCAGAAGCTACCCAATGCCAATGGATGGATTTTCTCCATGATGCTTTTATACATACCAAAGCAAGTTTTTGGATACATGGTCCACTAAAAAACTAGAAATATCAATCTGTTATTTTTAAGTGAGCCTACTTTATTATTCAAGAATCAATCTAAAGAGAATAATGAAAGTTATTCAAGTAAAATAAATCCTATGAGATCCATAAATTTATATAATTTTATCTGCTAGCACCATCTCTTCCTTTATTTCAGCCTATGAAATTTTTCATCACAAAGGGTGAGACAGCCAAGGGAAGGTAATCCGAGCAAGCTTGTAAGATTCTGTACAGACCAGGACCCCAAGAAGGGGCAAGGCTCTGTGTTATTTTTTCTATGGGTGAACACAAAGGAATAAAAGTCTGAAGTTAGGTCAGAAATACTAGCTTTTAGTCTAAAACCAGCTGTGCCTGCCTGTGCATCTTTGGCCAGTGCTGGTATTGAATATCTTCTAGTTACAGATTTAATATAAGGTCCAGAGCCAGGGAGAACCATGTCTGTCATTAGACTCATTATCCTCCTACCAGCAGTGACTTTGGCATTGGCCTATGATCTCCAGCTAGGATGATCCCCCTGGGACTCATTTCATTTATTCAACTTATGTTGGTTGATCACCTTTATGTACCAGCTGCCTTGAGAGGTTCTGGGGAAACAACTGTGAAAAACATATCATTCCTTCTTTTAAAGAATTTACAGTTTACTGAGTAGATAAAATTTAAACAGTTTTAATAAAATATGGCAGGTGCTATGTTAGAGGTAAATGTGACAAAGGATGTCATAGGAATACGAAGGATACCCAACCCAGTTGTGGGGGGAGGGGTCAAGGAAGACTTTCAGGGACTTTATTTTTTTTTATTTTTTTGTTATTAGAAGTCTTTATTTAATTGTCATGTATAGGAGGACACTGTGCCAATCTGGAGATCTGACAATCTTCTCCAACACACATGGAATATTCACAAAAATTAAACATGGACAAGCCCATACATCAATTCTCAATGATTTCAAAATCTGTATCATATAGATAAAATCTCTGGAACTTTGGGCCAGCCCAGCCTCTGGGAAGGGAGAGGGGGACTGGAGATTGAGTTCAATCATGTGGCCAATGATTTAATCAATTATACCTATTTAATGAAACCCTAAGAAAAACTCCTGACACTTAGGCTCAGTGGAACTTCCTGGTTGGTGAACACGCTGATGTGCTGAGATGGTGACACACCTGGATAGGGTGTGCAAGCAGCACACCCCACTTCCCTAAACTTTGTTCTGTGTGTCTCTTCATTTGGCTATTCCTGATACTGACTAGGGTTCTTGGCCTTCCCCAATCAATAGAAATTGACTAGAGGCCAGACAAGAAATTCAGGCAATTTCTGCTGCTGTGGGGGGCAGTGAGAACAAGCAACAGGTTCCCTTGCTCACTCCCTTGTGGGGGGAGGGGAAGGTTGTTCCTTATATGGGATGAGAGTAGGGGTGTGTCCAGGGGTCAGGCCGGAGGCATGGCTTAGGTGGTTTGCCCATCCCTTAGGTGGTGGTGTGTGCAGGGAGCATGCTCAGGACCCTGCTTTTGCTCCCAAACACCCCATGTTTGCTCTAGGCTCTTCAAAAGTAGCAGTTGGGTTTTTTGGTCTCTTTGTATCTTTTGGGTCCAGAATTTGCCCCACTGCTGCATGCACACAGTTATTTTTAGTCCCATACAGTTTCTTTGTATTTTGTTGGTCGAGGAGAGGTGTGTCCAGGTGCAAGCACTGTAGCACTTCAGCAAAGGGCCCCAGGTCCCAGCCTGTCTCATTCCCCCCCAAAGACTCTACACCCTTATTCAGGGGTAAGAGGCCGAAGGTCTCTTCTGAAACTTCTTCCTGCTGGACAGGGGCCATAGACCCTAGCCTACCCTAGAGGTGTAGAAGTCCCTTGCTGACTGTTCTAAGGACCTGTAGGGACCTGGGCCACTCTCCACTGGAATGGGCTGAATTCCTTGAGCCATCATGAGCCTTACTTCAAACTCTTGAAGCTTGACCAAACTTAACCGGAAGGTTAAACAAACAAGGGGTAGAAAGGAGAAGAACAACAATAACCATTAAAGAGCCTGGAAAGGAAAGGAACCAGGTTAACTTTGGGCTTCCTTAACTGTTGACCAGACAAAGGGGGTGATGTCACTCTTGCCAAGAAGCCATTCTCCTTGGGTATATATTTTTGTTAATCTCAGGGTTAAAGTTTAATGTGTTTCTCTATTTTTAGAATGGAAGATCTGGACCTGTTGGTCTCAGCTCTCCTTCTTGGACCAAAAAGTCTGAGTCACAGGTTTACAATGGTAGGGAAGACAATGGAGCACTAGACAAAATATGGCATAGGGCTTCCCTGGTGGTGCAGTGGTTGAGAGTCCGCCTGCCGATGCAGGGGACACGGGTTCATGCCCCGGTCTGGGAAGATCCCACATGCCACGGAGCAGCTGGGCCCGTGAGCCATGGCCACTGAGCCTGCACGTCCGGAGCCTGTGCTCCGCAACGGGAGAGGCCACAACAGTGAGATGCCCGCGTACCGCAAAAAAAAAAAAAAAAAAAAAAAAGTGACATAAATCAGTATGACTGAAAAGAAAAGGGTTATAAGAACATGAAAACCTCCTGCCAGAAATTTTTTTATACTTTGTGGGATCCAAGAGAGCAAACTAGAGAACCAGTTTTCAATTTCCCCGCCCATATTGAATAGCTAGGAATGGTGGTTAATTATCTGCTGAAGGCAAGTGGCTTTTCGAATTTTCTCAATGTTGGTTTCTATCTGGTATGGGCATGAGGGCTGCTTTCTTTGCCTCCCAATTTGCCCTGTTGTTCCCTTGGGAAATTTGAGAATTTTCCTTTTGGTGCCCGCAGCACTGAATGACTGCTACTAGTTTTGGTTTTTGAGCCGCTTCTATGAGATGTAAAGTCTCAGCCCCATATTTTACAGGGGAAATTTTGCATTTAAAAGTCCTCTTTCTTTCCAGATAGCTGCATGGGAATGTAAAACAAGGAAGACATATTTTGAGTCTGTATATATGTGTGTGTGTGTGTGTGTGTGTGTGTGTGTGTGTGTGTATATATATATATATATATGTATAATTTACTTCCCTAAGGTTAAGGTTTCAGGTAGGGCTATTAGTTCAGCCCTCTGGGCTGAAGTGTTAGGTGGCAAAGGGTTTGCTTCTATAACACTATAAGAGCTCACAATAGCATACCCTGCCCTTCTGACTCCATCTTTAATGAAACTACTGTCATCAGTAAACCATTCTTCCTCAAGGTTTTCTATGGCCTGGTCTGTTAGATCAGGCCTACAGGCATAAACCTGGTCAAGGGTTTCAAGGCAGAAATGTGTTAGTTCTGGGCTTTCTGTAGACATTAGTATAGTTGGGTTGAGGGTGTGGGAAGCTTTGAGGGTTAGTTCTGGGGAGTCAAAGAGTAAAGCCTGGTGGCCTCCAGTTAGCCAGTGGTGACCTTTAATTTCCAGAATCCCTCATACTTGATGAGGGGTCTGGATTTCCAGTGGCTGTCCAAAGGTAAGTTTGTTCACTTCCTCCACTAATAAAGCAGGGGCAGCTACCGCCCAGAGGCAGCCAGGCCACAAAGTTTGCTTGGAAAAATAGCCTGAGGAACTTCTAGCTTTTGCACAAAGACCCCCAGAGCTGTCCCCTGTTTTTCAGCTACGTACAAGATAAATGGTTCTTTTAAATCAGGGAGGCCCGGCACAGGAGCTCTGGTGAGGCCCTGGTTTGATATTATGAAAAGCCTTTTCTTGTTCCTCAGTCCAAAGTAATAGTTCCGTATCTGAGCCTTTAGTGGCTTCATATAGAGGCTTAGCCATTAGTCTGAATCCTGGAATCCAAATTCTGCAAAATCCTGCCGTGCCTCAGAAAGTACAAAGATTTTTTTTTTTTGTCTTTGGGGCACTTAGGCCTAATATAGCTTGTTTTCTATCTGGAGATAACTGTCTGTCAGGGTTTATAATATATCCCATATATTTAACTTGTTTCTTTGAGAGTTGGGGTTTTTTTCTGGGAGATCCTGTAACCCCAGGTCCCAAGGAAATTAAGGATTCAATGGTATTTTGATCTGAGGCCTCCATAGTGGGGTACATATTAATATATCATCTACATACTGTAGAATGGCCCCTTCTTTTAGGTGTATTTTCCTTAGTTCTTTTCCAGGGCCTGGGAGAACAAGTGTGGGCCGTTCCGAAACCTCTGAGGCAGTACTCTCCAGGTATATTGTTGCATTTGGCCTGAGTGGGGCTTAGTCCACTCGAAGGCAAACAGATACCGAAATGAGGAATTAACTGGGATGCAAAAGAAGGCATCCTTGAGGTCAAGAACAGTAAACCATTTGGCATCTCCAGGAATCTGGACTAATATATTATAAGGATAGGGCACAAGGGTATGTACAGGGACCATTGCATCATTTACTTCTTTAAGGTCTTATACCATTTGATATTTCCCAGCTGGCTTAACAACTGGCAGAATAGGGGTACTGCATGGAGACTGATGGGGCACTAAGAGGCCATGTTTTAAGAATTTATCTATGAGGGGTTGCAAACCTTTTTTTGCTTCCAGCTTTATGGGGTACTGTCTCTTGTTAGGATAAGCGACTTCTAGCTTAAGGCTAATTTTTACAGGTAGGGCATTTATAGCCTTCCCAGGGATTCCTTTGTCCCAAATTGCAGGGTTTACTGTGTGTAGAATATGGTTGGGAATAGGCCCTTGTTCTTGCAGCTGATGTGTCTTAATCATAGTCAAGAAAAGGGGCTGCTTGGGGCCTCCTAATAGTAATATGTGGCTCCAAGGGAGCCCAGAATGTCTCTCCCCAGTAGTGGGGTAGGACACTCAGGCACAACTAAAAAGGAATGTGAGATCAAGCGCTGTTCAAATTGACACAAGTAGGAGGTCCAGTGAAGAAACAGGTGCGAATCTTTCTGTCGACACCTGTCACTGTATAGCTTTTGGAGGAAAGAGGCCCAGTGTGAGAGATCAGGACAGAGTAAGTGGCTCCCGTATCAATTAAAAAATTGATTTTCTTACCTGCTAAGTCAAGGACCAACTGGGGCTCCTCGATACAGTTAGAAATCTCACTGGGGGGAGCTGCCAGAATCCCTGGGCCACCTCATTCATCCAGCATGGCCATCTTGGGAGTGGGAGCCCCCCTTCCCCTTTGGGACTGGGGACAGTCCCACTTCCAATGACCTGTTCGTTTGCAGACTGGGCATAGAACAGGGAGTTCTTTTTAGCACTTTTTGGCCCAGTGGCCTGTTGACTTACATTTGAAGCATTCGCCCTTGCTGGTTTTACCTCCAGGCAGATGGTTAAACTTCCTTGGCCCCCTTGGGTTGTCCTGAGGCTGACAGCTATGACCATCAGTTTAGCTTGAGCCCTGGCCTGCTTGTTTTCACGTCCAGTTCTCTCTTTCTCCTCAGCTTGATCTCGATTATTAAATACCCCAAAGGCCATTTCTAGGAGTTGGGGCAACAGGGTTTCGTGAGCCTAATTGTTAACTTTTGGAGTTTCTGCCTAATATCGGGGCAGACTGGCTGATAAAATGTTGTCCCAGCAGGGATTGACCCTCGGGAGTGGATGGATCAGTGTTAATAAATTTTCTAAAAGCTTCCACAAGCCGTCCCTGAAAGAGGGCTGGATTTTCCTATTCCTCTCGGGTCACTCCTTTAACCTTTTCATAGTTAACTGGCTTTTTGATATACTTTCTCATCCCTTCTAATACACATTGGATCATGTGTTTCCTGGCTTCTGTTCCCACCCGGAAATTATAATTCCAACAGGGCTCCTGATTTGGGACTGTGTCTCCAGCCATAACAAAATGTTCGGGTTGGTCCCTGGCAAGCTGGTCAGCATGCCCCTGGGCTGCTGCTTAAATTCTCTGTTTTTCCTCAGGGATACAGCAAGTAGATAGGACTATTTGGACATCCTTCCAATTTAAATCAAAGGCCAGAGTTAGGGCCTGAAACCCTTCAGCACACTTACTAGGGTCTTCAGAAAACAGGCCCAGTCTCTGTCTGCATTGGGCTTAATCAGTTAAAGAGAAGGGCACATGTACTCTGATTGTCCCTTCCCCATTTGCCACTTCCCTAAGAGGGCATACTTCTCCTGATCCTGGGTGATAGGAAGTTCCCTTACAAGTTACCCCGGAAGGACTAGTCTCTCCCTCCTGGGGCAATGGAGGGTATAAAGAGACATAGGGAGGCAGAGTGAGGGATTGGTCAGAGGGATCTGGAGAAGTAGGTGCTTCCAGGGAGGTAGGTGGCTCTGGAGAAGCAGGTGGCTCTGGAGAAGCAGGTTCCTCTGGAGAAGCAGCAGAAAGTTGGTTTCGCCCCTGAAAGTTGGGGAAGGTTAAAAGGGGGTCATCTAAAATGTCAGGATTGTTTACTGTTGACTACAGGAGCCGCTTAGACTGGGGTTTTGGTAAAGGATCGTGAAGGCTTGAACACAGGGAACCTCAGTCCGTTTTCCCATCCTATGACAGTAAAGATCCAATTGCAAGATGGCATTGTAATTTAGAGAACCATTTTCAGGCCATTTTTCTCCATCCCCCAACTTACATGAAGGCCAGTCAGTGTTACAGTAGAGCTTAAGTTTTTCCCTTTTCAGTCCATCTATTTTTTAAAATTTCCAATTTTTAAGGATACATTCCAGAGGTGTTTCTTCTGGCTTAGAAGATCCTCCCATGTTGAGTAACCTGTGACCAAAAATGCTCCTAGAAATGAAGTCCGGCATCCCAGAGACATTTACTAGGAGGCTTTTGTCAGGAGGGGATTGGCGTGTCCTCCGAATTCCCTTCTTACCTAATGGGATTTTGAGCGTCCTCTACTCTCTCATCACCTAACCAGACGTCTCTGGCCATCAGTCCCTTGCACGAGGAGTCCACAATAGGGGACATTTGAACCAGTGCCGGCGTGTTGCCAGGACTCTCCTTGAGGGGGATCTGTTGTCTATAAACTTTATGTCCTATAACGATATCCTATAATAATTTGTTGGGGTGTATTACTTAAGATTGAGCATGTATAAAGCCTAGGATGTGGGCTGCTTGGAAGTGGCCAGCCCAAGAGGTAGTCTGTAATAAGGTATGGGCTGCCAAGGCCTGGAGTGAAGGGGGTCCTAGAGGTGCAAAAAGGAACTCCTGGAGGAATTAGAGTTGGACGCAATGGAAAATGCCACGGGGGTCAGGACTTGAGGGCCTAGAGGTAGGAGGATTCCCACAGGTGATTGTTTTGGACATAGAGTAAGGGGCGAGACTAGACAGCAGAAGAACCCAAAACCCTTTCCCCTATCTGTTTGGTGGCTACAGTAAAATTGGGGAGAGGCTGATGATTCCATCTGACACTGGCAACAGCAAATTCGGACAATGTTTCCCATGTAATTTAACATACCATATGAACCCAATTAGTTTAGGATCTCTCTTTGGGATGCTCCAGGGGCCCTTTGAAGCACCCCAAAGTTAGTTGGAGGTCAAAAGAACTCTCATTAGAATTTGATATTTGGGAAGTCTGTCAAAAATTTCAAAGTTTTAAAACACCTGGTCAGATAGAATCATGAGTCGCTGTGAAACAATTATTCCTTGAGCTAAGGTGAAAAAATTTTTCAAAAATAAATACAGATCACTTAAAGACACAGAAACTCACACAATCTGATATCAAAAGCAGCATTCCAGGAAAATTCTGTTCCCTTATGAGGGAGAGAAACCAAATCCAGTCTTGCATAAGCCTACTATTAATAAAATCCATTTACCTAATTAAATTTAATGCAAACTTAGAAAACCTTGACCACATACAAAATTCTTTTCTCAATGTTCCTCTTCTGCAAACCTTCTACAGCTTTCTGTAACCATACTTTGCCCCTTATTCTTTCCATTAGAAATAACCAGCTTTGGGACAAAAACACCTTTTTTCCTTTAACAAAAATATATTTCCATTCCTCATACCTTTTCTGAAAACACGCATCCTACTTTCCTTAAGCAACCGTAAACTGTCTTTTTCATTAGCATTCTACAGATTGGTAGAGAACATCTCAAGGTGGCACCAAACAGCTTTAGTTTCCCTCTCACAAGAAGACAAAAGTAGGTAAATTTAGACGTGTTTAACAATGAATATTCCAATATTCCATCTTACTTGAAATGGCCTGTGTACACAATGAATTCCTATCATTTAACTTAGTTTCAATTTACCAAGATTTGGAGAGACTGTTTTAGATGGATGTTTCCAAAACATAATTATTCCTGTAGAGTTTACCAAAAAGTTCTTATCCCAGTTACATTTACTTAAAATTTAATCATATCAGGTTATATTCCCTGTTGACAAATTTCATAACAGAAACAATATGTGCTTATTGACTTTCAGTAACCCTAGGTACAATAAAAGTATTATCCTTAATGTTGATGACTCTAAAGACTGGTCTGTATTAATTAAACCCACAAGCTTAAACCAGACAAACCCATTTCTACAAAACCAGAGATCTCATAGTTTTCCCACTTGAATTTAAAATGGCTCTTTTTTTTTTTTTTCCTCATTCCGGGGGCTACAGATGAATCAGGTAGTTCTCTGAGGTCCCAGGCAGAATACTTACAATGCAAAGGCAGAGGAGAAAGATGCAAGCTCCTTGAGCCCAGGTAGAACAGTTACACTGCAAAAGCAGAGGGGGGAAAATGCAAGCCCCTGGAGCTCAGGCAGAAAGAATAGTTACATTGCAACGGCGGAAGAGAGAAAAATACAAGCTCCTTTCTTTTCTTTTTGTTCTCTAAAATCCCACCAAGTAACCCAAGGCTGGAGTCTCAGGCACTGTAGGCTGCGTTTGTATTTAAAGGTTTAAATGCTCCACCGTGCCCCCAATTTTGGCAGAGACGTGCAGGAGTAGTTGGACAGACAAAACTACATAAAACAAAGATACCAGTGACAAAAACTTAAAGACACAAACAAGAAGCTTTCAGGATAAAGGGGACAGGAGTGCAGGTATAAGGGTCAAGGGAGAGGTAAAGCTCGGAGGGACAGAAAAGACTGAAAAAGAGAAAGAGCAGGAAAATAAAGGTGAGAATGCTGGGAGGATCAGACTTTCAGTTACTACACTATATGAGGTTTAAACCTCTATCACTCTCATAAATCTCCCATCAGGGAGAGCCTGCTGGACCAGGGTCGGCACGGTGTGAGGCGAGCCTCTCCCACCTCTGCTTGTCACCTGTCAAGGTGAACCGTTGCCTGCCAGAGGGAGCATGGCCTCACAAGCTGAGAGGAGTGATGCTGTAGCTGCCCGACGTCCCCTCTCTTGGAAGGATAGGACGGAAGGAGGAGAGAACAGAGAAAGGAGAAGTAGAGGGATATCAAGAGAGGGAAAAGGACAAGGGGGAGAGGAAGGCGTTGCCTGAATGAGGGTACTGAGGCCCCCAAGGGCCAGGAAGGCAGACTTAGCAAACGCAGTGATGCTGAAATAAGAGGTTCAGGTGGCTGCTTGTCACCCACAGGGAAGCTGCATTCAGTGGTCCCGTGGGTGCCCAGATCCTCTCCCCGGAAGGGGACAACTGCCCCATGTTGGGCATCATAAATCTGATACCGACCAGGGCTCTCAGCCTTCCCTGATCAATAGAAACTAACTAGAGGCCAGACAAGAAATTCAGGCAAGGCTTTATTGGGGCCCCTGCTGCAGCGGCGTGAGTGAGAACAAGTAAGAGGTCCCCTTGCTCACCCACTCCTCAGGGACTTTAAAATGCTTCCCTGGAGCATCGAGGATATGACTAAACTCTGTGGGAGGGGAGTAAGCTGTGAGGTGAGAAGGTTGGCAGACGCCAAGTCAGAAAAGCCCTTATACCCCACACTAAAGAGGTCAGACTTCATCTTTAGAGCAACAAGGAATACATGGAAGTTTTAAAGCACAGGAAGGACATGACCAGATGGGCACATTAGAAATAACTCTGAGTTCACTGTGGAGCACAGTGTGGAGATGAGCAAGGCTGAAGGCAATCATCAGGTATCAAAAGCCTGAGCCCTGGGAGTAACAGAAAGGACGGGACAGTTTCAGGAGCTATTAAAGAGAGAGAATTGTAAGATTAAGGGATTGATCAGATAAGGGCGAGGAAAAATTAATGAGATGTATAAGTAAAGAATAACACTCAAGTTTCTTGCCTGGGCAAATGGATAAATGGTGCTACATTTTACTGAAATAGAGATAACATGAAAAGTATGTTTTATGAAGGCAGTATATGGTAAGTTCAACTTCGTGTATATTTAGCGTGAAGTGTCTGCAGGCATCCAAGTGGAGCTGTCTATCATGCAGTGGTGCCAGGAGTCTGAACTCAGACAGGTCTGAACTATGACATTTGGGCCTTATCAACACAGAGATGGTAAATGAAGTCATAAGGATTGAGAATAAAAGTAGAAGAGAACTTCAAGGATGTGCAGAGAAAGAGAAGGCTATCTCAGGAAGATGAGCTGCATCTCCCTCCACTCCCCTTCCCTGTGTGCCTTTGATGTGTGATTTGTCTCCTGTCCTAGTTCCTGCTTCCCATTCCAGTTCCCTGCTTGGATGGTTGCCCTGCTCTAAACCCTCCAGAAAATCAGTAAGCCCTTATTTAACAAGCCCCTTTTTAGAGAAGACTGAGCACTCTTCCTTTATCACCAGCTAATGACTGGAGTCCTGCTATAGTCCAGTCATTTTCTCCTGGGGTGAAGCTACCCTCAAGTTCTTTCCAAAAAACTCCTAGGGTTGGGTCCCTTCCACGAACCAGATCAGACTCATTGGCTATGAATACCATTCCAGATTAAACTCAAGACTCTCATGCTTCCTTGGTCTGCTAGCCACCCCCTTTTTGGATTAAGCATATTTGAATTTTGGAGTTAGACAAATCTCAGTTTAAAATCTGGGCTTTCCTACTTAATAACTTGGCAACCTTTAGCAAGTTACCCTTTCTGACTTCATTTTCTATATCTGTAAAATGGATTAATAATTCCTATCTGCCAGGGCTATTTTGAGGACTGAATTAAAATATACACATAGTCCTTGGCACTTCTCTGTAAATTAATACACTTTACTTCTTTCTAATTTTCCCCAGCTTGATTGTAGGTAATGTGAAAGCAGTATGATACAGTGGAAATAATAAGTGTGTGTAGTAAAGGCTTAAATGTTTATATTTTTAGAGTCCTAAAATGGATTTCAAATTACCTTACTTCTGTGTGAGTGATTTTATGTATGGCAGTTCTCTTTCTGAGCTTCGGTTTTCTCATTTGTAAAATGAGGATAATACCTGTGTTACTTACTTCACAGTTGTCATGAACCTCAAAGATAATGCATGTTACAGCACTTTGAAAACTAGAAAGTTCTTTAAAAATATAAAATATTAAGCACTATGCTTCACTCATAGGAGATACTAACAAACTTTTATTTGGGATATTGGTATATGAACTGTTTAGACACTCCAGACTTTTAACCAGAAACTATTAATTTATTGCTGTTTAATTATTTGAATTACCTACAAAAGTCTCACTTGCAAAGAGACTCAAGACTAAATTTTTTATTGCTGTGGATCTTAATTAGCCTACAAACATTTATTGAGCACTTATTCAGCGAAAGCCACTGTGCTTGGCCCTAAGAAACAAAGAGGAAATATCTAATACCTGAGTTTCAGAGGTTTGCAACTTAGAAAGAAAGATGGTCAAATAATTACTATATGGACTGATAAGGTTTGAGGATTTAGTAGATGTACCTGGTGGAGGCTGAGGGGATCAGGGATATCTTCTTAGAGGAAGTGCTAACATGTGGGGTCTTGGCGGATGATTAGGAGAAGTTAGTCAGGTGACCATTTATGAGTAGAAGTGGAGGTCCTTGAGGGTATTCCAGGCAGAAGGAGCAGCAATGACAAAGGCAAAGATTAACCCATTTGAGAAATCACCAGGATTTTAGTACAATTGGTTTGCATTTGTTCGGGGATGGAGAACTGTGGGAAAGAGGGAGGAAGAAGCAAGAGTAAGACCAGAGATTGAGCCATGGATGGAAATCTTGCCGTGGGATAGAGGGAGGAAGAAGCAAGAGTAAGACCAGAGATTGAGCCATGGATGGAAATCTTGCCGTGGAAATATATTAAGTACTAGTTGCCACGTGATGAGAAGAAAATTTACTTTGTATATCCTTTGGAGTAGAGCAACACTGGGGGCAGGAGAGTAGAAGGGGAAGGGGGATTATTGCAGTGACTCAGGTGAGACCTGACAAGGCCCTCATCTAAAGTCATGATGGCGCAAAAGGAGAGGCTGTACAGAGTAGAGCTTAATTAAAGGAGAAGACTTGATCGCTGAGGGGACATGGCAAGTGAAGGGGAAGAAAAAAATAAGAATATATTCTAATTTTCTGACTCATATAAGAGAAAGAGGGTGTTAGGCTATACAAAAAGCTAGAGGGAGAAAAAAGGCAATACTGCTGGGCAGGAGAAAGCGGTGAAGAGAAGAGCATGGAATATTTAGTTTCACACATACAGAGTGGATAGGTAGCCAAGCCCAGAAGACAATCTTTACCGTTACTAGGAAACTTCAAGGATAGGATATCTACCTTCCCCTTAGATACATTATCATCCCTTCTCTCCCTCATCTCCCAACTCATAACAACCTCTTTGATTAGCTGTAGTCAATCTGAAATTCCCCTTAAATATACTTGATAAAAATCCAGAAAAATTCCCTGAAAATATATTGATTCAACTCAATTGTTTGGTATTCAGTTCAATTCTGGTAGAGGGAAGAGACCCTTAAAAGACTCTTAAAAGAAAATGAATGGCAATTCTTAACCATAAAATAATCCTGTGAACAAACTATTCATCCTAACGTTATCAGGATTAAGTCTCCCTCCTTCTTTTATAATCTTTCAAATTATCAGCCGTGGAACATTGTTTAATTCTCTCATGTTCCTGTTGTTGTTATTTAGAGGTCTTAGCATAGTCAGCCAAGGCTTCTTAAAACTCCTAATCTGAAACCATTGAAGAAAAATAACAGTAGGAATAATGATAATAATAATAATACACATTATGTATCATTTACTGTGTGTCAGGTTCAAGTGCTTTAAATAGATAAACTCATTTAATGATCACATTCTCTGACAAAGATTATTGGTACTATCTCTATTTTAATATAAAGAAACTAAGGCATGAGGAAATTAAATGACTTTCCCACAGTATACAGAGAGTAAGTAGAAGAGCAAGGATTCGAATCCAGGCAGAGTCTGGGGCCAGGGGCCATGTACTTCATCACTCCACTATGAAAGGTGTGGATAATAGGACAAGGACTTTGTGACATTCGGTAAAGTTGGCACTCTTGCCTGCCGTAGGGTCAGTATACAATATCATATATGTATATCATATATATGAATATACTGATATTGGATATATTAAAACCATAAAGGCAAAATTCTCCTCAACCAGGAATATAAAGAATAAAACCACGCACATCACACAGCCTGGGTTCATATCCCAGTTTGGCTTAGGACCTTGACTTGCTGAGGTTTGAATGCTTACAGGTTGAGTGACTATGGACCAATTAGCTAATCTCTATTAGACTCATTTACTAATCTGTAAAATAAATATAACATAACCTTCCAACAGGGATATGGTAAGGATTCAATAAAGAGAATGTACCTGAAATACTCCACCCATATTTATATCCTACTTACTCTGACATTGTGCTACAGGCCTTCGACGTTCTCGTCACTTTACATATATGAACTCATTTAATCCTCCCAACAAGCTTATGACATAGGCCCTGTTTTTTTATCATCATCCCCATTTTACAGGTGAAGAAACTGAGGCACAAGGAGACTAAATAACTTTCCAAAGTCATACATGCATATAACTGGCAGCCTAGGCTGGTCTGGCTCTCAAGTCCCTGCTCTCAAGGGCCATGCTGTGCTGCCTCGCTAAGCACAGCACACAGGCGTATTAAGGCTATTACCTTCCTGCTTAAGTGGGTGTTGTGCTTCTTGTGGACAAAATGATTTCATTTCCCTCTCCTGATATGCTAGGAATAGCCCCTGAAACTCTACAGATAACAGTTAATAAAGAAAAAATTAGTGAAATAGAAGAATGAAAGATTTTAAAGAGCAACTATGAAAGGAAGGCTCTCCCCTCCTCAACAATTGATTGGAAGTCACCCCTCTTCAAGCAGACGCACAGGTCATCTTCATGACTGAACTAGATATGACCTGATCGATTGCTGATCTTAGGCAGTTATTATTTCAAAGAGCCCTTAACCCAAATTGTTACTGCCTATCTCTTTGGTATCATCTAACTCATGTGATAAAACTCTCTATAAGGAGAAAAAAAAAAAAACAATCCTGGTTTTTTCAGTGCCAGGTTGGATAGCATATTGATATAAAACCACTTAGAAGTGAAGTCTGACCACCAGTTTTTGACCATGTGATCTTAGCCAATCAGTTGTTTACCTCTCAGTTTCTCCACTGTCCAGGGCTGCAGTACGGAGTACAGATAATGTTCTTAAAATCCTAAAACCAGGTCTGTCCCAGATTTAGCAGTCAGGAAATGGTGGCTATTATCATCATTATTTCAAAAAGCCACTAAACTTTCTTAGAAAAATCTAATCCCTGAGACTTCTTTTTCTGTCTATATTTATCATTGATTTTTCTATTTTAAAGCCAAAGATCATATTCCATTTTGAAGTCTAACAAATTCTAATCTCTCAGAAGGTTCAAACTATATTATCATTCACTATGAATCTGAGCAGTCCTTCTTTCTACTTTGCTGACATTTTGGGTTGAATTAATTCCACTACAGCTGTGCATCTTTCCTCTCACAGCAGTTATCTACGCAGTTGAGAATTATGGACCACACAAATCAGGTCAATGAAAAGTTCTGATTGTGCTCAGCTATCTTCCTTATACACCTTCCTTTATAATGCAGCAATTCCATATGTGATTCCAGTCACCATCTCAGAACTGTGGGGTGACCCCAGCTTCTCTGTAACTGTTCATATGGTTAGCTTCCCAGAATGTCCTTTGTCTCTAAAACGAAGTTGCTTAAGAGCTTTCCTAAATAAATGCCCACAGTGCATTATGTACTATGTATTTCAGGCAAATAAAATGTTTAAATCCACGGACGGAAAATAATCTTCACACATAAAATGAAATCTGATCAGTTTACAGCCCAACATGAACAGAATTCCCAAATTAGGCACTTCCAAATTCAGCACAGCAAACACTGCCAGCCACCAAAGGAACTGGAGAAATCAAAGCCCCTCTAAATCTTCCTTCCATGACATATAAAAGATTCAGCAGAGTAGAGGTCAAAGAATATGAGGGGGAAAAGGTATAAAAGAAAAGAAAGATAGCTGATTTTTTTTATTTATTATGAAGGGATAGAACCTAATTATTCTTTTATGCAGAAAATCCCTTTGGCTGTACACATGAATAAGAGCACTCAAGGCAGCAACATTTTTCTTATAATTAGAAGAAATTATGATGTCTCTCTTGAAAGGCAGAATTTTCCTTATCATGAAAAACAGTGTTCTTTATCATCCTTACTTTTTATTAGAGCCTTCAAAATGAGGTTTTCTTGAGCCTCTTGAAATAAATCCATTCCACTTTGAACTGCCAGAACTAACTACTAAAATGTGTCCTGATTCATCCTGAGAAATGGCCATATGCCCACTCGCCTGGGATCATAATGACTGCTAGGTGAATTATACAGAACACTGAATTCCTTTATCCTACAACCTGAAGTGTCCCGAGTTGGAAAATATATGGATCACCCCTTTAAATAGGCTGGCATGTCTCACCTTTACATTCATTTATTTTTTTCAACAAGTATTTCTTAAGTGATACTATGAGCAAGGCATCGGGCACGGGGCTGAATTTGCTGTGGCTGCTTGGAAATTAACCTAAACAAAACACCACACATAAAAGATGATAATCATCAAAGCAATGAAGGGAACTTTCTCCCCACCCCCAGGTAGAATTCGAAAGCATTTGGAAGGTAACAGTGATCTTTAATTTCATATCAACTCTTCTTAGGGAATAGATGCACAACTCCAAGTTGTTATTGGCAGCTGATGAAAATATTGACACCAGGGATGCAAAATCACAGTGCAGTAGCTGCTCTGCTTAGCTGTTCTTGCTGAGTTCTGAGAAGAGCCTTCTCCTAGGGCGCCTTCCACACAATCTCTGATTTAGAGGCTTGCCTTTCGGCACTTGGGTACATTCACTCCCTCATGTACATGCTTAATGTGTGCAGGTCTCTCCAGGGTTGTTTTTGCCTGCTCATCCTTCTTCTATTTCCCTTACTTTTTTTTTTTTTTTTTTTCTTTTTGCGGTATGCGGGCCTCTCACTGTTGTGGCCTCTCCCGTTGCGGAGCACAGGCTCCGGATGCGCAGGCCCAGTGGCCATGGCTCACGGGCCCAGCCGCTCCGCGGCATATGGGATCCTCCCAGACCGGGGCACGAACCCGTATCCCCTGCATCGGCAGGCGGACTCTCAACCACTGCGCCACCAGGGAGGCCCTCCCTTACTATTTTTTAAAATAATTTTTCATAATTCTCTTCCACTCTGTTTCTCACGAGACCGAAGCACCTTTAGAAGGTTTGAAAAGAAGAGGGGAATAAATTAAAAACCCTTCCAAAAGATGTGCCTCTGTGAGTTCCGATAAAAGACTGTGTTTGTCCCCAGTATCTTGATATTTGCATTAAATTGTAGTTGCCTAGAATTATCAGCCTGCCTCCTTCTATTAGGTAGCCTCTTCCCTTCAAGCACTTACTATATTCTATGTATTCCTGTACCTTTAACCACCTAATCACCATAGTAGGTCCTTGATAAGTAATTTGTAATTGAAGAACTGATTTCTTCTTTGTCCTACCTCTTTGATGCCCTCTACAAAGACTATATCTGATTTATTTAAACTCAAATCTTTATAGAACCCCAGTCATGTACAAAACTCTGTGATACATGCTCCAGAAAAAAAAACAAGAATAAAGAAACTAGCGTCTTTAGAAAAGTCTAAAGGGAAAAATAAAATAAATGTACACTAACTAATAAAGACAAAAGTTTTGGTTTGGGGGGCAGAGTTAGAACATACCTATCAGTAGACATAAGAATATTATGAGTCGTTCTTCACTGTCCTGTCTGTGTAATTATAGGCAAATATGTGAAAGACAACATTGACAGTCAACACCAAAGAGAACAAATGTCTACCATGACTGCACCAGAGTCCCACACGCATGAGCTGTAAATGTATAATGAGAAGTCTTTAGAGCCCAGACAGAGAGGTGGAGCATGTTTGGCTGAGGGGGCAGGAATGGCTTTCTTAGGACGGTTTTTCTTGCGGTATGTGGGCCTCTCACTGTTGTGGCCTCTCCCGTTGCGGAGCACAGGCTCCGGACGTGCAGGCTCAGCGGCCATGGCTCACGGGCCCAGCCGCTCCGCGGTACGTGGGATCCTCCCGGACCGGGGCACGAAGTACAGGGTGAAGGGCACCCCCCTTCAGATGGCCGTCGAAAGACCAGGTTTTACCTGTGTTTCTGACCAACTGGCTGTAAATCAGAGGTTCCCATGACCCCCTCCTCAGATTAGAGCAGCTAGAACTCAGGAACATTTTACTTACTAGATCACCAGTTTATTATAAAAGGATGTGACTCAAGAACAGTCAGATGGAGGCGATGCATAGGGCAAGCCATGGGGAAAAGGCAGGGAGCTTCCATGCCCTCTTGGAGCATGCCATTCTCCCAATGTCTCCTTCTGTTCATCAACCCAGAAGCTCTCTGAACACTGTCCACTTAGGTTGTTATGGATGCTTCATTTCATAGGCAGGGTTGATTAAATCGTTGGCCATTGGCAATTGGCTCAACCTCCATTCCCTCTCCCCTCCCCAGAGGTCAGAGGGTGGGACTGAAAGTTCCAACCCTCAAATCACACGGTTGACCCCATTGGCAACCAGCCCCCAACTACTTTGGAAAGTAGGTGCTTTCCAAAAGCCAGTTCATTACTATAACAAAAGATAGTTTCATCACTCTGAACGCTTAGAAAATTCCAAGGGTTTGGGGAGTTCTGTGGCAGAAATGGGACAAGGACCAAATATATATATATATATATATATATATATATATATATATATATATTTCTAATTATAAATAACAGTATCACAACGGTGTATGCAAATAGTGTTAGAAAAGTTTAATATTTTTTCCCAAATTGCTTTTTGTGTGAGATATCTAGAAATGTGTTATTTTATTGTACTGTATAATTAAGAAAACTAGCATACTTTAAAAATACATAGTATATTATCCCAGCAATTAACTACCTATACTATTATTTATGCATGTATTTATTCAAAATATGCATATTGAATGCCAAATGTGAGTCAGATTCTAAACAAGGTTGAGGTGAGTGTGAAGATAACTGAGATAGTATTCCTATTCATAAAGGTTCACAATTTAGGATGCAAAAAAAAAAACAATGGAAGGTTTCCACAAATACTTCCACTAACAGTGTTGAAACTAGGTAATCCCTTATTCTTAACAATTGAAGGGTCTGAGAGATCAAATTTTCTTTTAGACAAATTATATATTTAGCCATTTAGTATTTTATTAAAACATTTATTGATTTTATAATAAGAAAAATAGCATTTTAAAATTATAATGTAATCATTAGACCTAAGGATAAAAATAAACAATTTGGAAAGAAATATTTTAATAAAACAATGGAAATACATGGAAAGACAAATGATTTTGTAGAAAAATTCCTTCTCTCTCAATAAATGTCATAATTGAACACAAACGTATTATTGTTAAATCATAGAAATAATTAAGCAAAAGGACTAATTTATATTGTGTTTATTTTATATCAATTTGAAATAAATCCAGCCTATAATTGGTCTGATAATTTACTTTCAGAACTAGGTCAGAGGATTTAAAGATCAATCTGGTGGACTGTATCCTCATGACTGTCAAGAATGAAAATATCTTTAGAATCACTAAATGACCATTTCATATATCCTCTTCCCATTTTAACTGATCTGAGTTCTTTATGTAGCCATACATATAAACCACATATGTACCCAATTTCTTTAATTTTTTTTTCAAAATGCCTTTCGGGTCTGATGCAGAATGAATAGTATTTAACCCAGAGGGTAAATTTTTTTCTGTCATAATTTCAGTGCAGGTGGGAAGAGTGTTTGAGAATGCCATTGTTTCTTGCTATCATTTCACATCCACAACTTAGAGGTTTCAACAAAGGGTCTTTATGGTTCACCCTTTTGGACAAATGGCTAGATCATAAGGAGTTAACATAGTTTAAGACTTGAAAGAGAAAAATGTTCCTAGCAAAAAAAGGCTTACAGCAAAATAATGAGTGCCAAGGTTGAAGCTGCTCTTTCTTGCTTTAGTGCTGGAGCTGCATTATTCACAACTGCCAATCAGCTAATCTGAAAAGAATTTGTTCTTTACTGCATTTCTCCTTTACTGCTCCCACCCCACTGGTCTGGTGTACATTGCCTCCAGCTAGGAGGGTTTAGAAATAGCTCCTAAACAGACAACAAATGCTGGTCTCTGAATCGAAGGGCAGTGGCCGCTGTGGAGAGAAAGCGCTTTTGCTCACCCCCATTTCTTTTTCACATTTAGCCTTTGCTACTGCAATCCTGAAAAGCTCAGGCCGTTGCAAAAGGAGAAATTGCCTGTCAACTTCTGAAAATTCAATACTGAGATTTTACTGAAGATTTGGGGTGCAGGGCTGGTTGCAGCTTCCTGAAATATTGGTGGTTCAAAACAGAAAAACACATTTTTAAGACTACAGGAAATAAATTTTAACAAATGCTGTGGCCACTGCCTAACCTGGTCACCATTATGTGTGAAGTGAGGGAATTAGATATCATGATTTACAGTTGAAAACAAAGAGCCCTACAGATGAAGACAAGATCCATGTTCCACAGTTACCCCTCCACTGACATTTGAAGCGTCCTTGCAAAGGCTTGCCCTGTTGTTACGCCAGATGTGCGCATGAGTGCACACATGAGCAATGTTAGTAGGCATATAAAAATAGATATATGTATAAATAATTTCAGATGTATCTTTTAACCATTAAGCAGTAGTACCCTGGCAAATTTGATTAATGCCCCAGGGTACCTTTTTCCCCTTAGTATATTCATGAAGCACCAGTTAAGAAGGTTGGAATTTATATAGGTCTACTGGGGAGTAATTATCACTCAATGCATTAGCAGTGAAAAATCAGAGATCATTGCCAGCTTTCCTCACTTCCAAAGCAAGGCTAAACATTCTCTCAGACTGAGTCAAACAGTCTTTGTTGATTTCTTGTACTAATTCAGCAAGTGGCAATGCAGGAGTGACACTGGCTTGCTGCAGATATTTCCATTCTGAGGAAAACACAGCTATGAGAGGCTGTATTTTTGAAACATTTTAAACCAGAAATTGCTGCATGCTCCAGACAGGCACACACACCCAGGGGATGTCTGGCTGGCAGGCTCTCAGATAGGTGAAGGATGTGTGGATTGGGCCTGAGCTGGTTTCGTTTTGCTGCTGTTGTTAGTTCTGAGCTGAAGTGCACAGATCCGATTAGATTATTGGGGCAGGCTGGGGTGAGGTCGCCCCACTATGGTTAACTCAGATGCATTGCTAATTCTACCTCTAATCCCACACCAGTCCAATTAGACACCGGAGCTTCTTTGCCAGCTGCAGCATCACTGTCACTGTCAGCTCCTGGTGACATGCCCAGCACCCCATCTCTCAGCAGAGCCCCCTGACCTGCCAACCCAAGTCCCCTTTCACTGCTTCCCTGCCACATTCACCCAGCCCTCCACACCCCCTCCTGCAAACTCACTGATCTGCTCCCTGCCTCTCCTCTGGTCCCATTGCTCCATATTAATTCAGCCTCCTAGGGAGCAGTAGGAGACAGGGTGGTCAGTGGTACTGCAGACCGTGGGCCATAGTGCAAGGAATCAGATACAGCTCAGCTTCAAGCCAACCAAGCCACGGTGTAGCCCTGAGGAATGGGGGCAGCCTCCAGTGTCCTAATAAGAAAAAAAAAAAATTGAATCATTTAAAAGACCGAATGGTCCCAAAATAGTTATGCCATTTTATTTTGGGGTCAGAGGCAGTTCATTTGTTAAGATGCAGCAATGAAAACCCAATGAATGCATCATCTATGCTCCTGAGAGAATTTGCCTCCCTTGCCACCATGAGGAGTATGTATAATGCCATTTAAATGTGGTTTCGTTAGAAATGAACTATATCCATGTGACTCAAATGCCCATGCACATGTGTGTCTATAAATACTATACCTAGAAAGGTAGAGAGTGAGAAGAGAAGGGGGGGGGTGGGATCAGGGTTGGGGAGAGCCCTGGAGAGCGCAGGTGCATGCACTGTACGAAAAGGGAAAAAAAAAAAATCCGAAGGACTCACTGCAGTGCAGTTTTACATACAGGCTTGTAGGAGCAACCGGAATGTTATTAGACCATAAAAGCACATCAGGCTGATTTATGGTTTCTGATCAAGGTTTCTGTGAAAATTACTCTGCATCACCGGCTCAAGGTGACTGCTACCATTAATGTGTGGAAAATAAATGAGATGGAGAGGCTGATAGCAGACGAAGGGAAGGAAGCGCAAGGCAGTTTATACAGCACAGGTTCCCCATCTTGTTTTACAGTGCAGAGAAGGCTGTCATCAAAATGATTGCTCTGGGGCAGGAAAGGCAATTCTGGGTAATTAGATCTTATGGCTTGTAGCCGGTTCTTTCTTACAACGAATGGATCAGGATGGTAGGGCGAATGCCTGCTTTCTGCATACCATCTTTTCTGTTTTCTACTCATATTCAGACAGCATAGTTTAAATTTAGGAGGAAAAACATTGTAATACTGTTTTCCTGACTCCATTTGATTTTAATAGTTTTCATTCCCAGTCTACGGTTTTCCCGACTCTATTTGTTTCTAATAGAATTCATCTCTCCCCAATAAATAATCTTCCAAATTGGAGACTTTCCAAGAGAATTGGTGTCTGGAAATATTTTATATATCATCTGATGGCAACAAAAGAGTTTCACTGGCCTTTCCATTCCTGCTCTGTTTATAATTCATCACCAAAGCATTTCGTAGATGAAATGCCCTGCTGCTTATTTCAATATAAACAAATAGCATATATCCCAAGATCTTCATATGAGATATTTGTGCAAAAGGTATAAAAGCTGTTTGCTTGCAAAATGCCCTAATCTCCCTCTCTTTTTCCTTTGTTCTTTTAGTCACTGTGAACTCTGCTTGAGTGTTTGCTTGTACTGGGTGTCTTCATATTGACTTAGAGTTGGGATTTGGTCTCTATTCCAGGATTTTGATTCTATATGCAGGTAGAGAACCCTGCCTTTTGGAATGCTTGAGATGAAACTGAGTAGATTAAAAGATTTTCAAATCTCTTTTTTACTACACCCCTTTCTCTAGCTCTTAAAACTTGCCCTCTGGTGCTTCTGTCTAGCATTACACATCTGGAACACACCAGTGTCTGCTCTCATAGGTGGCTTCTGCTGCACTGGTGGCCATTAAGAGACATGGCTCCAAGGAAACCCACAGGCCAAGAGACACTCAGCCCATTTAGCCAGGAAAGAACAGAGACCTGCATTTTCCCTCACCCTATGTTTTTAAGTAAGTTTTTCACTTTAGTGACACATCTCACTCTAAATGCCCATCTTTGTGTTATAGCAGGGCTGGATTGAAACTTTCATCCCTATATATACATGCACACACACACCCAGAAATACTACCTACAATGTTACTACAAACATTCAGCATTGATGCTTCTTACCTGTGTTGTCAAGGAGTCTGTTTCAAAAGCTCAAGCGCAGTCACTAGCCTACCCCCAAAATACAAGGTACAAAAAGGTTTAATTGAAGCAAGGAATTCTAATATCCGTACAACATTTTAAATTCTTCAAAAAAGCTTTCACTCACACCATGTCTTTTGATCGTCACAGTGGTGACAAGAGATCACTATGATTGTCATTATGATTTCCATCTTACAGATGGAAATGTAAGCTCAGAGTAGTTACTTGTTTTGCCTGAGATCATTTCATTCATAGTATCAGAGCCAACTCTCATTTTCCTTACCTTTATCTAGGTAGGCTACTGTAGTTAAAAAAAAAAAAAATCATTGTCCTGGGAGAAAACAGACTGCTGTTCTTGTAGTGACTCTGTTATGAACAAGAGACAAGACACCAGGCAAGACTCCTAACTTCTTTGGTTTCCTTGGCTTGCTCAACTTAATATGGACTAGAAATTTTCTATAGTACCCTCTAGAACTCTTTTTTCTATTTTCAAAATCTTTCTCAGGAACCACACCAAGTAGGGATGAATAACCAGTCACTGTCAGCATCTAGGAAAACAGAAAGGGACTGTCTTCCCAGTTATTACCTTTCTCATCCCCAACACATGCATACACACATACAAGCCCCTCCCCCTCCCCCAACTATTCCGTTTAGAAGATAAAAATTTAAGATGAGAGAGAGGCCACTCCAATTCTTAAGAGTATATGAGTATCCTAAAATGCCTGTTTCATTTTAAGATTAAAATTTAGCTCTGAAAAAAATTACTAAAATCCATATAGAGGAGAGGGCACATCTAGAGGTTCCAGAGGAACGTGTGCCAAAGCAGAGCATCATCTAAGATGCTGCCAGATTGCTATTGCTTCATGGCAATGGCACAAGCTGAATGAATCTAATATCTCTCCCCTCCTATGGGGTCATCCCCCATTATGCAGCTTCATTTAATTTGGCTGACTCTAACTTTTACAGCAAATGATTCTACAGTTTGCTAGTTTCTTTAGCTTCAAAAGGATTATTTAGTTGACCTTCAGACAGGTCCATTTGTAAACTCAAGGATAATGGCAGGGTATTTGGAATTCAGCCATCTATGAGTATATGGGAATATTAGGGGGGAAAAGCCACTTTGCTGCTTCAGAAAACAAATATTTTGACTGGGATATGGAAAGTCAGTTGATCACAGATATCCCCTCCTTCAAAAACATCTATTTCAGAAAATTGTCCCTGTGATGACCTCAATATATTTTATTGGATTTCTATGGCCTGTTTTGGCTACAAAACTTGACTGGTGTTTCAGTAACTGCACTAGGCTTGGTGCAGAGTTTTGAGTTCCAGATGGGGTAAAATCCCATTCTCAATCCTGTCTTCCCTGACTAGAGCCCAACTCCCTTTTCCCCTTCCCTCCTCCGAGAAGATGAAATATTTAAGGACCAAAAGGAAACCGGAAGCATTACTAAGAAAAAGCACTGCAACTTTCAGTCACACAGAAAATATTTGGGAAGGCCTCAGGGTGTGACCACACTGACAATAAGTCACAAAAAGGTGGAGGGAAAACGCAGTGCCACGCCGCTGCCTGAGCCCAGCGACCAGCTGCTCTGAAGTCAGCCAATTACCCTCCGGTTTGCTCTGGTGGTTCAGAGGCAATTGCTTTAGCTAATAACAATGAACACTGCATATTTGACTTCACACAAAAGGCACTAAAATCTACTGCCTGGCTGAGAGAACCGCACAAGTGTCCTGGTGACACATATGTGTATGTTTTAGAGGAACAAATGAGTCAGAGGGAGAATGGCAAGAGATGGGGACCACCCTTCTATTGCACAAAACTTCAGCTATCTCTTCTCCTTTGCCCCCAGACAACAAGCAGTGTAGCTAAACTGCTGAAATCTCCATTCTTCATCATACATAAAGCAGACATTATCTCCTTCCATTAAAAATCCTGCCTTTTCTTCCAGACAACCAGCTAGAAATAAAATGCCACACTTTCTTTCCTTTAAGGAAACACATCATGGTAGGCATGTTTAAATTTAGGACGATGGATGGCAAAAATGTGCCTCTCAGCCGTTGAAGCCCAAAACCTCAGGCCTGTGCATTTCCTCAGAGAATCAGTGCTTACACAGTGGCCTTGTGTTTTGTCACTTTTGCTGTACAAATGCCCAGCAATTTTTTTAAGTACTGTAATTTTGAAAATTTCCAGAAGACATCATCTAGTGGCCAGACCAAAGAAGCAAGAATGACAAAGCCCTTCAATGAGCAGATCAGAATCTTTCCAAACTTTACATGATAAACACAGTTTACCACAAGGAAGATTTCATTGTCCTTGTATTCCTTACTCATTTAGTAAACCCTTATAGAAAACTTTTCTAGCTATGCAGCTCTTATTTGTACAAGAGAACCTGTCTCAAAAAGTACCCTTGTCCACAGAGTGTGAAGAGAAGTTATTGCTATTAACCATTTTTAGGACAACCTGTTGTGGCAGGTTGTGAATGTTCAAGGTTGTTTTTGGGTTTTTTAAATTATTTATTTATGGCTGTGTTGGGTCTTCGTTGCTGCACACGGGCTTTCTCTAGTTGTGGCAGAGGGGGGCTGCTCTTCATTGCGGTGTGCGGGCTCATTGAGGTGGCTTCTCATTGCGGAGCACGGGCTCTAGGTGTGTGGGCTTCAGTAGTTGTGGCTCACGGGCTCTAGAGCGCAGGCTCAGTAGTTGTGGCACATGGGCTTAGTTGCTCCGTGGCATGTGGGATCTTCCTGGACCAGGGCTCGAACCTGTGTCCCCATTGGAAGGTGGATTCTTGACCACTGCGCCACCAGGGAAGCCCTCAAGGTTGTTTTGATACAGAAATTAAACTTTTTTTTACTTCCTTTGTTGCAGAAGTTTGTTTAAAATTACGTGTTTCTTACCTTCAAGGAGAACAAAATTTATTCTTTGACTAACTTTTGTTATAAAACCTCAACAAGATCTGTTGCAAAAGGAATGGTGAGATATTATGGAGAAGGCAAAAAAAGAAAGGATCAAGTACAAGCATGACCAGTAGGGAGCGTTTGTATCTTCCTGACAGACACTGTTTGGGCATCCAGAAGTTGTCTGGGAACTGGATCAACACAGGGGACCACTCAGACATCCCATGCACCAACTGTCAAGCTGGAGTCCTCTCTATTATTTCTGGAGAGAATTTATCTTTACTTCTAAGCAACAACTTGCCCAGAGTTGACCCAGCTGGTATGATGCTCATCCAGGTCCACGAATATGCTGGGTCTCCATGAGACTTAATCTGTGAGAACCCCACCATTCTCCACACATACTACTAGGACCCTGATCACCTGAGACCTCAAGACAAGAAGCATGGGGTCAAGACACACAGGAAGGCAGCAATGAATGGAACCAGACAGAAACCTACTTGAGCCTAAGGCAGTGCTTCTCCTCTCAAGGAAAAGAAATTCTTAGATTTCACATGTAGTTCAGCCCATCTGTCAGGATAGAAGAGCTGGTTGGGATTTGAGAACAGGCAATGTTTATTTGCTGTGCTTATCTCCATCAGAAACTCACTGCCCTATTAGGTGGAACCATATAAAATTTCAAATGTTCAACCAATTTTGGTCCATTAAAATGGCAATTTTATGTTGTTTAACATAATCACAGACTCTGGGGACCTGGGAAGCCAGCCAGTGGTGGAATTTCTATATAAGACTACAGAATTTCTATATAAGACTTAGAAGTGTTATTCTGGTGGAGGATGGCAGAGACATATAAGAAACTTACAAAGGAACTTCATTTGCTTAGAAAATGTACTGCTTTTACTTAGATTACATGTTTACTTAGAATGCTCCCCTCCTGCTGTTGTCACCTAGCCATCCTCACCACGGCCACTGATTCCAGTCACTGGGACTGTTCCTTCTATCACACACATAACTAAAAACATATATGTGCTTTTTTTTTTTTAGATTTTGCCTTCAGAGGCTTTATTTTCTTTCTGTTCACCTCTTCTTATACCACAATGACTTTCATCACACCAAGATATGAGATTCCCCAAATCAATATACACGCTACATATCTTCCTCAAATATTCCTTCAGGCTTTTTTTTTTTTAAACAATTTTACCATTAAGCTCAACATGTCCCATTCCAAACTCTCCACTTTCTCACTTTATTCAAATAGAGAGTAGTTCAATCCAAGTCCCATTATGTGGCTCTCAAATTCATTTTTTCTGAGCTGGGCATTTCCCATTGAGTGGAACTGTGCTCTGACTGCTCACATCACTCCTCTCCTAGTCACCCAGGTGTGGAACTTTATCCAGGTCCTTGGGATTTCTCTCCCAGCTTTCCCTGCACCTTGTTACCAAGTCCTGATTCGCCCTCACTCCACAAATCTCGTTTCTTTTTATTAATTCAGCAATGTAAATGCTTTCTTTGTCCCACTCTCTCTACCAGTTCTTCCTTTTCTTTTTCTTCCCCTGCATATTGCTGTAGTTCAGGGCCTTATTGCCTTCCCACTGACTTGCTTTAAATAAGACCATTCCCTACATTGCTGCCAAATTAGTATTTTTCATCATTTTTACATTTTGTAGATCTGACCCAAAGATGAATGATTCTTTAGCAAATAAGATGGAAAAAAGGGGAAGAAAAATGGAAACTGGCATGAGGCTGGTCACCAAAAGCAAGAGAGAATACCACAGATATCGGGAAAATCATAGTATCCATAGTTTTCCAAGGGCATGGCAGGCTCAGTCAGGATTCAGGCATAGACAGAACCAGAGTTTCCAAGAGGGAAAATCGGGTTCCCATTAGAAATAAAAATGGGAATGATAGGTATCTCCAGGAGTCATAGAGGGTGGCCAAGGCTAGGTCCCACTGGATTTAGGGGTAGAGATGCTAACTCTGTTGTAATATTCCGTGCTTTTTATTTAGTCTGGTATGAGAACCTGGACAGGGTTGTAGTTAAGGAGGGAGGGAGGGAGGGAGGGAGGAAGTTAAGTAGGGAGGGAGGCAGTTAAGTAGGTCCAGTTTTGTGGAACTAGGGAAATCATGCAGAGGCGGATAAACCTATTATTTCTCTGCCCCCAAAACACTCAGACTTTTCATTGCCTTTAATTGTCAATGAAATCCTCCCTATGTCCCTCCTACCTTTCTAGCCTTGCCTTCAACAACTCCCCTGCATTATACCTAATAATCCATCCAACCTTCAAAATGCCCACATTTTCTACTTCATGCCTTCATGGTTTCCTCTCCCTGTAACGCTCTTATTCCCTGGTGTGTGCTATTTAAGATATTGAATACTACCCACCATTTAAGTGCTGCCTCAGATCCCAACTCCTCCCAAAAGTATTCCTGATTTCTCTTTCTGAACTTTCATTGTTAGTGTATAGATATGCAAGAGATTTCTGTGCATTAATTTTGTATCCGGCAACTTCGCCAAATTCATTGATGAGCTCTAGTAGCTTTCTGGTAGCATCTTTAGGATTTTCTATGTATAGTATCATGTCACCTTCAAACAGTGACGGTTTTACTTCTTCTTTTCCAATTTGGATTCCTTTTATTTCTTTGTCTTCTCTGATTGCCATGGCTAGGACTTCCAAAACTATGTTGAATAATAGTGGTGAGAGTGGACATCCTTGTCTTATTCCTGATATTAGAGGAAATGCTTTCAGCTTTTCACTGTTGATGATGATGTTACCTCTGGGTTTGTCATATATGGCCTTTATTATGTTGAGGTAGTTTCCCTCTATATGCACTTTCTGGAGAGTTTTTATCATAAATGGGTGTTGAATTTTGTCAAAAGTTTTTTTCTGCATCTGTTGAGATAATCATACGGTCTTTATTCTTCAGTTTGTTAATGTGGTGTGTCACATCGATTGATTTACGTATATTGAAGAATCCTTGCATCCCTGGGATAAATCCCACTTGATCATGGTGTATGATCCTTTTAATGTGTTGTTGGATTCAGTTTGCTAGTATTTTGCTGAGGATTTTTGCATCTATGTTCATCAGTGATATTGGCCTGTAGTTTTCTTTTTTTGTGTGTGACATAAGAACCTACTGTACAACACAGGGAACTCTACTCAATACTCTGTAATGGCCTATATGGGAAACTCATCTAAAAAAGAGTGGATATATGGATATCTATAGCTGATTCACTTTGCTATACAGCAGGAACTAACACAACATTGTAAATCAACTATACTCCAATAAAAATTAATTTTAAAAAAAGTATTCCTGAATCAGATTGAATTGCTTCTTCCTTGGGACTTTGCATTTCTCACACTACATGCCTTGTTGAAACCAAATTCTAAGGATTTAACTAAATGGCTGCACATAGTATCCAGAAAAAATAAGTTGATTTCCTTTTGTACTGGACATTATACCATGGACACTGTACACTCATCTAGTGCTTTCTATGAAATTATAAGTTTTTTTCAGACAGAAGGCATAATTATCTGATCAGTGCTTTATGGGGCCTATCTTGATGCTTTAGACACAACGGGCCTCAAACAAGATTTATCTAATTTCTTAAATTATCTAATTATATATTAAATCATATAGCTCAAGTATGGAGCTTTCCCCAGACAGTGAATATAAATGTATTGCCATTCATGTTTGCATTCAAATATCAAAACCCCAAGGCCCCACCTCTTGAAGGAGGTAGGAGTCTATTTTATAGAATTCTCTTATACCAATATTTCTGAGAATCTCCAACAGTGCTGACAAATGTCCATATGTCTGTCATGATGGTCACAGCATGCAATTGCTTCCTGGTAAGGATCATGTAGCCTAGGCACCACCATCTTACTAAGAAGCCATTCAAAGCTGGAATTCTATTCCTAATTCAATTGCTGCCACTGCCATAACTAGATCAGAAATCCTTCTCAATGATTTTTGAAGTGAGAAGGAGAAAGCTTTTTCTGCGCTATGCTTAACTGATGGGGGTGGAGGTGGGGTGGGAGCGAGCCCTTTAATTAGAACACAGAACTGCAAAGCTTTATAGCAGCTATCAATAACTTTCACTCACTGTCACAGCTAGTAAAACCATGGCTTTGCAGCCCAGGTTCCATTAGTCCCACAGACATGCCAGTCATATCTAGCCATCTAATCTTGCTACTGCTTTTAGGTGCCTGATTGCCTAAAACCTTAGCACCTTTGCTACTGTCAACTGGTCCCTCCAGCACTATTCCTCACCACTGCCACCACAGTAGTAGTTGGAGCTGGCGAGCCAGTGACACCACCAGCCTTGCTACTAGCCTTGTTGAGTAACTTACAGTCCCTGGGTTCATTTGACATAATAAAGTGCTACTAGCTCAAGCTGCCTATTGTACATTGTTACGTAGCTCTCCACTCATTCACCTGGGCAAAGGTGATACAGTGAGAAATCTTGTGATTGTTCTTTAAGTTCCCTGAGAATGTGTACCCAGCAAAGTTGTCTGAGATCAATTCAGCTTTTTCAATTTGTCCATGCACGTAGCTACATTCAGGTCTTCCGCACTCCACCCTGGCCTCCCACTCATCCCATGTATGGCTGGATTCGGATGAGTTCTGGTGACAGCCACCTAGCTATATGAGAATCAATACTTCTTTCTCCTTTCAGCCCACTATATCTGGCTCACTATTTCAGTCCTTGTCTTGTATCATGAAATCTCTCAGGGGTCCTATTTCCTTTCCTGAAGAGGACTCCATTAGAGTTACTGTGGTCCATTTGGTATGTCAGTATAGCCTTGAACCTCATTGGTGGTCAGGTCCAATTCTTTTATTTTATCTCATGAGATCTCCCATCCCAATATAAATTAGTGAATGCAAGTGATATGGGGCACATGAAGTGGCATGTGAGTGCTTTATCCTGACCACACCAGACATCTATATTCACCGCATATCAAAATTATTTTAAAAGTTTTCTAAAGTCCCTGGAGAAGACCAAGGAATTTAACAATTTGACCATTATGATGCTTAGCTATTCAGAAGAGTTCTTGTCAGTACATATGTTTGAGATGACTACCTGAGGCTCTGCACAGAGCCACCCAAAAAGAGTAAACAGTGCAGGGCACTCAGAGAGAGCTGACAAAAGTGCCTGTTCATACCAGCCAGACTGGACACACTCATTCAACAGCCAATATGTAAAATTCACAATGACTGCCTTCCAGTCAAAACCTATGAGACATGTGAAGAAGCAAGAAAGTATGAACCATAATGAAGAGAATATTCATCAAAAGAAAAAGACAGAACTGGTACGTATGTTAGAATTAGCAGAGGGCATTGAAATGTTCCTATAACTGCATTCCATATGTTCATAAAGTTAAGTAGAGATATGAAAGCTATAAAAAAAAGATTCAAACAAAATTTCTGTAGGTGAAAACTTTAATATCTGATATGAAAATTATACTGGATGGGATTAGTGGAAGTTTAGACATTGCAGAAGAGAAGACTAAAAGATTGATGACCTTGAACACATAGCAATAGAACTAATTCAAAATAAAACACAGACAACAAATTTTAAATGAATAATGAGCTGTTGGAGAACTTCAAGTTACCAAATATATGTGTGATTAGAATTCCCAGAAAGGAAAGGGAGAAATATTGAAAGAAATAATGTATGATTATTTTTCCAAATTTGAGGGAAACTATAAACCCACAAATCCAAGCTCAATGAATCTCCAGCAGAAGAAACATAAAGAAAACTACACCAAGATACACAATAATCAACTTGCTCAAGACCAGTACTTAAGAGAAAACCTTAACAATTGCAGCAGTGGAGAAAGACACGTTACAGTAAGAGGAACGTATAGACAGCAGCAGATTTCTTGTTGGAAACAATAGAAGTAAGAAGAAAGTGGAGGGAGGGGGAAGGGTAAGCTGGGACGAAATGAGAGAGTGGCATGGACTTATATATACTACCAAATGTAAAATAAATAGCTAGTGGGAAGCAGCCGCATAGCACAGGGAGATCAGCTAGGTGCTTTGTGACCACCTAGAAGGGTGGAATAGGGAGGGTGGGAGAGAGATGCAAGAGGGAGGAGATATGGGGATATATGTATATGTATAGCTGGTTCACTTTGTTATAAAGCAGAAACTAACACACCATTGTAAAGCAATTATACTACAATAAAGATGTTTAAAAAAAAGAAAAGAATAAAGAAGTGGAGCAACATCTTTAAAGTACTAAAAATTTTAAATAATAATAAAAATATAAGCACCAACTTAGAATCCTATACCCAGCAAAAATGTCTTCGAACTGTACGGGAAATAAAAAAATTTTCAGAAATATGAAACCTGAGAAAATGTATTATGAGAGGACTTGGACTATAAGAAATCTTTAAAACCTTCTTCAGGCAAAAGTAAAATGACACCGGGCAGAAATATGGACCTACACAAAGTAATGAAGAGAATGGAAACAGCAGCACATGGGTAAATATATGAGATTTTCTTCTAACTATTTAAATATCTTTAAAAGATAATTGACTATTTAGACAAAAATAGTAATGTGGCATGTATAATATGTATAAAAGTAAAATATATGACAACAGTAGCATAGAGGCTTGGAGGAGAGAAATGGAAATGCACTATTGTAAGTATCTTATAGGTGAAATTGCATAATGCCACTTGAAGGTAAGGCATGATAAATTAAAAATGTATACTATGAATTCTAAAACAATCACTAGAATAACAAAACAAGAAATATTGTTATAGGTAATAAGCCCGAACAAAGAAGATAAGGTGAAATTTTAAAAGACTCAATTATTCCGAAATTCGACAAGAATAGAGAAAAAAAACAGCGGAATAAATAGAAAACAGAGAACAAAATGGCAGATTTAAATCTAGCCTTATCAATAGCCATATTAAATAAAAATGGTCTGAACACCCTAATCAAAAGGAAGAGATTGTCAGATTTGATTTTTAAAAATGACCCAGCTGTATACTGTTTTAAAATTACCTGTAAAATGTAAGGAGACAAATATAAAAAATAAAGGAATATAAAAAATATAGTATACAAACACCATATAAAGGCAAGAGTGGCTATATTAATAACAGACTAATTAGAATTCAGGACAGGGAATGTTGTAAAAGTTAGGAAGGGCATTTCTTAATAATGGAAGTATTAACTCATCAAATACAACAATCCTAAATGTGTACATAACTAATAACAGAGATGAAAAGACAAGCAGACTCACAATTATGTTTATATTATTTGTAAAGAGACATATTTTAAAGAATTGGCTCACACGATTGTGGAGGCTGCAAGTCCGGACCCCATAGGGCACGCCGGCAGGCTGGAGACTCAGGCAGCAGTTGATGCAGCTGTGATTGCAGTGGTTCACAAGGGAATTTTTTAGGATGAGAGAATATTTTATATTTTGATTAGAATGAGATTCCATGGGTGAACATCTTCATTAAAAAGTATCAAACTGTTCACCAAAAGAGTACATTTTAGTAAATTATACTCTAATAAAATTAAAATTAGAGTATTTTTTAGGATACGTACTCAATGTAACAAGTCAAATAGAAGAGTATTTTAAAATGTAATAATCCACCCTAGCCAAAATCCCCATCCCTGGAAACAGTGGTTAAAAAACTTATCTATGCTGAATTCCTTGACACCACTTTTTTCTTCTTATTTACCAGCTTTCTCTATGTTCTTTACTGGAAATTCTGATTCTGCTGGCGTCTAAATAACAGGGCTCTTCAGTATCCTATATTAAAACCTTTTCTTGAACTGCTCTATATGGTCTTCTTGCTGATCTTACATTTATTTATTACCTCCAAACTGATGGTTTCCAAATCTAATATCAGTGACAGTCTCTTCCTGCAAGTTATCTCTCCCTAAATGTCCCATAGGAGTCTCAGTGAACATGTTATCTTTCCCCAAATCTGCCCCTTGCCTGTGTTCACTTCCCCGTTGAACCACACTTCATTTACTTAACCCTTTTGCTTGAAACTGGGAAGTCCATCTAGAAAATGATGGGCAAAGAACAGTAAACGTTCAGATTCACAGCAAACCCTGCCTTTACTACATGCTTTACAGCCTCCTTCTAGTGAATATTCCTTTGACTCAAGAGAAAATGACCTAGTTAATTTTACCTGCAGTAACCAGCTATGTCTCCTACACAGTCTGTGGAGGGAGGGTTATACAGAGAGTCGCCGTGCCCTTGGATGGTCATCCTGGGGTTCCACTAGCCTGACAGTTCAAGCCACATTCCCTCTCACCCCACTATTTCTTACCAGACTATTAGAATAGTTTCCTAACTGGCTTCCTGGCTCCAGTCTCCAAATATTCAATGCAGGCCCCTCTCCCCACATTGCTGCTAAGTATATTTTCTAGGAGAAAAAGTACCAATGATTTAGGATGGTGTGTGAGGCTCTGCATACAGGATATGTCATAGCTGCACATGCCATGCCTCTGCCATACGTTATTCTCTAAATTTGAAATGTCGGTTTGCCCTCTAGCTTTTGCTTCATTCACTTCTTCAGCCTAAAATGCACTCTTCACCACATCCCTACACACCAAGAAAAATTCCCAATTGTCTTTCGAGTCTTAGACAAAGCATTATCTGTTCAATGAAAATGTCCTGACAGCTCCCCCTACTCCAATCCTACTATAACTCATTTTATGTTCTCTGTGCCTAACCAGTATTGTCTTATACTATAGCACCTATAAAATGTTTTTACTTTATATGAAGAAATGTCTTGTGATTTATACAATTTTTATATTCAGGACCCAACACAGGATATCTCAATCTTGGTACTACCGACATTTTAGACCAGGTAATTCCTTGTTGTTGGGGGCTACCCTGTGCACTGTCAGATGTTTAGTTGCATCCTTTGCTGTTAAATAGCACTCCCTCCACCTCAGTCACGACGATCAAAAATGCTTCCAGGCATTGCCAACATCCCCTTAGGGGAAAAATCACTCTGGATGAGAACTACTGGCCTAATACCTATCTGGGCACATAAAAGCATGTGGAATAAGAATATATATTGCTTTTCAGGGCTGGCAAGCAATAGCAGGGAAAAGTGGAACTTAACATGTCCCATATTTAGGCTTGAGACGAGAGGGATGCAGTGGATAAAGAGAGGACCAAGGCAAAAGCTGCAACGTTGGAGCCTGTAGTGGGGGAAAAGGAAAGGCTCCATGTGGAATCAAAGCAGGATCAAAACATGAACACATCCCCTTTTCTCTTTACAAGAGAAGTCCAAGCTAGTCAGTATAGAGACAGACTTTGAAGTCTGGTCCTTACCCTTAACCAGAAGGAGGACTGTGTGGATTCCCAACATAAACATGATCAAAGCTGAAAGCATATCCAAAATGGGCAGGAATGTGCTCCAATATCCTCACCCAAAATGCAAATAGCTTTCACTGGTTCATGAAGGTGAACAATAGTTAGATATTTCCTCAGACTTGATCACTACCTTCCTGGATACTTGAGAAGGAATGATGAACTCCACTCCAATGGAATAGAAATGAGGTAGAACCTCCTCCCTTCCCAGTTCTGGATTTGGTCACCAAGCTTTGGAAGACACATACAGAAACAATTGCAGAAGGACCTGGATTTTAAAAAGCAGGGTTTGGGGTTTTTTTAGGATAGGTCAAATATATTTTTGCACTGAAATAAAGAACATGTGAGAGTCATAATAGAAATGCAGAAATCATAAATAGCAAAGCTAATGCCAACACAGCAGCAGTACAGAAGATCAGCAAAGAGGCATGACTGAATGTTAAAAATAAAATAGGTTCTGAACGGACTTACTGAATATAGGAATTTTTTTGTTTTGTTTTCTGAAGCCAGTGTAACAAATGATGGTAATAGTAACTTTGGCAGGCTGCTAAAAAGCTGGGTATATCAAAAAATGATTCTCTTTTCCCTTGCAAAAATAATATGAAAATGAAACTGGGATATTTATTTCCCCTTTTAACACAGCAGGGATTTAATACAGCAAATAAGCCTAACAATGCTCCGATGCGGGAAGCACTGATGCTGTTAAGAACTGACCATTGTCATTATCCACACAATGCATCAAATGCCCAAACCGCGCCTAACAACAGTCTTTTACCTCAGCCTCCTGCCTTCAAAGTGCTGTTTCTTTTTCCCCATAAAATCATAAAAGAGGTTATTAAACAGAGCAGAAGGTCCTCACATATTCTCTCTCTCACCTCATCCTATGCTGAGTCCCAGAAGGAGAGTAAGTAACCCAAAATGTAGCAACAAGATTAGGATACAGATGTGGAGGAACTTACTGATTCAACAATCATTGTTCTTGTTATTCAGCATCTCCATTGTGTCAAGACTTTGTATCAGGTTCTGTGCCAGTAAAATATATGTATATTAACAATACGAGGAAACATTTTTTTCTGGAGCTTGAGAATTGTTAAAGGGAACAATAGGCCATGAAGCAACTGTATGTTTACAAATCAGGCTGCTTAGATCAGAAAGAGGAATCAAAGGACAGCCGGGAATCTTCAAGGGGCCTCAATCAATGAAGAATTTCAAGGAGAATGTTTAATTGTTAAAGGTGCATGACAGACACTTAAAAGTAGAACAGACCCTTATCAACCTGAGAGAAAATTAGATTTAATAGCACTTGAAATCAGAGGGGTGAATTAAAGGGCATTAATATGGCTGCACTGGCAGCCTTGACAAGGTGGCTCCGTCTCTCTGAGCCTCATTTTCCTCATTTATAAAACGTTACAGAACTAATTGCTTCTTCATAGGCTGGTTGTGAAGTTTAAGTGAGGTAATGTACCTTGCACGTGCACAAGCAATGGAGTTGTTGTTACTATTATTGCAATGAGTTCCACAGCATGAACTTAAAATTATTGGACAGGAGAAAATGCACCAAATTGATCAAAAGCAATTGTCTCTTGATAACTGGGATTAGAGGTGAACTGATTTCCTTCTTTCTACTTTTCTGCATTTTCTGTATTTTCTATAATTAGCATACATTATTTTATAATCAGTAAAACATCAGCCTTTAAAACAGATTCTAAATTTAACTTTATTGAATGAATTATTTTGTAGGATAATCAATGTTAATCCAACTCCCATAATCAAGTGGCTTTTGGATAAACAAATCCTTGATCATACTGAATACTTAAATTGTGCCAGACATTGTCCTAAGCCACATGCAGAAATGGGAAATCATGCTCCTGGGCCGCAGGGAGATAAGTCTTGTGAATAAATGTCTTCTTTCCTCTGTCTCTCCACAAAAGCAAATAAACTGCCATCATGTACACAGACCTGCATGAAAAAGGTACCAAAGTCCAACCTTTCAAGGTTCAGGATTGGGAATTAAACAATGTGAGTTCAACTGCTGGTTAATATTCAGCAAATATTAATTGACTGCCTACTATGTGCTGGACATTTTCTAGGCATGAGGAAAACAGCAGTAAACAAACAAGTGTGTAGCTTTGGATGTGGTTTTTTAACCTTTCCATTCCCATTTTCTTACTTTTCCAATGGAAAGTAGTAAATGAGATAACATATAGTGTCTAGAATAAAGCAAGCACACAACATCCTTCTGTACTGAATCTTTCCCATCAGCATTCAGGTGTACTAGTAAATGTCCCATTTTTTAAATAATAATAAAATTTATTTGATTCCACCTCCCCCTCTAGTTCCCAATTTATTTTTCTTCTACTGCTGATAGACTACCCTGCGGGTAAGAATTGTCCATACTCACTGTCTCCAACTTCTCCCCTCCCATTCTCTCTTGAACACATTCCAAACAGGGATTGGCCCAGAAATTGCCTTTGTCAACAGGGACTCAGCTAGTAAATACTATGCCTTGTGCAAATTAGAAAAGGGCACCCATCTGAATGGATGCATTGTAAATAGCTGTGCCCTCCACGTGGATGTAGCAGATGCAGGGAGTATTTCACAACCACTTACCTATTTGAACGGACCTTTGTACAATGCATAAGCAGCACATCCACAGTGCTTCTGCTTCTTATGACTGCCAGTGGTTAAACCTACTGATCAATTCTCAGCTCTTATCTTACCTGCATTATCAGTAACATATGCCAGGGTATATTCCTACCTCCTCTTTGAAGCACCTTCTTTCTTCTTTTTCTCCTTGCTGGTTTCTCTTTTTCCCCGAGCTTTATTGAGATATAAGTGAAATGTAACATTGTATAAGTTCAAGGTATACCATGTGATGATTTCATACATGTATGTACTATGAAGTGATTACCACAATAATTTTAGTTAATACCTCCATCACCTCACCTAAGTACCACTTGTGTGTGTGTGTGTGTGCACACGTGTGTGCATGGGTGCGCCTGTTTGGTGAGAACATTTAAGATCTACTCTTCTAGCAACTAAGTAAATAATAGAGTATTGGGAGCTATAATCAACATGCTGTATAAAATCTCCCCAGAACTTATTTATCTTATAACTAGAAGTTTATACCCTTCAACCAACATGTCCCCATTTCTCCTTCCCTCCAGCCCCTGGCAACCACCATTCTAACTCTCTGATTCTATGAGTAAAATACTGCATGGTCTCACTTATTTGTGGAATCTAAAAAAATAAAAGCCAAAAAAAAATCAAAATCATAGAAATGGAGGGTAGAAAAGTGATTGCCAGGGGCTGGAGGAAATGGGGAGATGCTGGTGAAAGGGTACAAACTTTCAGTTATACAATTAATAACGTCTGAAGAGCTAATGTAAAATATGGTGACTATAGTTGATAACACTATATTGTATAACTGAGTGATTTTAACAACAAAAAAAGTACTTGTCTTTCTCTGACTTCTTTTGCTTGGCATGATGCTCTTAAGGTCCATCTATGTTGTTGCAAATGGCAGGATTTCCTTCTTTCTTCTGGATGAATAGCTTTCTATTGTTATATATACACCACATTTTTTTATCCATTCTTCTGTCGATGGTCATGTAAGTTGTTTTCATGTCTTGGCTGTTGCAAGTAATGCTGAAACAAATAAAGGAGTACAGATGTCTTTTCAAGATACTGATTTCATTTCCTTTGGATATATACCCAGAAGCTGGATGGCTGGATCATGTGGTAGTTCTATTTTTAATTTTTTTGAGGAAGCTCCATACTGTTTTCCACAGTGGAGGCACCAGTTTATGTTTCCTCCAACAGTGCACAAGGGATCAATTTTCTCCACATCCAGGCCAACACTTGTTATCTCTTGTCTTTTGATAATAGCCACTCTGACAGGTGTGAGGTGATATCTCATTGTGGTTTTAATTAGTGATGTTGAGTACCTTTTGGCTATTTGTGTGTCTTCTTTGGAAAAATGTTATTCAGTTCCTCTGCCCATTTTTTAATTGGATTATTTGGGGTTTTTTTGTTATTGAGTTGTATGATTTCTTTATATACTTTGGATATCACCCCATATCAGATATATAATTTGCAAATATTTTCTCCCATTCCACAGGTTACTTCTTCACTTTGTTGATTCTTTTTTCTGTATGAACTTTTAAGTTCAGTGTAGTCCTATTTGTTTAATTTTTGCTTTTGTTGCTTGTGCTTTGATGTCATACCCAAAAAATCTTTGCTGAGACTAATGTCAAGGACTTTTTTTTCCATATGGTTGTTTAGGAATGTGTTTTTTTGTGTGTGAATTTTCCCAGTTTTCCTCTTGTTATTGATTTTTAGTTTCATGTCATTGTGGTCAGAAATATACTTGGTATGATTTCAATCTTCTTAAATTTGCTAAGACGTTTTGTGACCTGTTATATGACCTATACTGGAGAATGCTCCGTGTACACTTGAGAAGAATGTGTATTCTACTGCTCTTGGATGGAATGTTCTGTATAAGTCTGTTAGGTTAATTTGATCTAAAGTATATTTCAAGGATGCTTCCTTATTGATTTTCTGTCTGGATGATCCATCTGTTATTGAATGTGGTGTATTAAAGTCCCCAACTATTATTGTATTGTTGTCTATTTCTCCCTTCGGGTCTATAAGTATTTGGTCATATACTGGGTACATATATTTTTATGGTTGTTATATCCTCTTGATGAACTAACCCCTTTATATTACATAACCTTTTTTGTCTCTTGTTACAGTTTTTGACTTAAAGGTCAAAAACCTTACTGTGTTTGATATAAATATATCCACTCCTGCTGTCTTTTGGTTTCCATTTGCATGCAGTATCCTTTTCCTTCTCTTTACTTTGAGCCTGTGTGCCCTTAAAGCTGAAGTGAGTCTCTCATAGGCAGCATATAGTTGGCTCTTGTTTTTTATCCATTCAGCCACTCTATGCCTTTTGATTGGAGAATTTAATCTATTTACATTTAAAATAATTATTGATATGTAAGGACTTACTAATGTTATCTTACAGTCTTCTGTGTTGTTTTGTTTTGCTTTTTGTAGCTCCTTTGTTCCTTTCTTCCCCTCTTGCCATCTCCCTTTGTGACTTGATTTTCTATGTGCTTTGATTACCTTCTCTTTATCTTTTGTGTATATACTGTAGGTTTTTGCTTTGTAGTTGCCATGAGGCATATATAAAACATCTTACAGATTCAACAGTCTATTCTATGTTGAAGCTAATGACTTAGCTTCAATCTCATGTGAAAATTACTCTTTTACTCACCACCATTTTATGTTTTTGATGGCACAATTTACCTTTTATATTGCATATCCATTAACAAACTATTGTAGCTACAGTTATTTTTATACTTTTGTCCTTTAATCTTTATACTAGAGTTAAATGGCTAATACGCCACCATATTACAGTATTAGAGTATTCCGAATTTGAACATGTGTTTTCCTTTAGCAGTGTGTTGTATTTTTCATATGTTTTTATGTTACTACTTAGCAAGCTTTTATTTCAATGTGAATAATTCCCATCAGCATTAGAAGGCCCTGACCCACGAACTCCTGTATCCAACTGCCTCTCAGTCATTTCCCCTTGGGTATCTAATAGGCAACTCAAAGTTAACAAGGCCAAAACTGAGTTTCCAATCACTTCTCTAAGCCCAGCATAGTCTTCCCATCATTCTAGTTGTTCGACCAAAAACCTTAGAGTTACAGAATTCCTTCTTTGTCTTGTACCTCTGCATCCACCTGTAAGCATATTTATCAGCACAACCTTCAAATGTTGAAGGAATTCAACAATGTCTTACTACATCTGTCATTCATAGTTGGTCCAAACCAACACCATCATTCATCTATTATTTCAGTTGCTTCCTAAGTGGTGAATCTGCTTCTGTTCTGGTCCCCCTTCAATCTATTTTCCACGTGAGTCAGAGTGAGCTTGTTAACATTCAAGTCAGATTATGTCACCTGTCTGTTTAAAACCTCCCAGTGGTTTCCCAGCTAAACCAGAGGAAAAAGCCAGTGATGGCTCCCCTTGGCATCTGGCCTGAATTGCCCCTCTGACCTCATCTCCAATACTTCTGCCCCCAACACACACTATTCATTTCTCTTCTGCCACATTTGCTGATTTATTTTTCCTTGAGCACACCAAGCACACACACACTTACCTCAGGGACTTTTCTACTTACTCCTCAAGTGTTGGTCTTTGTTTCTTCCCTCAGAAAGCTTCCTTATTTACTCTCTACTTTCTTCAGATGTCACCTTCTCAATGATGCCTCTGTGAACACCATCTTTAAACTGCAACCCTCCATTTTCCTTTCCAGCCTTATTATACAATAATATAAAATATATTTTACTTATATTTTGCTTGCTTTTTGTCTCCCCCCAAAATAACATAAGCTCTACATAGGTAAAAAAAATTTTTTGTATTAACTGTTTTATTCCTAGAACCTAAACTAGAGCATGACAATTAGTAGGTGCTCAATACAAATTTGTTGAATAAATATATTCATATATATGTATATATTAAATAATTGGAAGAACATATAACTATTAAGAGTGGCACAGATTTTTACTTGACTGTTTCCAAACAGCAGCACCAAAGAAGATTCAGAAAGGGGAGAAGGTGAGTCCAGTGATTCTGGAAGTGACTAACCAAATGCTTGCAGTGACATGGCAGAATACAGGTGCTGGGGAAGTAAAGGCAGTAGGAATCCCCATTAGTGAAATTTACCAAATTTATATTTCTTTCATTCTCAAGCACAGATCAAACTCAGATGACTATAAAGAAGATTCCTAAAGAGACAAATTAAGTAAATTATATAGGTCAGAGAAATTTAAGGAGATTAAAAGTATAGACTAGTAAAATAGGCATGTGTAGACATATTGAGGTTCACTGCTGTCACCAGTATCTTGCTCTCCTTTCCTTTCTTTTCACACCCCTGCAGTTAGGTATGGTCATTTGATCAGCCCCGGACAATGAAATGTGAACTGCACATCCACTTGCCACTACCTGTGCTTAGCAGTTTTCTCTGTATTTATCTTGTTTGGTGTTCTGTTCACTGTGATTCTTGAATCTGTGGACTGATATCTTCTATCTATTTTGGAAAATTCTTAGCCATTATCTTTTCAAATGTTGCTCTATCCCATTCTCTCATCTCTTTCTGATATTCCAGTTATACACATATTAAGCCATTTGTCTGTATTTCTTATGTCCTTTATGCTTTGTTATTGTTCTTTTTAGTTGTTTTCTCTCTGTGCTTCAGTTTGGGTTTTTTATTGACCTGCCCCTGAGTTCCATAATCATATCTTTTGCCTTGTTCAAGATGATGGCAAAATTCATTTAAAATTTTGAATATTTTAGTTCCAGAATATTCATTGTTTTTTATAGTTTCCAATTATTTAATAAAATCCTCTATCTTTTCATCCTTTTTGTCAATCTTTTCTCCAATTTCTTTAACCTATTTAAGGTAGTTATTTTATAGTCTTTGCCAATTCAACATATATGTGTATCTGCTTCTATCAATGACTTTTTCCCCCAGTTATTGGATACATTTTCTTGCTTCTTTACAAGTCTTTTAAGTTTTTATTATGTACTAGACATCGTACGTAAAATAAACAGTCTAAAATTGATCTAATTTTCTCCAAGAAATGGTTTACCCTATCCTGTGTTGTGCAGATGAGTTGAGAGGCTGATCAAAACAATCCTATCAGGAATTAAGTCAAAGCTAGGTTTTAGCTTTAATTAGAATCATTCCACCTCTAGTTTCAAGTATCTCCAGGAGGATATTTGTCATCTGTATGTTGTAGACCCCTCCCTCTAGTGGGACTTTTCCTTCAAAGCACCATGAGATTGTGTGGGATTTTATTGTCTTTCCAGTCCAGCCCCCCAAGATCCCCTTACTACCCTAGCACTCAAATATCCCATGGAAAAACCATACCAGGAGTTTGAGATCCTTCTAGATTCCAGTCTTTCACACTAGCTCATGTGGCCATCAAAAGCCCTGCTGGTTTCTCTTTCCCCCGATTGCATCCTTCTCTCTGTGGCAAGCACATCCCCAGTCCATCTCCAGGCATGGCAGATGCCACCATGGAAGAAAATATCTTGTGAGCTAAATTCACCAAGCCTCTCCATCTCTAGAATTTCACTTCATTTGTTTATTTTTTCCTTCTAAAGCTCTCCTGTGTCTGTAAATACAATGTCATGAATATTGTTTTTTACTTTTCTTAGTTACAGCTTGCCACTACCTCTTACATCATAACTACCAGTGAGTCAAATTCTGTATTTAGGCCATTAGTTGGTTAAACCTAAACATAGCACTTTTATGTTAATCACTCTTAGGCTTTAAGTCCACTGATCAGGCTTTGAAATATTAATTATTTTATTCAAAACATTAGAAATTATTGCCAGTTCTGTCTCCCCTAATACTTAGATTTGCATATCATCTGTATATTTAATCAATAAATTAGCTAGGACTAAGTTACTCTGACTAGGATCAACTACAAATCTTTCTGATGAAATATTAGAAAGCTTTGCTGGAATTGATAACTCCATCAATTAACACTCTTTAAGCAAATATTCAGCCAGATGTTAGATCATTCTTCACTAATGCTTCTGCCACTTCTTCACCTACAAAAGAGATTATCAATGGGAGTTAAAGGGGCAAGATACTCTAGCGCAACTGTGGCGGGCTGGCTTGATTTCCCTAAAACACCTAAAGCAGTCAGTTGTTTTGAAGTTGATAACTTGTAAGTTAAAATTATATCTCAATAGTTGTAATAGTAGCTTAGAAGTGGTAGTACATTATTCAAAATATTTAAAATCATTGCAAGGTGAATAGATAAAACATCTGTCTTAAATCTGAAAGCACAAGTCACTGAAGAAAATACAGGTTTCAGATCTGAACCATAACAGAAATTAAGTCCTAATAAAGGAAATCAGCACATAAAATAAAGATGCTCTGGAAGTGGTATTTGTGAGAAAATGGTAACAGAAGAAGCACTTTTCATCTGTACAAATATATTTCCTTTTGTTGCTGTAAGTTATACAACAATTTTTTAAAATTTGATTTAGTTTTATTTCAAAATCAACATATTTTTACTATGCTTTTAAACCCATATATGTAGGTTTTTCAACACTGATTGTATATTAGGATTACCCAGGTGTCTTTGTTTTAAAGTCCATGAGGAGCCCGAGCATTAGTATTTTTTAAAGTACTAACACCAGAACCTCTGGGAAAGGAGCCCATGCAATGTAACTTTTTTAAAAGACCATTTTTTAAAGAATAGTTTTAGGTCTACAATAAAATGGAGAGGAAGGTACAGAGATTTGCCATATATCCACAGCTCCCACATATGCGTGGCCTTCCTATTATCAATATTGCTCATCAGAATGGTACATTTTTACCAAGGATGAACCTGCATTAACATATCATAATCACCCAAAGTCTATAGTTTACCTTAGGGTTCACTCTTATTGTTATACATTCTATGGGTTTGGAAAAATGTATAATAAAATATATCCATCATTGTAATATCATACAGAGTATTTTCACTGCCCTAAAAAATCCTCTGTGCTCTGCCTATTCATCTCTTCCTCATCCCACCCTTGGCAAACACTAATCTTTTTGTCTCAATAGTTTTGTTTCTCCCAGGATGTCATATAGTTGGAATCATACAGTATGTACCCTCTCAGACTGGCTTGAGCTCTCACATAGTAAAATATATTTAAAGTTCCCCCAGGTTTTTTAATGTCTTGATAACTTTTTTTTTAAGCACTGAATAATGTTCCATTGAATTAATGTACAATAGTTTACCCATTCACCTACTGAAGGATCTCATGGTACTTCCAAATTTTGGCAGTTATTGATAAAGATGCTGGAAACATTTGCGTGCAGGTTTTTGTATGGACATAAATGTTCAGCTCCTCAGAGTAAATATAGAGGAGTGAGATTGCTGAGTCGGATGGTAACAATATGTTTAGTTTTACAAGAAACTGCCAAACTGTCTTCCAAATTAGCTGTGCCATTTTGCATTTCTACCAATAATGTTTGAGAGTTCCTGTTGCTCCATATTTATATCCAAATTTCATTCATTTTATCTGACCCCCTTGGATCTAACAACCTGGATTTATTCCTTGTTCATATTTGACTTCATTTCTTTTTTGACCCACCCTGAATTTACTGATTATATCTTGATCAGTTCCCCAGCTTAGACCCATGTTTCTTAAGAATTCAGTATTCATCAACTTCCATTGACCCACATAGACTATGTGTAGGGAAAATCCTACCCTTACGCACTGTTGAAAATTGCTGCTTTATAGAGTTGCCCCCTCATATTGAAATACAGGGCATGGTTTTCCAATATCATGGCCAACTTCATTCATAGTTTGTGCAAGTAGAATGGAGGTCAAAGATGACACAGCACAACTTTCCTGATAAGTGAATATATGTTTCAAACCTAAAATCCAGCAGCTGGAGAAGATCAGCAAAGGCAAAACAAGGCTGGTAAAGGGTGTGGGCATATCAGGTAGTGAGAGGAGGTAGAATAGATTTGTTGCAGGAAAGAAAGTGGGGCATGAGAGGATGGTCACATCCCAGGTCTCAGGAAAGTCCCTGGGATAGCTGCTGAGTGTGGGTTCTTGGCTTTGCGCAGAAAAGAATTCAAGAGTAAGCCACAGTAAAGTGAAAGAAGGTGTATTCAGGGAGATACACCTCCACAGACAGAGTATGGGCCATCTCAGAAGGCAAGAGGCCCCAAAATATGGTGTGGTTAGTTTATAGAGATGGGTAATTTCATAGGCTAATGAGTGGGAGGATTATTCCAACTATTTTGGGGAAGGGGCAGAGCTTTCCAGGAGTTGGGTCCCTGCCCAGTTTTTGGCCCTTTATGGTTGGCCTCAGAACTGTCGGCCTGTGGGTCTGTCATTTAGCATATGCTAATGTATTACAATGAGCATATAAGGAGGCCCAAGATCTACTGGAAATCAGTCGTCTGCCATCTTGAACCTAACTGGTTCTAACCAGTTTATGTTGTGTCCTCAACAGCTATGTCATTCTTTTAAAGGTTGTGCCCTGCCCCCTTCCTGTCTCGGGTTGATAGGTGGCGAAGATGGTACTACTTGGGTTCAGGAGTTCTGACATGGGGTCCCTACGGGAATGTTCTGTGACTCAGAGAAAGTCTAAAAATTATAGAAGGTGAACTGAACAAGAACCTAGAAGTCATTACTTGAGTTAGAATTACAGATCAGACAAACAAGAAGCATGGCTCCATACCAAAGCTTAGCAAACATTCAATCAGAACTCCATACTACTTCCTGCCTCTGCCTCTGCCTCAAGCCCAAATTACACCAGGAAGAAACACTGATGTAGATCATAGATTATACAATCAAAAAGCCCAATTATGTTAGAATTGAGCTGGGCAGGAAGGTGGTGGTAGGCAGATAGATAGCATGGACCAAGTAAATAAGTCAGGAGCTAGTGACACAGAGAGATAACACTTTTCTGAAATGAATTGACAAGAGGTTGAGTATGTGGAAGAAAGGTTGAATGTTGCCTCAAAGCTGAGAGGTAGAGAAAAAAAGGAGGTTCTGTACTCAATGACTGCTCTAGGACCAAGAAGTGCTTATGAGCAAGAAACTAGGTCATTGTCACCTTGTTTTATCATCTTTTTTTTTTAAACATCTTTATTGGAGTATAATTGCTTTACAATGTTGTATTAGTTTCTGCTGTAAAACAAAGTGAATCAGCTATATGTATACATATATCCCCATATCCCTTCCCTCTTGCGTCTCCCTCCCACCCTCCCTATCCCACCCCTCTAGGTGGTCACAAAGCGCTGAGCTGATCTCCCTGTGCTATGCAGCTGCTTCCCACTAGCTATTTTACATTTGGTAGTGTATATATGTCAATGATACTCTTTCACTTCGTCCCAGCTTACCATTCCCCCCTCCCCATGTCCTCAAGTCCATTCTCTATGTCTGCGTCTTTATTCATGTCCTGCCCCTAGGTTCATCAGAACCCTTTTTTTTTTTTTTTTACATTCCACGTATATGTGTTAGCATACGGTATTTGTTTTTCTCTTTCTGACTTACTTCACTCTGTATGATAGACTCTAGGTCCATCCACCTCACTACAAATAACTCAATTCCATTTCTTTTTATGGCTGAGTAATATTCCATTTATATATGTGCCACATCTTTATCAATTCATCTGTCGATGGACACTTAGGTTGCTTCCATGTCCTGGTTATTGTAAATAGTGCTACAGTGAACATTGTGGTACATGACTCTTTTTGAATTATGGTTTTCTTGGGGTATATGCCCAGTAGTGGGATTGCTGGGTCATATGGTAGTTCCATTTTTAGTTTTTTAAGGAACCTCCATACTGTTCTCCACAGTGGCTGTATCAATTTATATTCCTACCAACAGTGCAAGAGGGTTCCCTTTTCTCCACACCTTCTCCACCATTTACTGTTTGTAGATTTTTTGTTGCTGGCCATTCTGACTGGTGTGAGGTGATACCTCATTGTAGTTTTGATTTGCATTTCTCTAATGATTAGTGATGTTGAGCATCCTTTCATGTGTTTGATGGCAATCTGTATATCTTCTTTGGAGAAATGTCTATTTAGGTCTTCTGCCCATTTTTGGATTGGGTTGTTTGTTTTTCTGATATGAGCAGACCACTTATCAGGCCATTGATCATGCAATGAATGCAAAAGGAAGTTGGGAACTGAACTAATTAATAAGTCAAAGATCACTATAGATAAGATAAAAGCCAGCTTGTGCAAACTGTAGGCTGATAACTTAAGGGAGCAGAAAGAACAGATGCTGACAACTTACAGAGCAATGTCTTCCAGTCTTGGAATTGTGGATCCTCGGGGAGACCCTGAACTATTGTTAGGAATGTTTAGATCCATAAGCATTCCAGGCATTTTCAAATGATGAGATAATGTGCTTGCATATATACTACTCTTTTCAAATGTCTGTTGATGCTGTAAGATTAATCAAATGTAAATTAATTTAAAAGATAGATTGTTTTATTGAATTCATAGAAGTTTATTTTCATTTTGTATTTTCTAAGCAATTGCAAATACTAAAATATAACTACTGTCAGGTATTGGTCTGACAAAATGTTTGACGTGAGAAAATATTTCTCATAGTCACATAGGCTGAGAATACTGTTTTAAAGGAAAAGAGAGAGGCAATACCCCAAGGAGCAAGCAGCTAGACTTGGTGGAGGTGGGGGTGAAGGCAGTGTGATAAAGTAGAGAGAACTCAGTTCAGATCCCCTCTGCACCATTTCCTAGCTGTGAGCAAATTATTTATCTTTCTATGGCTGTTTCATCATTGTTAAAATGGTTATGGTATCATCCAAATTTAGAGTGTTGTTGCAAGACTTAATGACAATGTATGCAAAGAATCTGGCACATAATAGCTACTCAATAAATTGTAACCATTATAGCTACTGCAAAAGAGAATGTGATTAATAGTGAGAAACAAATGAGATTCAAAATAAGGAAAAGTAAAGAATGCTGAAGAATTGGTCAGAGAAATGTAAATACAGAGTCAAGGTATAGGGAGATGAGAACTTTACTCCTGGATCTACCACAAAGGAGGCGAACATAAATAAATTACTTAACTTGTGGACTCCAGTTGCTTCCTCAGGAAAATGAAGTAGTTGGTCTCATCTTTAAAACTGTATGACTTTCCTGTGATTACTTTTAGGGAGAATAAGAATGTCAATCCCAGATACAGGAGTTGGTTGAGCTGTTGAGTAATTAGTGTACACTCCCTCTAGCTTCCTGATCTCTGCTCCAGCCTCACCCCTTGTAAGGTCTCACAGAACCTACAAGTAGGGACCAGGCCTGCAGCCAACCAGGTTCCAACCACATAGGGCTCTAAGAGTTCTCTCCAAGTCAGGTATGTGGATTTAGAATGAGTTTCCCAGTCACTATAGTGATTGGTTTCCAAGACCTGTTCCATCTCCCAAGTGATACCGAAACACGGCCTCTGTACACCAGTGCCAGATTAAATCTTGGAGTTTTGGGTGAAGTAGAAAGAAATAGCTTTATTGCTTTGCCAGGCCAAGGGGGCCAGAGTGGGCTAATGTCCTCAAAATTGTGTGTCCCAGCCTGCAGAGGGTAGTGAGGAGCTTTATATTAATGGTTCAAAGAGGGCGTGACCAGCTCGTGGATATTCTTCTGATTGGTTGGTGGTGAGGTAAGTGGGAGTCAGCATCATCAACCTTCTGGTTCCAACCAGTCTGGGGTCTACGTGCTGTGGGCAGCATACAGTTAACTTCTCCCACCTAGTGGGAGTTTCAGTATTTGTGAAACACCTCCAAGGACATGGTTCAGAACATTATCTATAGTCCTTGAGGAAATACTGAAGGTCCTTGACTTTGTTTAACAGCTAAAATATTATTATTTTGTCTTGCTTGCCTGTTTTCATTTCTTTCTGCATTGTTTCACTTCTCTGATTACATTTATTCTTTGACTAAAGATTTTTTCTACAGGCAAGAGGTAGGCAAAGGACATGCATGGGGGTTCATTCTGGAAAGGCCTCATAGGATCCTGCTCAGTTACACAAATACTATGAAATCCTTGTCTCTCAAACAAAATCCCTGTTTGTTTCCACAGTGTTTGGATGCTTCCTTCCCTCCACGTCGTCTCACTTTTCACACCCACTTCTCATTACCCTTTAACATACATAACTCTTCTTTACTAATAGCTGTATAAAAATAATGCTGTACAATTGTATCATGAAAATAATTTTGTAAAAAGATGCCATGATTTGTGCAAGCTCCTGCTTATAAACTTTCATCTGGTTTCCAAGTTTTATTTCATGAATAATGCCACACACACCCCCAAAAGTCAATTTACATATGTGTTTATGTATTCATACATTTATTTCTATAGGATAGGATCCCATAGTTTAGTATTTCTAGTTGAATAATGTAGTTTTAATTTTAATAACTACTGCCAAATTGATTTCCACAAGAGCCTGCAGTAATGCATATTTCTATACTTAATATCTGAAAATGTCTTCTTCTATAATCCCCACCAGCAGTAGGTATTATTTTTTTGGTAATTTTTGCCAATATAATGAATGGAAACTAAGTTCTCAGTATGATTTTGATTTCTCTGAAAATTGGGTACAAAGTCAGGCTCCACTTATTTTCATACATGTATTTGTGATATGAATTTGCTCTCTTCCAAAAAGTCTTTTTGTAACTGTTGTTTTGTTTTCCTATCGGGCGGTTTGTTTCTTTGTTATCAGTTTATAAGAACTTTTTCTCTACTATAGATGGTCATCATAAACTATGTATACTGCCACATGTGAACCAAGCTGCCTTATTCCTCTAGCACTTAGGTTTTGATCTTTGATAGTACTTTTCACTAGAGGCACCCCTATTCTTTGGGGCAGGAAAAAAATCAAGATGGGCCTGGAAAATGCTGTTGCTAGAAAACAAGGATGCTTTTTAAATACCTGAGGCAGTGCTGAAAACACAAAAACACTGTCTAAAGGGGTCTGCACTAGCCAATTATAACAACATGAGTATCAAAAGGAAAATAAAAATTCTGGTTGACTGGAACAGTCAACCAGACTGTTGTGAAAAGCCATCTGTAATGATAAATAAAAAATGGAAAAGTGAATGTAAAAAGAATTGATGAATTTATATAGTTTTAATGAGAAGAGCATTGATTTGTGCAGGCCTTCTGTTTATTCCATTAAGTATATATTAAGAAAATAGATATACATTTTCTCTACCAGTCTAAGTAGAGTGGATAGAGAAAAGAGGAGATAGACTGAATAATATCAGAGAATTTGGCCCAAAACATGGGCATGATGTATACAAAGAAATTTTACATTGCTTCTGAAGAATATAAAAAATAAATGAATGAAAAATATGCAATATTCGTTGATAGGAAGACTCAGTATCATACAAGTTTCAATTTAGTATAAAAATTTATTGCAACCTAATAGCAATAGAGGTTGTTTTATTTTGTTGGACTGGGAAATTAATTCTAAAGTTTATAGGAAATTTAAAAAATATATATGAAAAGAACAATAATTTTGGAAGTATATTTCTAACATATAAAAAATGTTAAACAAAAAATTTAAAAATTTAGAGAGTGCCAAAAATTATGCAACTCATAAAGAGTCTTCATACATAATAAAGATAAAATTTCTAATTAGTGGGGAAAATTATTCATGAATGGCATTCAAGAACAGAGAAATGATTTAGAAAATTATAAGGGTTTATCCAAAATGTACCAATTACATTTAAATAAATGTACTAAAGTTTAAAAAATTAAAATGGAAATTATAAATTATTAGATATCTTATAGATACCTTTTCTCAAGTTAAGAAATTCTTTCTCTGCCTGGGGCTTGGTTTGTTTTTTAATGGATGCTGAATAATATTCAGAATTGTTTTTGTTTTGCTCGAGATCAAGCAAGCTGACTTTTCCACTTTAATATATATTAATGTGGTGAATGATATTTCTAGATTTTCTTTTCTAAACCATTATTTCATCTCTGGGATAAATAAAACTTGGTCATGCTTTACTAATATTTTAATAAACTTTCTTAGTTGCTTTGCACATATTTTCTTTGAAATTATCAATGATCATGAGTGATATTGGTCCATGATTTTTGTTTTTTCATGGTGAGTTTGGCTTAGTTTCAAAGTTATACTGGCTTAATAAAATAAGTAGTAAAAAATCTTTATCTATTTTCTGGGAAAGTTTGTATAAAATAGGAATAAGTTTTCTACTACTTGGTAGAAGTCATCTGTACAACTATCTGGATTCCATTTGCTCTTTATAGGAAATTTTAAACTTCTGATTTAACTTCTTTTTCTTAAGTCAATCTTTTATTATAATATAATTAGAAAATTTATTTCAACTTAACAGTACCTTCTTCTAAACATATATCTTTAAAAAAAATTTTATTGGAGTATAGTGGATTTACAACGTTGTGTTAGTTTCAGGTATACAGCAAAGTGAATTGGTAAGACATATATATACATCCACTCTTTTTTAGATTCTTTTATCATATAGGTCATTACAGAATATTGAGTAGAGTTCCCTGTGCTATACAGTAGGTCCTTACTAGATATCTATTTTATGTATAGTAGTGTGTATATGTCAATCCCAATGTCCCAATTTATCCCTCCCATATTACCCCATGGTAACCATAAGTTGTTTTCTAAAACTGTGACTCTATTTTTTTTTTACATCTTTATCGGAATATAATTGCTTTACAATGGCATGTTCGTTTCTGCTTTATAACAAAGTGAATCACTTATACATATGTTCCCATATCTCCTCCCTCTTGCGTCTCCCTCCCTCCCACCCTCCCTATCCCACCCATCCAGGTGGTCACAAAGCACCGAGCTGATCTCCCTGTGCTATGCGGCTGCTTCCCACTAGCTATCTATTTTACGTTTGGTAGTGTATATATGTCCATGACACTCTCTCACTTTGTCGCAGCTTACCCTTCCCCCTCCCCATATCCTCAAGTCCATTCTCTAGTAGGTCTGTGTCTTTATTCCCGTCTTACCCCTAGGTTCTTCATGACATTTTTTTTTCTTATATTCCATATATATGTGTTAGCATACGGTATTTGTCTTTCTCTTTCTGACTTACTTCACTCTGTATGACAGACTCTAGGTCCATCCACCTCACTACAAATAACTCAAATTAGTTTCTTTTTATGGCTGAGTAATATTCCATTGTATATATGTGCCACATCTTCTTTATCCATTCATCTGTCAGTGGACACTTCGGTTGTTTCCATCCCCTGGCTATTGTAAATAGAGTTGCAATGAACATCTTGGTACATGACTCTTTTTGAATTATGGTTTTCTCGGGGTATATGCACAGTAGTGGGATTGCTGGGTCATATGGTAGTTCTATTTTTAGTTTTTTAAGGAACCTCCATACTGTTCTCCATAGTGGCTGTACCAATTCACATTCCCACCAGCAGTGCAAGAGTGTTCCCTTTTCTCCACACCCTCTCCAGCATTTATTGTTTCTAGATTTTTTGATGATGGCCATTCTGACCGGTGTGAGATGATATCTCATTGTAGTTTTGATTTGCATTTCTCTAATGATTAATGATGTTGAGCATCCTTTCATGTGTTTGTTGGTAATCTGTATATCTTCTTGGAGAAATGTCTATTTAGGTCTTCTGGCCAGTTTTTGATTGGGTTGTTTGTTTTTTTGTTATTCAGCTGCATGAGCTGCTTATAAATTTTGGAGATTAATCCTTTGTCAGTTGCTTCATTGGCAAATATTTTCTCCCATTCTGAGGGTTGTCTTTTGGTCTTGTTTATGGTTTCCTTTGCTGTGCAAAAGCTTTGAAGTTTCATTAGGTCCCATTTGTTTATCTTTGTTTTTATTTCCATTTCTCTAGGAGGTGGGTCCAAAAGGATCTTGCTGTGATTTATGTCATAGAGTGTTCTGTCTATGTTTTCCTCTAAGCGTTTGATAGTTTCTGGCCTTACATGTAGGTCTTTAATCCATTTTGAGCTTATTTTTGTGTATGGTGTTAGGGAGTGTTCCAATCTCATACTTCTACATGTACCTGTCCAGTTTTCCCAGCACCACTTATTGAAGAGGCTGTCCTTTCTCCACTGTACATTCCTGCCTCCTTTATCAAAGATAAGGTGACCATATGTGCGTGGGGTTATCTCTCAGCTTTCTATCCTGTTCCATTGGTCTATATTTCTGTTTTTGTGCCAGTAGCATACTGTCTTGATTACTGTAGATTTCTAGTATAGTCTGAAGTCAGGAAGCCTGATTCCTCCAGCTCCGTTTTTTGTTCTCAAGATTGCTTTGGCTATTCGGGGTCTTTTGTGTTTCCATACAAATTGTGGAATTTGTTGTTCTAGTTCTGTGAAAAATGCCAGTGGTAGTTTGATAGGGATTGCATTGAATCTGTAGATCGCTTTGGGTAGTAGAGTCATTTTCACAATGTTGATTCTTCCAATCCAAGAGCATGGTATATCTCTCCATCTATTTGTATCATCTTTAATTTCTTTCATCAGTGTCTTACAATTTTCTGCATACAGGTCTTTTGTCTCCTTAGGTAGGTTTATTCCTAGATATTTTATTCTTTGTGTTGCAGTGGTAAATGGGAGTGTTTCCTTGATTTCACTTTCAGATTTTTCATCATTAGTGTACAGGAATGCAAGAGATTTCTGTGCATTAATTTTGTATCCTGCTACTTTACCAAATTCATTGATTAGCTCTAGTAGTTTTCTGATAGCATCTTTAGGATTCTCTATGTATAGTATCATGTCATCTGCAAACAGTGGCAGCTTTACTTCTTCTTTTCCGATTTGGATTCCTTTTATTTCCTTTTCGTCTCTGATTGCTGTGGCTAAAACTTCCAAAACTATGTTGAATAAGAGTGGTGAGAGTGGGCAACCTTGTCTTGTTCCTGATCTTAGTGGAAATGCTTTCAGTTTTTCACAATTGAGGACGATGTTGGCTGTGGGTTTGTCGTATATGGCCTTTATTATGTTGAGGAAATTTCCCTGTATGCCTACTTTCTGCAGGGTTTTTATCATAAATGGGTGTTGAATTTTGTAGAAAGCTTTCTCTGCATCTGTTGAGATGATCATATGGTTTTTCTCCTTCAATTTGTTAATATGGTGTATCACGTTGATTGATTTGCGTATATTGAAGAATCCTTGCATTCCTGGAAAAATCCCCACTTGATCATGGTGTATGATCCTTTTAATGTGCTGTTGGATTCTGTTTGCTAGTATTTTGTTGAGGAGTTTTGCATCTATGTTCATCAGTGATATTGACCTGTAGTTTTCTTTCTTTGTGACATCCTTTTCTGGTTTTGGTATCAGGGTGACGGTGGCCTCATAGAATGAGTTTGGGAGTGTTCCTCCGTCTGCTATATTTTGGAAGAGTTTGAGAAGGATAGGTGTTAACTCTTCTCTATATGTTTGATAGAATTCGCCTGTGAAGCCATCTGGTCCTGGGCTTTTGTTTGATGGAAGATTTTTAATCACAGTTTCGATTTCAGTGCTTGTGATTGGTCTGTTCATATTTTCTATTTCTTCCTGATTCAGTCTTGGCAGGTTGTGCATTTCTAAGAATTTGTCCATTTCTTCCAGGTTGTCCATTTTATTGGCATAGAGTTGCTTGTCATAATCTCTCATGACCTCTTGTATTTCTGCAGTGTCAGTTGTTACTCCTTTTTAATTTCTACTTCTATTGATTTAGTCTTCTCCCTTTTTTTCTTGATGAGTCTGGCTAATGGTTTATCAATTTTGTTTATCTTCTCAAAGAACCAGCTTTTAGCTTTATTGATCTTTGCTATCGTTTCCTTCAATTCTTTTTCTTTTATTTCTAATCTGATCTTTATGATTTCTTTCCTTCTGCTAACTTTGGGGTTTTTTTGTTCTTTCTCTAATTGCCTTAGGTGCAAGTTTAGGTTGTTTATTCGAGATGCTTCCTATTTCTTAAGGTAGGATTGTATTGCTATAAACTTCCCTCTTAGAACTGCTTTTGCTGCATCCCATAGGTTTTGGGTCGTCGTGTCTCCATTGTCATTTGTTTATAGGTATTTTTTGATTTCCTCTTTGATTTCTTCAGTGATCACTTCGTTATTAAGTAGTGTATTGTTTAGCCTCCATGTGTTTGTATTTTTTACATATCTTTTCCTGTAATTGATATCTAGTCTCAAAGCAGTGTGGTTGGAAAAGATATTTGATACAATTTCAATTTTCTTAAATTTACCTAGGCTTGATTTGTGACCCAAGATATGATCTATCCTGGAGAATGTTCCATGAGCACTTGAGAAAAATGTGTATTCTGTTGTTTTTGGATGGAATGTCCTATAAATATCAATTAAGTCCATCTTGTTTAATGTGTCATTTGAAGCTTGTGTTTCCTTATTTATTTTCATTTTGGATGATCTGTCCATTGGTGAAAGTGAGGTGTTAAAGTCCCCTACTATGAATTGGCAGTGTTACTGTTGATTTCCCCTTTTATGGCTGTTAGTATTTGCCTTATGTATTGAGGTGCTCCTATGTTGGGTGCATAAATATTTACAATTGTTATATCTTCTTCTTGGGTCGATCCCTAGATCATTATGTAGTGTCCTTCTTTGTCTCTTCTAATAGTCTTTATTTTAAAGTCTATTTTGTCTGATATGAGAATTACTACTCCAGATTTCTTTTCGTTTCCATTTGCATGGAATATTTTTTCCATCCCCTTACTTTCAGTCTGTATCTGTCTCTAGGTCTGAAGTGGGTCTCTTGTAGACAGCATATATATGGGTCTTGTTTTTGTATCCATTCAGCCAGTCTGTATCTTTTGGTGTATCTTTTAATCCATTTACATTTAAGGTGATTATCAATTATCGATATGTATGTTCCTATTCCTTAATTGTTTTGGGTTTGTTATTGTAGGTCTTTTCCTTCTCTTGTGTTTCTTGCCTAGAGAAGTTCCTTTAGCATTTGTTGTAAAGCTGGTTTGGTGGTGCTGAAGTCTCTCAGCTTTTGCTTGTCTGTAAAGGTTTTAATTTCTCCATCAAATCTGAATGAGATCCTTGCTGGGTAGAGTAATCTTGGTTGTAGGTTTCTCTCCTTCATCACTTTAAATATGTCCTGCCAGTCCCTTCTGGCTTGCAGAGTTTCTGCTGAAAGATCAGCTGTTAACCTTATGGGGATTCCCTTGTGTGTTATTTGTTGTTTTTCTCTTGCTGCTTTTAATATGTTTTCTTTGTATTTAATTTTTGACAGTTTGATTAGTATGTGTCTTGGCGTGTTTCTCCTTGGATTTATCCTGTGTGGGACTCTCTGTGCCTCCTGGACTTGATTAACTATTTCCTTTCCCATATTACGGAAGTTTTCAACTATAATCTCTTCAAATATTTTCTCAGTCCCTTTCTTTTTCTCTTCTTCTTCTGGAACCCCTATAATTCAAATGTTGGTGCGTATAATGTTGTCCCAGAGGTCTCTGAGACTGTCCTCAGTTCTTTTCATTCTTTTTTCTTTATTCTGCTCTGCAGTAGTTATTTCCACTATTTTATCTTCCAGGTCACTTATCCGTTCTTCTGCCTCAGTTATTCTGCTATTTTTCCCATGTAGAGTATTTTTAATTTCATTTATTGTGTTGTTCATCATTGCTTGTTTCATCTTTAGTTCTTCTAGGTCCTTGTTAAATGTTTCTTGCATTTTCTCTATTCTATTTCCAAGATTTTGCATCATCTTTACTATCATTATTCTTAATTCTTTTTCAGGTAGACTGCCTATTTCCTCTTCATTTGTTTTGTCTGGTGGGTTTTTATCTGACTCCTTCATCTGCTGTGTGTTTTTCTGTCTTCTCATTTTGCTTATCTTACTGTGTTTGGGGTCTCCTTTTTGCAGGCTGCAGGTTCGTAGTTCCTGTTGTTTTTGGTGTCTGTCCCCAGTGGCTAAGGTTGGTTCAGTGGGTTGTGTAGGAGGGGACTAATGCCTGTGTTCTGCTGGATGAGGCTGGATCTTGTCCTTCTGGTGGGCCGGTCCACGTCTGGTGGTGTGTTTTAGGGTGTCTGTGGACTTATTATGATTTTAGGCATCCTCTCTGCTAATGGGTGGGATTGTGTTCCTGTCTTGCTAGTTGTTTGGCATATGGTGTCCAGCACTGTAGCTTGCTGGACATGGAGTGAAGATCTCTGGGAGGTTTTCGCTGTTTGATATTATGTGGAGCTGGGTGGTCTCTTGTGGACCAGTGTCCTGAAGTTGGCTCTCCCACCTCAGAGGCACAGCACTGACTCCTGGCTGCAGCACCAAGAGCCTTTCATCCACACGGCTCAGAATAAAAGGGAGAGAAAGAAGAAAAAGAAAGAAAGAGTGAGAGAGAGAGAGAGAAAGAAAAGAAAGGAAGGAAGGAAGAAAGAAAGAAAGGATAAAATAAAATAAAGTAAGATAAAATAAAATTATTAAAATAAAAAATAATTATTAAGATAAAAATTTTGTTAAAAAGAAAAAAAAAGTGACGGATAGAACCCTAAGACAAATGGTGAAAGCAAAGCTATACAGACAAAATCTCACACAGAAGCATACACATACATACTCACAAAAAGAGGAAAAGGGGAAAAAATAATAAATCTTGCTCTCAAAGTCCACCTCCTCAATGTGGGATGATTCGTTGTCTATTCAGGTATTCCACAGATGCAGAGTATATCAAGTTGATTGTGGAGCTTTAATCCGCTGCTCCTGAGGCTGCTGGGAGCGATTCCCCTTTCTCTGTTCGCAGAGCTCCCAGGGCTCAGCTTTGGATTTGGCCCCGCCTCTGCGTGTAGGTCTCCGGAGGGCGTCTCTTCTTCACTCAGACAGGATGGGGTTAATGGAGCAGCTGCTTCGGGGGCTCTTGCTAACTCAGACCGGGGGGGAGGGAGGGGTATGAATGCGGGGCGAACCTGCAGCGGCAGAGGCCGGCAGGACGTTGCACCAGCCTGAGGCGCGCCGTGCCTTCTCCTAGGGAAGTTGTCCCTGGATCCCGGGACCCTGGCAGTGGCGGGCTGCATAGGCTCCCTGGAAGGGAGGTGTGGATAGTGACCTGTGCTGGCACACAGGCCTCTTGGCGGCAGCAGCAGCAGCCCCAACGTCCCACGCCCGTCTCTGGGGTCTGCGCTGATAGCCGCGGCTCGCGCCCGTCTCGAGCTCCTTTAAGCAGCGCTCTTAATCCCCTCTCCTCGCGCACCAGGAAACAAAGAGGGAAGAAAAAGTCTCTTGCCTCTTTGGCAGGTCCAGAGTTTTCCTCGGACTCCCTCCCGGCTAGTTGTGGTGCACTAACCCCCTGCAGGCTGTGTTCACGCCACCAACCCCAGTCCTCTCCCTGCGCTCCGACCGAAGCCTGAGCCTCAGCTCCCAGCCCCACCCACCATGGTGGGTGAGCAGGTAAGCTTCTCAGGCTGGTGAGTGCCGGTCGGCACTGACCCTCTGTGCGGGAATCTCTCCGCTTTGCCCTCCGCACCCCTGTTGCTGTGCTCTCCTCCGTGGCTCCGAAGCTTCCCCCCTCTGCCACCCGCAGTCTCCGCCCACAAAGGGGCTTCCTAGTGTGTGGAGACTTTTCCTCCTTCACAGCTCCCTCCCGCTGGTGCAGGTCCCGTCCCTATTCTTTTGTCTCTGTTTATTCTTTTTCCTATTGCCCTACCCAGGTACGTGGGGAGTTTCTTGCCTTTTGGGAGGTCTGAGGTCTTCTGCCAGCATTCAGTAGGTGTTCTGTAGGAGTTGTTCCACGTGTAGATGTATTTCTGGTGTATCTGTGGGGAGGAAGGTGATCTCCACGTCTTACTCTTCCGCCATCTTCCCCCTCTCCTCTATTTCTGTTTTGTAAATAACTTAATTTGTACCATTTTCTTTTTAGATTCTACATATAAGTGATATGTGATATTTGTCTTTCTCTGACTTACTTCACTCAGTATGACAATCTCTAGGTCCAACTGTGTTGCTGCAAATGGCATTGTTCCATTCTTTTTAATGGCTGAGTAATATTCCATTGTATATATGTACCACATCGTCTTTATCCACTCCTCTGTCGATGGACACTTAGGTTGCTTCCATCTCTTGGCAATTGTAAATAGTGCTGCAGTGAACATTGGGGTGCATGTATCTTTTTGAACTATGGTATTCTCCGGATTCCCAGGAGTGGAATAACTGGATCATATGGTAGTTCTATCTTTAGTTCTTTTAAGTAATCTCCATGCTGTTCTCCATAATGGTTGTACCAATTTACATTCCCAACAACAGTGTAGGAGGGTTCCCTTTTCTCCACACACTCTCCAGCATTTATTGTTTGTAGACTTTTTGATGATGGCCATTCTGACAGGTGTGAGATGATACCTCGTAGTTTTGATTTGCATCTCTCTAATAATTAGTGATGTTGAGCATCTTTTCATGTGCTTTTTGGCCATCTGTGTGTCTTCTCTGGAGAAAAATCTATTTAGAACTTCCACCCATTTTTTTGATTGGGTTGCTTGTATTTTTAATATTGAGCTGCATGAGCTGTTTGTATATTTTGGAGATTAATCCCTTGTTCATAACTTATTTTGCAAATATTTCCTCCCATTCTGAGGTTTGTCTTTTCATTTTCTTTATGTTTTCATTTGCTGTGCAAAAGCTTTTAAATTTAATTAGGTCCCATTTGTTTATTTTTGTTTTTATTTTCTTTACTCTAGGAAGTGGATCAAAAAGGATGTTGCTGAAATTTATGTCAAAGAGTGTTCTACCTATGTTTTCCTGTAAGAGTTTTATAGTAACTGGCCATACATTTAGGTCGTTAATCCATTTTGAATTTATTTTTCTGTATGGTGTTAGAGAGTGTTCTAATTTCATTCTTTTACATGTAGCTGTCCAGTTTTCCCAGAACCACTTATTGAAGGGACTGTCTTTTGTCCACTGTATATTCTCACCTTCTTTTTCATAGATTAGTTGACCATAGGTGTATGAGTTTGTCTCTGGACTTTTTAATCCTGTTCCATTGATCCATATTTCTGTTTTTGTGCCATTACCAAACTGTTTTGATTACTGTAGCTTTGTAGTATAGTCTGAACTCAGGGACCCTGATTTCTCCAGCTCCGTTTTTCTTAAGATTGCTTGGGCTATTCCGGGTGGTTTTTGTTTCCATATGAATTGTAAAACTTTTTGTTCTAATTCTATGAAAAATGCCATTGATAATTTGATAGGGATTGCTTGAATCTGTAGATTGCTTTGGGTAGTATAGTCATTTTGACAACATTGATTCTTCCAATCCAAGAACACAGTGTATCTTTCCATCTGTTTGTGTCATCTTTGATTTCTTTCATCAGCATCTTATAGTTTTCTGAGTACAGGTCTTTTGCATCCTTAGGTAGATTTATTCCTAAATAGTTTGTTCTTTTTGATACAGTGGTAAATGGGATTGTTTCCTTAATTTCTCTTTCTAATCTTTTGTTGTTTGTGTATAGGAATGCCAGAGATTTCTGTGTATTAAGTTTGTACCCTGCAACTTTACCAAATTCATTGATGAGTTCTAGTAGTTTTCTGGTAGCATCTTTAGGATTTTCTATGTATAGTATCATGTCATCTGCAAACAGTAATAGATTTACTACTTCTTTCCTAATTTGGATTCCTTTTATTTCTTTTTCTCCTCTGATTGCCATGGCTAGAACTTCCAAAACAACGTTGAATAAAAGTAGCTAGAGAGGACATCCTTGTCTTGTTCCTGATCTAAGAGGCAATGCTTTCAGTTTTTCACCATTGGGAATGATGTTAGCTGTGGGTTTGCCATGTATGGCCTTTATTATGTTGAGGTATGTTCCCTCTGTGCCCACTTTCTGGAGAGTTTTTATCATAAATCGGTATTGACATTTGTCAAAAGCTTTTTCTGCATGTATTGAGATGATCATATGGTTTTTATTCTTCAGTTTATTAATGTGGTGTATCGCATTGATTGATTTGCATATATTGAGGAATCCTTGCATCCCTGGGATAAATCCCACTTGATCATAGTGTATGATCTTTTTAATGTGTTGTTGGATTCAGTTTTCTACTATTTTGTTGGGGATTTTTGCATCTGTGTTCAGTGATATTGGCCTGTAATTTTCTTTTTATTTTGTGGTATCTTTTTCTGGTTGTGGTATCAGGGCGTTGGTGGCTTCATTGACCTTTGGATTGTTCCTTCCTCTGCAATTTTTTGGAACGCTTTCAGAAGGATAGGTGTTAACTCTTATCTAAATGTTTGATAGAATTTGCCTGTGAAGCCATCTCCTGCTGGACTTGTTTGTTGGGAGTTTTTTAATCACAGTTTCAATTTCATTACTTGTCATTGGTCTGTTCATATTTTCTATTTCTTCCTGGTTCAGTCTTGGAAGTGTGTACCTTTCTAGACTTTGCCTGTTTCTTCTATGTTGTCCATTTTATTGGCATATAGTTGCTTGTAGTAGTGTCTTATGATCCTTTGTATTTCTGTCAGTTGTAACTTCTCCTTTTTCATTCTTGATTTTATTGATTTGAGCCCTCTCCTTTTTTTTCCTGATGAGTCTAGCTAAAGATTTATCAATTTTGTTTATCTTTTCAAACAACCAGCTTTTAGTTTCATTGATCTTTTCTATTGTTTTCATCTCTATTTCATTTATTTCTGCTCTGATCTTTATAGTTTCTTTCCTTCTACAAACTTTGGGTTTTGTTTATTCTTCTTTCTCTAGTTGCTTTAGGTGTAAGGTTAGGTTGTTCGAGATTTTTCTTGTTTCCTGAGGTAAGATTGTATTGCTATCAACTTCCCTCTTAGAACTGCATAGGTATTGGATTGTCATGCTTTTGTTTTCATTTGTCTCTAGGTATTTTTTAATTCCCTCTTTGATTTTTTCAGTGATCCATTCATTGTTTAGTAACATATTGTTTAGCCTCCATGTGTTTGTGTTTTTTACAGTTTTTTTTTCCTGTAATTGATTTCTAATCTCATAGCATTGTGGTCAGAAAAGATGCTTGATACAATTTCAATTTTCTTACATTTACCAAGGCTTGATCTGTGACCCAAGATGTGCTCTCTCTTGGAGAATGTTCCATGTGCACTTGAGAAGAAAGTGTATTCTGCTGCTTTTGGATGGAATGCCCTATAAATCAATTAACTCCATCTGGTCTAATGTGTCATTTAAGGCTTGTGTTTCCGTATTGATTTTCTGTCTCGATGATCTGTCCATTTGTGTAAGTGGGGTGTTAAAGTCCCCCACTATTATTGTGTTACTGTTGATTTACCTTTTATGGCTGTTAGCATTTGCCTTATGTATTACAGTGCTCCTATGTTGGGTACATATATATTTACAATTGTTATGTCTTCTTCTTGGATTGATCCCTTGATCATTGTGTAGTGTCCTTTCTTGTCTCCTGTAACAATCTTTATTTTAAAGTCTATTTTATCTGATATGAGTATTGCTAGTCCAGCTTTTGATTTCCATTTGCATGGAATATCTTTCTCCATCCCCTTACTTTCAGTCTGTATGTGTCCCTAGGTCTGAAGTGGGTCTCTTGTAGACAGCATATATATGGGTCTTGTTTTTGTATCCATTCAGCCAGTCTATGTCTTTTGGTTAGAGTATTTAATCCACTTAAATTTAAGGTCATTATCAATATATATATATTCCTATTGCCATTTGCTTAATTGTTTTGGATTTGTTTTTGTCAGTCTTCTTTCTTCCCTTTTCTTTGGCTCTCTTCTCTTGTGGTTTGATGACTAGTGTTGTGTTTGGGTTGCTTTTTCTTTTTTTGTGTGTGTATCTATTGTAATTTTTTGGTTTGCATTTTCCATGAAGTTTTGATATAGCAGTCTATATATGTACAAGGTTGTTTTAAGTTGCTGGTCTCTTAATTTCAAATGCAATTTCCATTTCCTGCATTTGTATTCACCTGTTCTCATGGTTGCTGGTTTTGATACTATATTTGTGTGTAGATGATTTCCTAGTATTACTTTACATTTACCTTTACCAGTAAGCTTTCCCATATGTGATTTTCTTTTTTCTAGTTGTGGCCTCTTTTTTTTTTCTGCCTAGAGAAATTCCTTTAGCATTTGTTATAAGGCTGGTTGGTGGTGCTGAATTCTCTTAGCTTTTGCTTTCCTGTAAAGCTTTTGATTTCTGTCAAATCTGAATGAGAGCCTTGCTGGGTAGAGTATTCTTTGTTGTAGAGTTTTTCCTTTCATCACTTTATATATATCATGCCACTCTCTTCTGACCTGCAGAATTTCTTCTGAAAAATCAGCTGATTACCTTATGGGGGTTCCCTTGTATATTATTTGTTGCCTGTTGTTTTTAATATTTTTTCTTTGTATTTAATTTTTGTCATTTTGATTAATATGTGCCTCAGTGTCTTCCTCCTTGGGTTTATCCTGTATGGGACTCTTTGAGCTTCCTGGTCTTGGGTGACTGTTTCCTTTCCCATGTTAGTAATGTTTTTGGCTATAATCTCTTCAAATATGTTCTCAGGCCCTTTCCCTTTCTCTTCTTCCTCTGGGACCCTTATAATGAAAATGTTGGTGTGTTTAGTGTCTCAGAGGTGTCTGAGATTGTCCTCATTTCTTTCATTCTTTTTTCTTTGTTCTGTTCTGTGGCAGTGATTTCCACCATGCTGTCTTCCACCTCACTTATTCATTGCTCTGTCTCAGTTATTCTGCTATTGATTCCTTCTAGTGTATTTTTCATTTCAATTATTGTGTTGTTCATCCTTTAAATCTTCTATCTCTTTGTTAAACATTTCTTGTATCATCTCGGTCTGTGCCTCCATTCTTTTTCCAAGATTTTGAATAATCCTTACCATGGTTACTCTGAATTCTTTTTCAGGTAGATTGCCTATATCCTCTTCATTTAGTTGTTCTTGTGGGTTTTTACCTTGTTCCTTCGTCTGCAACACATTTCTCTGTCACCTCATTATGTCTGACTTTCTGTGTTTGTGGTCTCCTTTTTGCAGGCTGCAGGATTGTAATTCTTCTTGCTTCTGGTGTCTGCCCCATAGTGGGTGAGGTTGGTCCAGGGGCTTGTGTAAGCTTCCTAGTGGGAGGGACTGGTGCCTGCCCTCTAGTGGGTGGGGCTGGGTCTTGTCCCTTGGTGGGCAGGGCCATACCAAAGTGTGTGTTTTGAGGTGGCTGTGAGCTCAGTATGACTTTAGGCAGCCTGTCTTCTGATGGGTGGGGCTGCGTTCCTATCTTACTGGTTGTTTGGCCTGAGGCTTTTCAGCACTGGAACCTGCAGGTTTTTGGGTAGGGCTGGGTCTTGGTGCTGAAATGGGGACCTCTGGGTGATCAATATCAGCTCTCACTGATCAGTATTCCCTGGGGCCTCCACCACCAGTGTCCTTGCCACCACAGTGAGCTACAGCCAACCTTTGGCTCCCCAGGGGGCCCTCCAAGACCCCTAAGTAGGTCTAGGCCATGTTGCTATAGAGGCACTGCTTTGTGCTGGGTTCCAGTGCATGTGAGACCTTGTGTGCATCCTCCAAGAGTAGATTCTCTTTTTCCCCCAGCCCTGTGGAGCTCCTACACTCAAGCCCCACTGGCCTTCAAGGTTAAATGCCCTGGGGGGTTCTTCCTCCCAATCCCAGACCCTCAGACTGTCTTGGAGTGCTATTTTTATGTGGGAACGTCCCTGTGTAGCCTGCATGGGTTTAATATTTTTTGGTGCAAGGGCTGTTTTTAATATAGATGTCTGCCACCTCTTTCCTCAGGTATGCTGGCCATTATCCCCTTGATAGGAGGTGTGACTGATGTTTTGGTGACCAGAGCCTGCACTGGATATTGAGCATGGCCTCCCCTTTGCTCTGTGGTTGGTAGTACCCTGTCAGGGGAGGGGTATGCTCTCTAGTTGTTGGACTAGAGGCCCCAAGATGTGTTTCTTAGCTGTGTTTCTGATCTGTGGTGTGAGGTAGGTGGGATTGGAGCTCTCCCACTGGGAGAGAAGCCACTGAGTATTCCTTCTCTGGAGCTGTTCACATGTGGATGTGCTCTGTTGTGTCACCTTTCACCCACTGTGTGAACTCTCAGATTACACTGTTGTTTGCACTGCTCTCAGACCCACCTTAACTGTGGATATACCAGCAATTGGCCCTGGTGTCTCTCAGGCATTGTTTTCACCAGACCACCAGTGTAGATCCACTGAAGTCACATCCCAGAATTGCACTAATCATGGATCTGGACCCATCATGGATGCTATGCGGGCAGCTCAGACTCTGGCCTGGCCTAACCCCCATGTGTACGTGCCCATAAAGGCCATAGCTGGTAAAACTAGACCTGTCTTGGCTGTGGGAGCACTCACTGTTCGTTCAGATGTTCTGCAGGCACTGAGTTTACAAAGCCAGTCGTGGGGGTGTAAATCCACAGTTTGCACAGCCATGAGGAGAGATTTCAACTCTTCTTCCTTAGTTGCATGGCCCCTGAGGCTCAGCTGTGGTTTCAGCTCCACCTCTGCATGTGGGCCACCACAGGCATCTGCTCCTGAGGCTGCCCCAAAGCACCCGAGCCTGCCCCAGCAGGGAGGGGGTGCAGAGGAGGTGGTGGCTGGGGGCACAGGAGCCCGCCCTGGTGGGACCCCTTCCTAATACCCAGGGAGGCAGGGGCCAGCACATGGGGAGAGAAGATGCAAAGGCAGCCCTGCCTTTTGCTTGTCATTCAACAATGGCACTTCTGTTGTGTCCAGGCTGCCTCCACGATCATTCCCGGTTGCAGAATTCCTCACTCCTGTTCCTGCTGGCTGTCTCCTCAGTCAACAGCAATCCTCTCTCCAGGTCTGCACTCCAAACCCCACGTTCCAGTACCCAGCCCCCATTGCATGAGCAGACACACATCCCAGGCTGGGGCGCACAGGGCTGTAGCACGGACCATCTGCGTAGGTCTCACTCTGTCTTGCCTATCACAGAGCGGTTGCTGTGCTCTCCTCTGAGCCCCTGAAGTGCCCCTTCTGTTCCAGCTGATCTCTCAACTGGTGAGGGGGCTTCCACAGATGTGGAAACTTCTCTCCTTCAGTTCCCCGCCAAGTGGTGCAGGTCCCATCCCACATCCTCTCCTCTTCCTTTTCCCTTCTTCTTTCTTTCATCCTACCTGGCTATGTGGAGATCTTTCTTGTCCATTTAGGTGTCTGAGGTCCTCTGCTAGAGTTCAGCAGGTCTGTGAGAATTGTTCCATTTGTAGATGTATTCTTGATGCATTTGTGGGGAGAGGTGAACTCCATGTCCTCCTACTCCTCGGCCATTTTACTCCTCTTGATTTGATTTCTTTGATAGCATTGGGACTATTCTGGCTTCCTACTTTATCTTTAATAAATTTAGAAAAATTATATTTTTCTATGGAATTGTCAACTTCATCAAATTCTGTAATCTTCCATAACGGCTGTGTAACAAACCATCCCAAAACCTAATGGATTAAAATAACACCATAATTTATTGTGCTCACTAATCTGCAATTTGGGTGGAGTTTAGTTGAATGGCTTGTTCCTGCTCCACATGACATTAGCTGGGGAGGCTAACTGAAGCTGAATGGCCCATCTCCAATATGGCTCACTCATGTGGATGGTAAGCTCTCTGCTGGGACCTGAGCTGGGGCTGTTGGACTCAGGTCTCCATTATTCTCTATGTGGGTATTGCCACAGAATTGGTTGGATTCAATAAAGTAAGATGGATTGGTTCCAGGCATGAATGTTCCAAGAGACAGGAAATGGAAGCTGTCAGTCTCCTAAAGCCTCAGTGCAGGAAAGGAACACACCATCATTTTTCTATATTCTATTGGTCAAATTATCATAGAGCCCTTCCAGAATTAAGGACAACAGACATGGATCTCATGTCAAGGAATTGTTATTTGATCACTACAATTTACTTGTATAAAATTATTCATTTGCTTTTATTACCATTTAAATATCCTGTCTATAGTTACATTTTCATTTTCATTCTTACTAGTATTTGTTTCTCTGCAATCCCCCTTTTTTTCCCCTGTCTTTCCAGTTAATTTTATCTATACTCTTCACAGAATCAAATTTAAGCTTAGTTGATTCTATTATAGTTTTACTATTAATCTCTATCTTTTTTTTCCCCCACTGTTTCATTTCATGCATTTTTTAAGGTTAATTCTGCCATTATTCTAATTTCTTCTTAGATGACTTTTAATGTAGGCATTTAAAGAGATGTATTCTCCAGTCAAGTAACTGAAAAAAAATTACCAGAGCAGGCCTGACTGATGTTCTTTGAAAGGCTTTCTTACAAGGTTGGACTTTGGCTGGTATCTAGAAACTTGGATTTTTTGGAGGGTTCCCACCATTAATTGACAACAGTGGTTCACTGTGCCTAAACTGTATAAGCAGTATTACTTATTCTGAACACCTGCTTTCATTATGGGAATCTGGAATTTGGGTACTTACGAGGCAAGGGGTACCTATGTGATCAGTTCCCAATAAAAACCCTGGTCATTGAGTCTCTAATGAGAGACCCTGGTTGGCAACATTTCTTATTTGTTGTCAAAAGTCCTTGCTGGGTGAATTGAGCATGCCCTGTGTGATTCCACTGAGAAAGGACTTTTGGAAACTTGCTCTTGGTTTCCACCAAACTTCACCCCATATGCTTTTTCCCTTTGCTGATTGATTGCACTTGGATATGACTTATTACAGCAAAAGGGTACCATGAGTATAACTTTATGCTGAGTTCTGTGAGTATTCCTAGCAAATTATGGAACTGGAGGGTCATCTTGGTGACCCCAAAACAGTAACAATTTAGCTTCATTCTGCATATTTTGACATATAGTCTATTCATACTTACTCATTATAAGTTCCATTATGATGTTTTTCTTGGACCTGTCACTTATTTGGAAAGAGACTGAAATATCTAGTTATAATCTTTTTCAAACATTTTTATTAATTTCTAACCTAGGTGCATTGTGGTCAGAGAGCTGATATATGATATTAACACTGACATTTCTGACACTTCTTCCAGGCCTAGTATATATTCAGTTTTCATAGATGATGCAATTATGTTTGTAAGAGATGTATATGTATTGTCAGATCATCGTTTGCAGTTGTATGATTCTAAGTACCGTCGACTGAAAAACCACACAACGTAGAAACTGTGAGTTGAGTTTACTGAGTGTCTTACTGAGGACTATAGCCTAGGAGGCAGCCTCTCAGATAGCTCTGAGAAACTGTTCTGAAGAGGTAAGAGGGGAAATCAGTATCTATGTGATTTTGGCTAAGGGGATGTGCAACCAAGCACACATCCCAGTAAAAGGTTGCTGCTAGTCCTGAGGAACAAATACCTTAGTTAATGGTTTTAGTGCTTTTCTAAGTATGGAAAGATGCAATAATTAGGGTTCATTAAATTTTCTCCTGAAAATATCTAACTCTCTAAAGGCCTGTTCTGCCAGTTTTCCTAGAGCACAGAGTACCTCATTTCTAATTTCTACCCCAAATTCCTTTCAGGGTGTGTTGAAGTTCAGGAACTCCAGTAGCCAGTGACTTAATTATTGTAGAGCTGGGTGGCAAGTGACATCCTTTCATTGGCAGTGCCTCCTAATGGTCATAAATTCAACCAAGGTTTGGGAGGCATTTCATGACCATTTTGTCCCAAAGTGCTAGGAATGCTTATTCCTAGGCTAGAATTTCATTGATAGGCTACTCAACGTGCTATTACTGGACTAGGTCCTATTAACGGTAGACAAAACTCTCTGGATTATCTGTTTATACTAGTCTGTTACAGTCCAAGAAAAGATTTCCTCTTGTGGTTCTTCCCCCACCTAGAGTTACACTATTACAGTCATTGATCTCATAGAACTATATATTTGATGGATCATTTCAAATCACTTAGTCATCAGTATTTATTTATTTTTTTTGGCAGTACGCGGGCCTCTCACTGTTGTGGCCCCTCCTGTTGCGGAGCACAGGCTCCAGACGTGCAGGCTCAGTGGCCATGGCTCACGGGCCCAGCCGCTCCGCGGCATGTGGGATCTTCCCAGACCAGGGCACGAACCCGTGTCCCCTGCATCAGCAGGCGGACTCTCAACCACTGCATCACCAGGGAAGCCCAGTCATCTGTATTTTTATTGGAGACTCAGTCAGTTGCACATTTGGTAATGCAAGAAACTACAATCTTGTAAAATAGGCAGAGTACAAGTAATATAGCTAGTAGAATTAGTAAGGTCATAAGGAAGGATTTAAGCCAAGGACTTTCATTAGGCATGGCCCAGTATATCCCCAGGTCATTTGACCAAGTTTGTTCTGTACCAAGTGCTATCTTAAAAGGTAATGATATGCTAGCATTGTTCATAAGGCAACTAGCCCAATTTCCTAGTGTTATTAGCGTGATATTCTTAGTATGGCTTCATTGTTCCCAACATAAGTGCTTTTAAACTTAAATAATCATAGCATGATGTTAGCCATATAAATCCATCCCATAGCTGAGCGAAGTTATATTTTTTGACTGAAATTTAGCTCAATGCTCTGATTAAGCTTGAATAACTTTAAATAAAATTCTTATTTATGGCCATGGTCAGAGCAAGTGTGATTGATTTGCCAAGTGAGGGGATTTCATCTAATAATATCAACTGTGGCCTGAGCACAAATACAATTTCTTTCTTCTAGAATAAATTTCCTAAGGGCCATCCAATTAGGGCCTTGGAGTACAGAAGTCTACCTAGGCAACCCAGAAGTACTGGACTTAGGTAATTAACTATAAACCCAACAATTGTGTTGATTTCTAAACTCTGCATAGGATCATATTCATAACAGAAAAATATTTGATTTATGCAAAAGTCTAAGAAATCAAAAAAATGCTATTAATAATCATGTGGGTCAGGTGAGGCATCTTGGGATAGCTGTCTACTACCGGTGTCATCATCTTCTCATCCTGATGTGGGTGTAGTTTCTCCTCTTTTAAAGCATTGTTTTAAGGTGATTTTGAGGTCAGCTCTATAGACTGGTCTGGTTCAGGGGCCCTTTTTAAGTGGGAAATATAAATCCAAGAGTCAATTACTCTTAGTTATGATGCACATGAGCTAGTCAAGAGTACCCAGTAAGGGCCTTTCCATCTAGGCTGGAGTGAGTTATTTAAATGTTGTATTTTCCAGCATACATAATCTCCTGAGTGTAGGTCATGAGACATCTGATCTTCATTTAAAGATAGATTATTGTGATAAGCTTCAGAAACAAGCTTAGACTGTCCTTTTAATAACTCAATTAAATTTTACAATAATGTTACAATAATGTAACATAGCAACAAGCAACTATCTGGGCAGTGAATCTTTCTTTGGCAGTAAACACAGCACTAGAATCCAACATATACTGAAACATCTTAAAACGACTCTCAATTCTACCAAATATAGCCAAATTAAGACTAATTTGTTTGTAAAATAAGTCTGGTTTCAATAAACTTAGCCAGATTATTTATATAAGTAAGTATAACTGATCATATGGGCTTTTTAAAATTGGCTTTGCTGGAACTTTTCATAAGAAATCTCAGACTAAATTTTTAAAAGGCCTCTCAATGCCAGGAAAGCATCAGACTTCACCTGCAATATCTATAGATATGGGTGAATTCCTCTCTTCTTGAGGTCCCCAAAGTATCTTCAGATTCCTGCACCTGTGAGGAGGTAAACTTCCTTATTTGCCTGATAAGGCTGCTGGGAATCTAAGAGCTTCCAGTTTCTGGAGTGATCAGGTAGAGAGAAAAGATAAATGTTCCAGTTTTGCTTACAAAAGTATAACTTACTAAATTGCTGGAAGTCATAATTAGCTTAAGAGGAAACATTTCCTTATATCTGGAAAACACAGATTAAAAGCCAGTAATATTTCAGAAAAAGCATAAAAATTATAACCATATTCATCAGTTCACTCAGTCCTATGTAACTAATCCTTGATCTTTTGCTAACAGTTTTATGAAGCCATCAGGGTTCCCATTAGAATGCTTTAATTTCTTACCCAGTTCGGGTGTATGATCTGGAATTTATTAGAAACCTTTACTTTTCAAAAAATCCTTCTTATGAATCTTCTTGAAGACTAAACTTTTTTGCAAAGGCATCAGAACAAAACAATAACTGTCTATGAATGACAAAAGATTTTAAAAGGCATGGTTAAAGACCTGATTACAATGCAATTGACTTGGTTACTGCTGTGACATACAATATTTTAAGATAATAAGCAGAATTAAGACATAACATTTTACTGGGACATACTAGATTTTTAGGAACTCCATATAATTTCTAGAATAGGAAAACCTCAGCTTGCTACAGGTCAAACTTCAATTAGAATTTTATCTTTGGAAAGTTTGTCAAAAATATCAAAAAGTTTTTAAAACACTTGACCAAATAGGATCATAGGTCACTGTGAAACAATACTTATTCACGTAAGCAAAGTGACAATTAAAGATTTCAAAGGCAAATACAGAAAGTTACAACAGATTACCTAAAAGATAAAAAAACTTTACAATCAGATCAATATTTTAAGAAAACTTTGTCCTCTTAACAGAGAGAGAACCAAATTCAGGTTTTGCACCACTTTACCTTTAATATTAAAATTAATTTACAATTCAGATTATTCTACTCTTAGGTCTAACCACACACAGAATTGCTTTCTAAAGTTTCCTTTTTATTCCCTCACAAGTTCCCTTTTATTCCCTCACAAATCTCCTACAACTTTCTATATCCATATTAATTTGTCCCTTATTTTCTTTCCCATTTAGAAATAACCAGCTTTAGGGCCAAATTACTTTCTTTCCCTTAATAAAATGCATTTCTATTTCTTATAACTTTTTTCTTGCATACAAAGATGTTTTCCTTATTAATTTTTAGTAGTTTTAATTACAATATTTTGGTTAGATTTCTCAACTCTTAAAAACCTTAGTTTCTAGTGAAGACTAAGAAGTAAGCAATTATGAACTGTCTTTTACACTAGCATTCTGTAGACTGGCAAACTTATAAATAATATTTATAATTTCTAAAAAGTGCTTTCTTATAGAAAATGCCTCAATGTGGCACAAAATATATTAATAGTCCTACATACCTGTAGTCTCTCTGTGAAAGGAAGTCAATGTTCAGCAACTAATGTTTCAGTATTTTATTTTATTTGGGAATTATCTAGATATTCAGTAAACTTACATTGTTTAACTTAACAAAACTCTAAAGTTTTAAGTTGCCAAAAATCTGGAGAAACTATTTTTAAGTAGACATTCCTAAAACATAATTGTTCCTAAAGAGTTTACCTAAAAGCTCTCATCTCATTTACATTTAATTTACTTATAAAAAATTCATCATACCAAGGTATTTTTATTTTTCTTGCTGACAAATTTTGCAACAGATATAATAATTTATTTGACTTCTAGTAATCCTAGGTACAATAAAATTATTATGCTTAATGTTGATGACTATAAAGACATTAATTTAATACTGCATATTTCCCAGATCACATGAGCCTTAAATTCCTTTGGGTTAGTTTATTTTACATTTCTGAGAATTTATATAAGTGCTTAATTTCCTTTAAGCCAATTAAATATAGCTCATTAACAAATTAATTTTGATAAAACTGTCCATAGTAAAGTCATATCATATCTATAATGTACACAGAGACATACATACATCCATATAGATACAGACATCTCGGTTTTATTTTAAAACTTAGTCATTAATCAGGTATTACAATTTAAAACTCACTAGTTTATAAATAATAGTTGGAATAAGTCGTTTACTCACTTGAGTTTAAAAAGTTCTCTTTTCTTATTCCCCCTGCCACCTTAGTCTCAGGAATTGGAGATAGTCTAAATAAGATAAGAGTTCTTGATAGTCCTGGTAGAACATTTACATCACAAGGTAAAGGGAGAGAAATGCAAGTTCCTCCTAGAAGGACTTATTCCCTTAGGATCAGAATTCTGAAAAGAGAGCTTTGTTCTGGATCTCTCTAGCTTTCTTTCCTTCCCTGAAACCCTAGGTTTGGTCTTCCTCTCCCTGCCAACCTGGTTTCTTTGGGAGGTCACCAAAACCCTGAAGGGTGCTGGATCCTGCTAGGGGTGCCCTCTAGCCTGTAGTGCTTGCATCCTTCATTTGGGTTTCACCACTTTCCTGGGTGAAAGTGGCTGTCTAGACTAAAATGTGCCAAAAGGGACCAAGCACTTGATATAAAGCCTATTAAGCCCAACTCGTAAGGTCTGAGACCTGTGGGAGGAGGAGCTAGGCTCTGAAAAGTGCAGTCATGAATTCTGGAGTTCATGTGAAATACAGAAATGACTCCTTGGCTGAGCTGAGTGAGTGATGTTAAAAAATTCAACATTAGAAGCTTGCCCAAGATGGCAGAGTAGAAAGATTCTGAGCTTATCTCCTTTCATGGACACACCAAAATTACAGCCATTTATAGAGCAACTATTAATAAGAAAGTCTGGAATCTACCAGAAAATATTTTCTACAACTAAAGATATAAAGAAGGAACCACACAAGATGGATAGGAGGGGTGGAGTTGCTGTATAGTTAAGACCCATAGCCCTGGGTGGGTGACCCACAGATGGAAGAATAATTACAACTGCAGAGGTTCTCCCCAAGGAGAAAGGGGTCTGAGCCCCACAGCAGTCTCTCCACTCAGGAAAATGAGCACCCAGAATGTTAGGCTTTGAAGGCCAGCAGGGCTTACTTTTGGGAGAGCCATGGGGTTGTGGGAAATAGAGACTCCACTCTTAAGGTATGCACACCAAATTTCACATGCTCCAGGACCCAGGGCAGAAGCAGTAACTTGAAAGGAGCCTGGGTCAGACCCACCTGCTGATGTTGAAGAGCCTCCTGAAGAGGCAGGAGGCAATTGGAGCTCACCTTGGGGACACAGACACTGGTGGCAGCCATTTTGGGGAGCTCGTTCTATCACCAGGATACTGGTGCTGGCAAGTGCCATTTTCGAATCCTCCCTCTAGCTTATTAGCCTCAGGATCCAGCCTCACCTCTGCCTACGAGCCTATAGGCACCAGTACTAGGAAGCCTCAGGCCAAGCAACTAGCTGGGGAGGGAACCAGCCCCACCAACCAGCAGGTTGATGCTAAATCTGGGAATACTGGCCATACAACCACCTATCCCAGAACCAAGCTCTGCCCACCAGTGAGCCAGAACTAGCCCTGGGAGCACCCAGGGTTCTGCAGCCAACCACTTCATGACTTGGCCCAGCCAACCAGCAACTGGCATCCTCTGCACAAGGTAGGGCCTGGCAAAAAACCAAACTGGGGGCCAGCCATGCCTATCAGATTGCCCACACTAGTCAGCCTGCCACAACAGAAGGACCCATGCAGCACATATAGGGTGCAGCCCTAGAGCATATAGCTCTGGTGACCAGAGAGGAATGTGCTGCTGGGATGCATAGGCTGTCTCCTACAAAAGGCCACTTCTCCAAGGTTGGGAAATATAATCAACCTACCAGATACATAGAAATAAAATCAGCAAATTAGGCAAACTGAGGTGACAGAGAAACACGCTCCAAACAAAGGAAAAAGATAAAACCCTAGAAGAAGGCAATAACCTGAGAAAGCATTCAAAGTACTGATTGTAAAGATGATCAAAGAACTCAGGAGAAGAATGGATGAACAGAGAGAGAATTTACAAGTCTTTAATAAGGAGATAATATAAAGAACAACCAAACAGTGATAAAGAATACAATAACTAAATTGAAAAAAAAACCCACATCTATAACAGATATACACACAAAAGAGATAAAGTAATCTAAACAATGAAGATAGTCATTAAGTCACAAGGGAAGAGAACAAAAGAAAAAGAACAACAACAAAAAAACCACAAAACAATTAACAAAATTGCAATGAGTACATACCTATCAATAATTACTTTAAATGTAAATGGGTTAAATGCACAAATCAAAAAATATAGAGTGGCTGAATTGATACAAAAACAAAACTCATATATGCTCCTACAAAGACTCACTTCAGATCTAAAAACAAACTGACTGAAAGTGCAGGGATGGAAAAAGGTATTCCATGCAAATAGAAATGAAAAAAAAAAAAAAAAAAAAAGCCAAAGTAGCAAAACTTATATAAGACAAAATAGACTTTAAAACAAAAAGTAACAAAAGACAAAGGACATTATGTAATGATCAAGGGATCAATCCAAGAAAATATAACCATTGTAAATATGTATGCATCCAACACAGGAACACCTAAATACATAAAGTAAATATTAAGAGACATAAAGAGAGAAATCGATAGTAACACAATAATAGTAGGGTACTTTAACACCCCACTTACATCAATGGACAGATCATTCAGACAGAAAATCAATAAGGAAACAATGACCTTAAATGAAACATTAGACAAAAAGGAATAAATATATATAGAACATTCCATCCAAAGGCAACAAAATACTCATTCTTTTCATGTGCTCATGGAATATTCTCTGGGATAGTTCACACGCCAGGCCACAAAACAAGCCTTGATAAATTCAAGAAAATTGAAATCATTAAAAATTAAGAAAATTGAAATCATATCTCACATCTTTTCTGACTACAACATTGAGACTAGAGATCAACTACAAGGAAAAAAACTGCAAAAAACACAAAGATGTGGAGGCCAAACAATATGGTACTAAACAACCAATGGATCACTGAAGAAATGAAAGAAGAAATTAAAAAACACCTGGAGACAAATGAAAACAAACACAACGATCCAAAATCTGTGGGATGCAGCAAAAGCAGTTCTAAGAGGGAAGTTTATGGTGATACAAGCCTAATTAGTGAGTAGTTTTCCCTATGGAATTGTTGCAGGGTATGAGGACTCTGCCTCCACAACTCACAAATTTCTTGGTTGCCTGAGAAAGTGGTAACTGACCAGGAGAATCCTTGTCCTTCTTTGGAGTCAATCTCTCATGTAATATCTTCACTTTTATCCTTACAAATTCTGTCAAGGTAGACAAATTGAGGAAAGACATCAGGTCAGCTTCCTGCCTAGTCACCCAGGCAAAGCCTCCTTTGTACTCTAAGGCTGACCAAAATAATCCCAGTTGTTTCTCTCTTTGGGGGTAACTCCAGGGTCTCTCAACTGAGCAAAATTATACTAATATTTTTCAACTGGGGGTAACCTCAGTGTCTTTCACCTGAGTAACATATAGGTACCTCTTCTTGAACCTAAGTTCAAGGATAACCTACTCCTCATAGTGAAGAGTTTATCAATCTCTGAATAAACTCTGAATTTTCAACCAAAAATGGGAGATCCAGTATCAGGAGAGACTCACAAAGGAGGCTGATGGGCACAAGGGGCCCTGCTGGTACCAAGGCTCCAGATCCTTATAGGGTTCAGGTGAAGAAGAGAAGTCTGCTCTGGGTCCCTTCATAGTCACAAAAACTGTTGACAAAAAACAAAACAACAACAAAAAAGCAAACAGACAATGTTAAAGCTGTGAGTCGAGTTTATTCAGTGTCTTACTGAAAACTGTATATAGCCTGGGAGATAGCTTCTCAGATAGCTCTGAGAAACTATTTCAAGGAAGTAAGGGGAGGTCAGTAACTATGTGATTTTGGCAAAGGGAGAATGTGCAACCAAGCACACATCTTGGTAGAAGGTTGTTAGTTGTTGCTAGTCACAAGGAACAGATGTCTTAGTTAATGGTTTCAGTGCTTTTCTAAGTATGAGAAGATGCAAGAATTGGGGTTCATTAAATTTCCTTTTGAAAACATAACTATCTAAAGGTCTATTCTGCCAGTTTTCCCAGAGCACAGAGTACCTCATTCCTAATCTCCGACCTGAATTCCTTTCAGGGTGTGTTGAAGGTCAGCAACTCCAGTGGCTAGTAACTTAATCCTTGTAGAACTGGTTGGCAAGTGACATTCTTTAGTTGGCAGTACAAATTATAAACATGGATTTCAAGGAAGACAAATTACTGAAGGAGTCCCTTTCTCTGAATCAATTAAAAGTGGCTCCTCTTGGTATTTTCTAGGAATTCCAGACATGAAGAAATCTAATATGGGGAATTAGGTACTTCCAAAATAACTAGAAGGCCTGACAGATCAAAGGTCAAAGAAAATAATGGCACGTTTTTAGGAAATCAGGACATTGTAAAAATGACTGAAATCATGGTTTCATTTTACTGCATCCCTGAGGCAGCTGATTCACAGATGACCCAGATACCTCTTGTGATATTGTAATTTTTAATAATACATATATATATATATATATATTTTTAAGTTTTCTACATACAACAGCTTTCTTTTTTAAATTAATTTATTTATTTTTGCTGTGTTGGGTCTTCGCTTCTGTGCGAGGGCTTTCTCTAGTTGTGGCAAGTGGGGACCACTCTTCATCGCGGTGCGCGGGCCTCTCACTATCGCAGCCTCTCTTGTTGCGGAGCACAAGCTCCAGACGCGCAGGCTCAGTAGTTGTGGCTCACGGGCCTAGTTACTCCGCAGCATGTGGGATCCTCCCAGACCAGGGCTCGAACCCGTGTCCCCTGCATTGGCAGGCAGATTCTCAACCACTGGGCCACCAGGGAAGCCCAATACATATATATTTGTTGTTTGTCCCAGTTCCTGGCACAGAGCTCCTAAATAAAATCTTTGGAATTTCCTAAGAGATAAGAACGTTAAAGATGTCTTTTGTTATTCATAACAAACTCCTTTCAACCAGACCTGAGTTTATGTTAATGAAGTGACTTTTGGAAAGCCTCTAAGCCAGAGAAACCAATCTCCTGGTTAGAGGGTTGGAACTTTAGCACCCCCAACCTCCCAGGAGGGGAAAGAGGCTGAAGATTGAGTTCAATCACCAATGGCCAATGATTTCATCAATCAGGTCTAAGTAATGAAGACTATATGAGGCTACTGTTTCCCCATACCTTGCCCTGTGCATTTCTTCCCTCTGGCTCTTCCTACTTACATTCTTTTATAATGAACCAGTAATCTGGTAAGTAAATAGAGGAATTTCCCAAGACAGGAGTGTTTTTCCTCTTTTACCTCTGGTATCTGCCAAAACCCACACACCACCTTCTCCAGAGCAGTCAAGGCTTCTGCTTCAAGTATATTCAAAATGTCACAGGATGTTTCTCATGGTAGAATATAAGCTAGAAATCTTAGGGCAAGGGAGTTAAGAAAACACATCTGCTGCACTTCCTGTCCCTGACAACCAAGAGAAAAAATAAGAGTTGGGACAAATGCTGGTTACAAAACAAGCAGGCAAAACGTACATTCACACACACACACACACACACACACACACACACACACACAAGGAAACAAAACCTCACACTATGTAGCACAGTAGACCAACTAAAAGACGGGTAGCCTCTCCTACAAGCTGATTCAGAGCCACAAGAGTACGTAGGGCTCAGAGAGCTGTGTTTATTTTCCACTGAAACCTCGTCATCAACATTGTATAGGATGCAATACCAGCAGGTGTCAATGTCCTTAGATCAAGCTTATTAATCTTGTGGTTTAAATAATCTTCACCTTTACTGATTTGGGGCTGCTCTATTCATCAATAAATGAGAGAAATGTCGTAGTCATTTACTATGATGTTGTATTTATTGTTTTCTTGCAATTTTGTAAAATTTTTAGATTTTTAAGTATATACAATTATAGAGTCACTATATCTTCCTGGTGAATGAATATTTCTTCAATATGTAGTGATTCTATTTACCTTTTTCTCTGCCCTGGAATCTACTTTATTGAGACGAATATAGGCATACCAGTTTTCTTTGAATAGTATTTGTCTGGCATATATTTATTTCATCTCATCTATTTCAATCTTTCTATGTTATTCTTTTTTAGGTTGATGCCTTATACAATAAATAGCATTAGCTAGATTTTGTAGGATTTTTATTCAGTCTGAAAATTATTGTCTTTTACCTAGAAAGTTTGTACATTTGCCAGGAAGACCTATTTATTTGGATTTATTTCTACCATATTATTTGTCTTATTTTTTTCTATATTCCTTTTTTCTCTCATTTCTTGACTTCTTTTGAATAAATTAAATATCTTTTGTTTTCACCTTAAAATATTCCTATACTAGTTTGGAAGTTAAATATTCTGCTTCTATTCTTTAGGTATTTACCTTTACATTTTAACATGCCAACTTAGTTTCTAGATTTAAACAGTATATTACCCCCTCCCAAATATTGCAATTAGATTGTACAGTTATAACAATGACTGCCTTCATAAATTACATGCTATGTTTCTAGTACTTTAATTCTATCTCCTCTAATTAGCAAAAATTAGATATTACTATTGTTGTTGTTTACAGTTCACATTGGTTTAGAATTGTTCGCATGTTTTCTTTCTCTAATAAACGATTCGATAAATAGCACATCTCCTACTTGTTCAGACTATGAACTAATTAAAAGATAAGCAAGAAGGATTCATGCATATGGGGGAAAAATGACTGATATTCAAGAACATGGCTTAAATCTGTGGCAAGAGAGCTTCATAATATTGAGCCAGAGAAAGAGATATTTACCCACAGGCAGTGTGAAAATGTGGGTCCCTCTCTACGTGGGAGTACTCCCCTAGAAACATGGATGGAGGAGCAAAGTGGAACTTGTGCATCCTGCAAATAGGCATCTGATCACAGTCTACAGCACTAGTGCTTTTGTTATATGTTAAGTACCTTATAATAACAAGTTTTGTAATCAGTATAAAATACTCTGTTCTGTCCATTTCTTAAGAATTTGAAGCATTTAAATGAAGATGAAAGTTTAACTCTAGTTTCTAATCTCCAAAATATATACTATTTCAATTCTATATTTAGCTCAGGGAAATTTTCTTCTATATTGTTTAATTATTGCCTTTCTTCGATCTGTTCCCCCCTTTTTTCTGGGACACATATTATTGGTATATTAATTTTCCTGTATCTCTTTTGTAGGCATTTTATTTTCCCCATGAGATTTATAATTCTTTGATCTTTCCTTTTGTATTTTATGAGTTAATTTTTCAGACCACTAATTCAAGTTTCAACAATGATTTTCTTCAACTAAAATTCTCTGACAATATTTTTTAAATTGTTTTTAAAAATTTCTAGGAAGAACAGGGTATCTTATCAAAGGGTTAGTACAGGAGCACATAACACTGTGGTATTTAAAATATATAGCAACATACACACACTACTGTATATAAAATAGGTAACTAATAAGGACCTACTATATAGCACAGTAAACTCTACTCAATACTCTGTAGTGGCCTGTATGGAAAAAGAATCTTAAAAAAATGAGTGGATATATGTATACATATATAACTGATTTACTTTGCTGTATACCTGAAACTAACACAACATTATAAATCAACTATACTCCAATAAAATTTGTTTTAAAAAACCAATAAAATATACAGCAAACAGCATTGAGAAGTGTTTTCAGCTAATTCTAAGGGTTCAAGATCAGAGTTCCATTCCTTGAGGAACTGAAATACTAGGCAAATTAATGAGCTTGTGCAAGGGATATAGATAAGACACCAGTAATCAAAACTGGAGTAAAAGCAAGGAGAGCATACTGAAAATTTGGCAGACATCCTGTCATTAATATAGGGGCCAAAGTTCAAAATTAGGTATTCAGAAAGCTAAACTTGTTGCTTTATCTAAAGGATGCTCCATAAATGACTGCCCTATATGGAGAATGAGATGATGACGAGTGCCTAGAGATCCAGGTGTGGCAGGAGTCTGAGAATTAAACTGCCCCTGTCTGCTTCTAGAATAAAATTGTTTTCTAAGACCCACAAACTAATGGATTAGGGTTCTGAGAGCAGGTCAGCAAAGGTGGCTCCTTATTTATGTGGATCAGGCCCACTGATTGTTTGCAAGTGAGGGGATATAATATCATCCATATTAATAGTGGAGATAATCCTCATGCAACAATTCCAGAGTCTGCACATGCTATTTACACGAAGTACTGAAATAGAGTATACTGTTTCTAGGGATGTCTGGGATAACGTATTGGGTCAAGGTTGGACAAAGGGAGCAAAATGAGCATGGGAAATAAAGCATAGTTCACAGAATTTACAATGCTGCAACTGCTATTCAATGTGATGGGAGGAAATAAACCACCCCGTGGTAGAAAAAGAGGATGAATCTGTCCAGAGCAAGAGAGAAATGGCCTGTGTGGGAAAAGGATGCTTGGAGAAGCATTTGACACATGTCATCAGTATTAACAGAAAGGTCAAAGAGAATGAGAGTAGAGAGGAAAAACTGAGAACAATTGGAAAAATAATCAATATCTAGATTTTTAGAAGAATTCTGAAGTCATGAATACCAAGGCTAGCCATCATGTTTTTGCTGAGAGAATCAGCAAGAGAAAACAGAAGGTCAGTGTACTGATGGAGTGAAGATGATGTTTTTCTCATCCATCTGACAACAAATATATGCTTCATGTGTTGTGATCTGTGGCTGTCTCTGGAGCTGTCTCTGGAGCTTTGATCAGTTATGAATGTTATTTCATCATATGCATGATATGTTATTTCATCATATGCATGATATGTGGGGGGGGAAATCCTATATAAATGATCGGGATTACTGCAACGTGCACCTCACAGCTGCATGCACTTTGTAAATAATTGAACAAGATTTTCTTGCCACTGCCAACCTCCCAGGTAGTTAGATATAGGACACATTAAAATAAAGTTAGATCAATGTAGTTCCATCTGGGCTTGTTATCATGTGAAGGCCATCTTGTAATGAAGAATACTCAAGGATGACATCTGAAACAATAGTTCCTCAGGTTGATGAGTTCAGTAATGAATCGCTCCATGATTTCCTTCCAAGACTGATTAAAACAGCACTTGAGTTCCAGAAAACACTGAAGTGCTTGTAAATGAAGCAAACAGATGTCTGGTGAAAAACAAGGCAGGGCATGCTCATACAGGGGTCAGTGTCTTTATGGTGAAACAAAATCCCCTCATTAAACTCATATGAAAGTATTTCTTTCATATCGAATAATTCTGATTTTGTGAGGCTTCTCTCCAAGTGGGTTGATGGTAACCTCTATCTAATGTAACTGGACCAATATTAAGAATCTGTTTATTATTTATATTATTTATATCTTCATGAATAGAGTCTGCAAGGGTATATATCTTACTTAATCATGCATTCACTCAAGAATTACTGGGCTTCCCTGGTGGCGCAGTGGTTGAGAGTCCGCCTGCCGATGCAGGGGACACAGGTTCGTGCCCCGGTCTGGGAAGATCCCACATGCCGCGGAGCGGCTGGGCCCGTGAGCCATGGCCGCTGAGCCTGCGCATCCGGAGCCTGTGCTTCGCAACAGGAGAGGCCACAACAGTGAGAGGCCCGCGTACAGCACAAAAAAAAAAAAAAAAAAAGAATTACTGAAAACGCACCTAATGTGTGAAAATAGTAGTTTCAGATGGTAAAATAAAACTGAATTAGATCTAGCCTTGACCAAGAGGAGGACACTAACAGGAAGATAATTAATATCCATTACTTGCCAGAATATTCTATATTTTAATATAGTCCATAAGAAAAGTATAAAGTATTATAAAAGTTCTGGTTTTTTTTAAGGTGAAGAGAGATTGGAATAGGCTACTTTGAGGATGGGATATATGAACAAGACAAAAAAAAGTTAAGATCTACTTATGTAAGAATATACAGTATAGGGAGAAAACCCAGTGATCAAAGGAATGGAGAAATGAATAATAGTAGAATTGTAAACTTGAAGGGACCACAAGGGGACATTTGATTCAGGAGATATGTAAAATATCTTGATTCAAAATAATTTCTATTAAGTTTCATAATATTTGATTAATAATTATGATATATTGCCTTATTTGTATATAAGTGTATGTCTTATATACAAGTGTATGTCTTTGTGGGCCCTTAAGGAATCATGTATATATTTACATTCCCACAGAAAGTGCTTAGTATGTCGTTGGCCAGCAAAAATACTTGTCAGGTCAAAACAAATATATGGAAGAGTATGGTCTTAGCAATGGTGGGTGGACCACCTCCTCTGGTTACTTTTTGTTCCTTTTTCACTTTGTAATAATAAGATATGATTTCTGCATCTCTTCATTCTCCTTAGCTTCTTTTATCCATTTTATTACAGTCTTTATAATGTACATCTCATTACTCTCTTCAATTTTCATGTGACATGACATCATTTCCTTCATGCCCCTCATTAGATTATTTAACATGCTCATCTCATTACACCTTTCTCATCTTGCATCTCATTACACCCCTTAAACATGCACATCTCATTACACAGTTCTTACATATCTCATTACATGATTTCATTTTTGTATTTCGTTGTCATTTCATTTCTGCATCTTATTACATTAAAACCTCGTTCCCATTATATCTTACATATTTGGAAAATTTATATAGTCTCCCTTCCTTCTTTTATGCATCTAATTATATGGCCTCACCTTTATGTGACCAGCTCATTACACTTTTCCTTTCACCCATCTCATTTCAGATCTGAAGGATGCCCATCTTACAGGACACTTCCTGAGACAGCTCATTACACCATCTCACGTATTCACTTCATAACAGCTTTTTAACATATATGTCTTATTACATAGACCTCTTCATGAATCTCATTAAAATCTTGGAAGGTATGCATCTCACTATCCTCTTCTCTCTTATGCATCCTGTCACCGCATCACAACTACATATCTCATAAATAAAATAAAAAATATTTATTTTTATTATTTTAATATGTCCCTTTTTTATAAAATTTCTATTTGCTAATATTTCAGTACTTCATTACATGTTTTATTTCAATGTATAATGAGAATGACCACATATCTTTCAAAAAAGGGGTTTTCTTAAATACTCTTTCATATGTCTTTAAAATTATTACATGTATGCTTCTCAAACTGGTGCCCTGGGGATGTTAACAGATACGCAGTAAAAATAAGTTCAGGGCCTCCCTGGTGGCGCAGTGGTTGAGAGTCCGCCTGCTGATGCAGGGGATACGGGTTTGTGCCCCGGTCTGGGAGGATCCCATATGCCGCGGAGCGGCTGGGCCTGTGAGCCATGGCCGCTGGGCCTGCGCATCCAGAGCCTGTGCTCCGCAACGGGAGAGGCCACAACAGTGAGAGGCCCGCATACCGCAAAAAGAAAAAAAAAAAAAAAAAAAGTTCAAATACCTTTGGGTTAATAATAATTTTATAAGTTTATATAGGTTAACAAAAATTAATTAAATAAAAAACTTTCTTATTTCAGGATTTCTTGGAGTTTTTTATATGCTCTTGAGAGCTACACATATTCAGAAAAAAGGTCTGGCTTGTAACATTTCTCAAAGGGATCAGCCATGCATTTTAGTCATAGAACATATATTATCTGCTCCCAAAACTTGTGTCCCATAGAGCACAATTTAAGAAAGTCTGCAGTGTAATATTTTATATATTCACATCTATATGCAGTTCTTTATTTACCACTACTTATTTTACTTGCAGTCCTGCTTAGCTTTCTGGAACTAATGAGTGATTCATTGAGTAATACCTCATCACAGTGGTTCTAAACTCTGGCAAGTAGCAGTGTAACCTGAAGAACTTGGTGAAAATACAAAGACCTTAGCTCCATCCTATTTCAGCAAGCCTGGCCTTTGCAAGCTTTATTAGCTTTCCAGGTGACTCTGATACACACTGGAGTTGGGGAACTACTGCTTTATTGAGTGCTTACTGTATCACATTCTATGTGAGAATACATAATGACATACAAAGACATGGGCCCCAATCATGAAATTATAACAATGCAATGATCATGGCAGCTTTCTTTCTCCTTAGCTACTAGAAAAAGACATGCAGGTACTTTTTCCCAGTGAGTTGGCCTACTTATCTAACTGCTACCAGGACACTGAAGCTATTTGCTTAGCGGTTGGAGCACAAGCTTTGACATCAGACAGACCTCAGTTTGAATCTCCTTTCTACCAACATCTGATGATTTTGGCAAAGGATGCTACATCTTCGGGCATCAATTTCCTCAACTGTAAAATTGGGTAATGATGCTTTCTCGTATCATTATTGTTAGGAATAAATGAGCTTAGTACAAAGAAAATTCTTATCACAATCACTTGCACAGAGTGGCTCCTCAAGAAATAATAACTATTATTGGTAACTTTATTTTGACCCCCATATGCCACATTAAGTTGACTGCCTTTTGAAATTACTACTACTGTGTACCAACTGATCATCAGTTAACAGAAGTAAGGATTATATGAAGACACATAATTTCCCCATGTGATCATCAAGAAAGATTGTACTTAAAAACTACAACTTTTCCTGTGTACCAGGGACTTTACAAACCTTAGCATATACGGTAGATTACCATCCTATTATAGAACAAAAATCCAGAAGTTACATGCTCATACATGCATGATAAATGGTATGGTAGTGATCTAGACAATAGAAAACTTCAGTGCCTCTCTAAAGTTGAGTGATCTTTAGATAAGTTGTTTCACTTCAGACAGTCTTAATTTCTTATCACCTGTGCAAATGACACTAATAATCCTTGTGACTAAAACATTGTCATCATCACATAATATCATCCATGTGAAAATATATTATACAAAATATTTAATACAACCCTAAGAGGGGAGTTTGTCATTATTTCTCAACATTATTCAGAAAAGTTTGCTCCCATGAGAACCTCAGTTAATTACAAGTGTATTTGCAGATAGCAAATTTGCTCTCAACTATTCACACTGATTATTTGAGAGGTTCAGGCACAGACCTAGAGATTCTGATTCACGAGATCTTGGATGAGGACAAGACAAAGACACTTTGTGTAAAAGCAACCCCTTTCCATCCCCAAGATGATACAGGAAAGCTGATAAAGAATCCAGGAGGAGTGGTTCTCAAACTTGCCTGCATACTACAATCAACTGAGGAGCTTTAAAAAATAGGATGCCTGGGTCCCACCAACAGAGATTTTAATTAATTGATTCACGATGAGATCTAGAAGTCAGAATCTTACAAGGCCCATGGCTGATTCTAATGTGCAATAAAGCTGAAGAACCTCTGACCTTTCAATTCAAAGGGCCTCTGGCTCTACGATCTGTTTTTCGCTTGAAATAGGGAGTCGGTTTGATTTCTAAACGCTGTCTTTCTATGGATCTCCAGCATGGTGGTCTCCTTTGGAACCATTCTTTCTTCCTAATTACTCTAGAGCTCTTTAAAAAATACAGACACCAACCCCTGCCCTTTCTCAGAGTACCTGGTCCTATAATTAGGGAATTTCATGATTGGAGTGAGGAACAACTTGCTTTCACTGGCCTCTCGGTTTCGCTGGCCTCACCAGCACCTAGCATCCTGCTGACATCTAAAGCTCACTGAATAGATGGTTACTGACTAAACCCTGGCTGTGAACATTGCCCAGATCAGATTTTTAATTAGGTATACTAATCAGAATTAGTATACGTACTAATTCTACAAGACTCAGAAGAAGAGTAAAACTATAGCTTATTTTCTTTACAAACCAATTCCAAACTTAAACTGAGAAAATGTTGCCTGCTAGGAGATGTATATACTTTTGGAGGGCATCTCTGTACTCAGTTCCAAACATCACTTTAGGTTAATTCTAAAGGTGAAACAGTGTCTTCTCTTAATGTTATGATTGTATTACATTCAATGAGGAAAGACATTAGCAGGCTCTAGAGTCTACCTGTTTGTAGAGAACTACCTTTAAGCTTCTTTGTCTCTATATTTCTCTATATGATAGAAACTACATAAATTCACTGGCCTTACATAATATATTGTTCCTCACAAATTATGAAGGATGGTTGCCCAATACTACAATCTTACTAAAATATCAAAAAATAACACATAAATATCCCATATTAAATATGAGCAAGTAAGATTCTGATTCAAAATATGCAACAGTCTAAAACTCAATGAAAGCGAAAATAAGATTTTGTAAGAAATAAAAGGAAAACAAAAAATATTTGATAAAGAATAAAAATAATCGAGAGGGCAGACAGCAGAAGCCAGAAGCATGACAATCCTGCAGCCTGTGGAACAAAAACCACATTCACAGAAAGATAGACAAGATGAAAAGGCAGAGGCCTATGTACCAGATGAAGGAACAAGATAAAACCCTAGAAAAACAACTAAATGAAGTGGAGATAGGCAACCTTCCAGAAAAAGAATTTAGAATAATGATAGAGAAGATGATCCAGGACCCTGGAAAAAGAATGGAGGAAAAGATTGAGAAGATGCAAGAATGTTTAACAAAGGCCTAGAAGAATTAAAGAACAAACAAACAGAGATGAACAATACAATAACTGAAATGAAAACTACACTAGATAGAATCAATAGCAGAATAACTGAGGCAGAAGAATGGATAAGTGACCTGGAAGACAGAATGGTGGAATTCACTGCTGCAGAACAGAATAAAGAATGAAAAGAAATGAAGACAGCCTAAGAGACATCTGGGACAACGTTAAACACAACAACATTCACATTATAGGGGTCCCAGAAGGAGAAGAGAGAAAGGACTAGAGAAAATATTTGAAGAGATTATAATCGAAAATTCCCTAACATGGGAAAGGAAATAGTCACCCAAGTCCAGAAAGCGCAGCGAGTCCCATACAGGATAAACCCAAGGAGAAACATGCTGAGACACATAGTAATCAAATTGGCAAATATTAAAGACAAAGAAAAATTATTGAAAGCAGCAAGGGAAAAATGACAAATAACATACAAGGGAACTCCCATAAGGTTAACAGCTGATTTCTCAGCAGAAACTCTACAAGCCAGAACAGAGTGGCATGCTATACTTAAAGTGATGAAAGGGAAGAACCTACAAACAAGATTACTCTACCTGGCAAGGATGTCATTCAGAATTCATGGAGAAATCAAAGCTTTACAGACAAGCAAAGGCTAAGAGAATTCAGCACCACCAAACCAGCTCTACAACAAATGCTAAAGGAACTTCTCTAAGTGGGAAGCACAAGAGAAGAAAAAGACCTATAAAAACAAAAACAAAACAATTAAGAAAATGGTCATAGGAACATACATATCAATAATTACCTTAAAGGTGAATGGACTAAATGCTCCAACCAAAAGACACAGGCTTGCTGAATGGATACAAAAACAAGACCATATATATGCGGTTTACAAGAGACCCACTTCAGAACTAGGGAACATACAGACTGAAAGTGAGGGGATGGAAAAAGATATTCTATGCAAATGGAAATCAAAAGAAAGCTAGAGTAACAATACTCATATCAGATAAAATAGACTTGAAAATAAAGAATGTTACAAGAGACAAGGAAGGACACTACATAATGATGAAGGGATCAATCCAAGAAGAAGATATAACAATTATAAATATATATGCACCCAACATAGGAGCACTGCAATACATAAGGCAACTGCTAACAGCTCTAAAACAGGAAATCAACAGTAACACAATAAGGTGGGGGAATTTAACACCTCACTCACACCAATGGACAGATCATCCAAAATGAAAATAAATAAGGAAAAAGAAGCTTTAAATGACACAATACACTAGACAGATTTAATATTTATAGGACATTCCATCCAAAAGCAGCAGATTACACTTTCTTCTCAACTGTGCATGGAACATTCTCCAGGATAGATCACATCTTGGGTCACAAATCAAGCCTCAGTAAATTTAAGAAAATTGAAATCATATCAAGCATGTTTTCTGACCACAACGCTATGAGATTAGAAATGAATTATAGGGAAAAAATCATACAAAACACAAAAACATGGAGGCTAAACAATACGTTACTAAATAACCAAGAGATCACTGAAGAAATCAAAGAGGAAATCAAAAAATACCTAGAGACAAATGACAGTGAAACCACCACAATCCAAAACCTATGGGATGCAGGAAAAGCAGTTCTAAGAGGGAAGTTTATAGCCATACAAGCCTACCTTAAGAAACAAGAAAAATCTCAAATAAACAATCTAACCTTACACGTAAAGGAACTAGAAGAAGAACAAACAAAACCCAAAGTTAGCAGAAGGAAAGAAATCATAAAGATCAGAGCAGAAATAAATGAAATAGAAACAAAGAAAACAATAGCAAAGATCAATAAACCTAAAAGCTGGTTCTTTGAGAAGATAAACAAAATTGATAAACTATTATCCAGACTCATAAGAAAAAGAGGGAGAGGACTCAAATCAACAAAATTAGAAATGAAAAAGGAGGAGTTACAACAGACACCACAGAAATACAAGCATCCTAAGAGACTACTACAAGCAACTCTATGCCAATAAAATGGACAACCTGGAAGAAATGGACAAATTCTTAGAAAGGTATAACCTTCCAAGACTGAACCAGGAAGAAACAGGAAATATGAAAAGACCAGTCACAAGTAATGAAATTGAAACTGTGATTAAAAATCTTCCAACAAACAAAACTCCAGGACCAGATGCCTTCACAGGTGAATTCTATCAAACATTTAAAGAAGCACTAACACCCATCCTTCTCAAACTCTTCCAAAAAGTTGCAGAGGAAGAAATACTCCCAAACTCATTCCATGCGGCCACCATCACCCTGATACCAAAAGCAGACAAAGATACTACAAAAAAAGAAAATTACAGACCAATATCACTGATTAATGTAGATGCAAAAATCCTCAACAAAATACTAGCAAACAGAATCCAACAACACATTAAAAGGATCATACACCACGATCAAGTGGGATTTATCCCAGGGATACAAGCATTCTTCAATATACACATATCAATCAATATGGTACACCATGTTAACAAATTGAAGAATAAAAACCATATGATCATCTCAATAGATGCAGAAAAAGGTTTTGACAAAATTCAACACCCATTTATGATAAAAACTCTCCAGAAAGTGGGCATAGAGGGAACCTACCTCAACATAATAAAGGCCATACATGACAAACCCACAGCAAACATCATTCTCAATGGTGAAAAATTGAAAGCATTTCCTCTAAGATCAGGAATGAGACAAGGATGTCCACTCTCACCACTCTTATTCAACATAGTTTTGGAAGTCCTAGCCACGGCAATCAGAGAGGAAAAAGAAATAAAAGGAATACAAATTGGAAAAGAAGTAAAACTGTCACTGTTTGCAGATGACATGACATTATACATAGAGAATCCTAAAAATGCCACCAGAAAACTACTAGCGCTAATCAATGAATTTGGTAAAATTTCAGGATACAAAATTAATGCACAGAAATCTCTTGCATTCCTATACACTAATGATGAAAAATCTGAAAGAGAAATTAAGGAAACACCTCCATTTACCATTGCAACAAAAAGGGTAAAATACTTTGGAATAAACCTACGTAGGGAGACAAAAGACCTGTATGCAGAAAACTATAAGACACTGATGAAAGATATTAAAGATGATACCAACAGATGGAGAGATATACCATGCTTTTGGATTGGAAGAATCAATATTGTGAAAATGACTATACTATCCAAAGCAATCTACAGATTCAATGCAATCCCTATCAAATTACTGATGGCATTTTTTATGGAACTAGAACAAAAAAATCTTAAAATTTGTATGGAGAAACAAAAGACCCCGAATAGCCAAAGCAGTCTTGAGGGAAAAAAATGGAGCAGGAGGAATCAGACTCCCTGACTTCAGACTATACTACAAAGCTACAGTAATCAAGACAATATGGTACTGGCACAAAAACAGAAACATAGATCAATGGAACAAGATAGAAAGCCCAGAGATAAACCCATGCACCTATGGTCACCTCATCTATGACAAAGGAGGAAAGGATATACAATGGAGAAAAGACAGTCTCTTCAATAAGTGGTGTTGAGAATACTGGACTACTACATGTAGTAGTAGTAGCTACAAGTAAAAGAATGAAATTAGAACACTCCCTAACACCATACACAAAAATAAACTCAAAATGGATTAGAGACCTAAATGTAAGACCGGACACTATAAAACTCTTAGAGGAAAACATAGGAAGAACACTCTTTGACATCAATCACAGCAAGATCTTTTTTGATCCACCTCCTAGAGTAATGGAAATAAAAACATAAATAAATAAATGGGGCCTAATGAAACTTCAAAGCTTTTGCACAGCAAAGGAAACCATAAATAAGACGAAAAGACAACCCTCAGAATTGGAGAAAATATTTGCAAATGAATCAACTGACAAAGGATTAATCTCCAAAATATATAAACAGCTCATGCAGCTCAATATTAAAGAAACAAACAATCCAATCCAGAAATGGGCAGAAGACCTAAAATGACATTTCTCCAAAGAAGACACACAGATGGCCAGGGAGCACATGAAAAGCTGTTCAACATCACTAATTATTAGAGAAATGCAAATCAAAACTACAATGAGGTATCACCTCACACCAGTTAGAATGGGCATCATCAGAAAATCTACAAACAACAAATGCTCAAGAGGGTGTGGAGAAAAGGGAACCCTCTTGCACTGTTGGTGGGAATGTAAACTGATACAGCCACTATGGAGAACAGTAGGGAGGTTCCTTAAAAAACTAAAAATAGAATTACCATATGATCCATCAATCCCCCTACTGGGCATATACCCAGAGAAAACCATAATTCAAAAAGACACATGCACCCCAATATTCATTGCAGCACTATTTACAATAGCCAGGTTATGGAAGCAACCTAAATGCCCATTGACAGACGAATGGATAAAGAAGATGTGGTATATATATACAGGGGAATATTACTCAGCCATAAAAAGGAACGAAACTGGGTCATTTGTTGAGACGTGGATGGATCTAGAGACTGTCATACAGAGTGAAGTAAGTCAGAAAGAGAAAAACAAGTATTGTATATTAACGCATGTATGTGGAACCTAGAAAAATGGTACAGATGAACTGGTTTGCAGGGCAGAAGTTGAGACACAGATGTAGACAACAAAACGTATAGACACCAAGGGGGGAAAGCTGCGGGGGGCGGGGGCACGGTGGTGTGATGAATTGGGTGATTGGGACTGACATGTATACACTGATGTGTATAAAATTGATGACTAATAAGAACCTGCTGTATAAAAAAATAAAATAAAACTCAAATTTAATAAAAAAATCAATAGTATACATCAAATTCAAGGTCAAATTAAGATAAATCAAATGCTGTACAAAAACACTTGATAAAATGTAGTACAATTAATGATATTTTAAAGAATTCAAAAATGAAGGAAAAGAGGAAAAAAACCCTACAATACTCATTTTGGAGAAATGCTAGTAGCATTTTTTTTTAATCTAATTTTGGCTGTATTGCGTCTTCGTCGCTGTGCATGGGCTTTCTCTAGTTTGGGCAAGCGGGGGCTATTCTTCATTGCGGTGTGCCAGCTTTTCATTGTGCTGGCTTCTCTTGTTGTGGAGCACAGGTTCTAGGCACATGGGCTTCAGTAGTTGTTTCATGCGGGCTCTAGAGCACATGCTCAGTAGTTGTGGTGTGGGCTTAACTGCTCCACAGCATGTGGGATCTTTCTGGACCAGGGCTTGAACCCGTGCCCCCCACATTGGCAGGCAGATTCCTAACCACTGCACCACCAGGGAAGTCCTGCTAGTAGCATTTTAATTAAAATAGAGAACAAGGTAAATATGTTTAGAAGCTGATGTTTATTTAACAGAGTTTTGGAAATTTGGGCCAACGTAATGAGATGAAACAAACACGGTAAGTATAGATATCAGGAAGTAGGTGTGAAAATTATTATTTTCAGGTGATATAATTTTCTGTGTTGAAAACCTAAAAGATAAAGTTTTGTATCTCATGATTGGACTGCCAAAATATCAATATACATAAATATGCTCACTGTCTGCCAGCACTGTCCAATCCAAATAAAGAATTTTTTAAAAATCCATTTTCTATGATAGTTTAAAATATAAAGTATTGGAAATAACTTTAACAGGAAATGTGAAGTACCTTTGTATCTGGTGGTTATAAAGCTGCTAGCAGAGCAAGTTTCTATCTTATCTATTTATTTCTCTCACACCATACGAATTTGCTGTTCTTCTCATGGGATTGCCAAAAACAAAAGGAATAACCCAAGGAAGTTGCACTTAAACGAGAGGAGTTATATTAATTTGATCCAAAACAAAGATTACAGCATTAAAAAAAACATTATTTGTGTAAGCAAAGACGGGTCCCAGCTTGTGGTGACTTCACAGATGTCAGTGTCTCACTTTGAACCATCCCTAGGTGTTCTCCTCCAGCCACTGCTACATAACAGTATATGATCCAGCATCTATAACCCAAAGTGCAGCCATGTAAAAGAACGGGTCCTTCTGATGGGGTGGTAACATTTGAACCCATAATCTCCAATTCTGGTGACTCCATGAGTTTGTTCAAGTCCCGTGTAGTGAATGGGGCCAATGCATAAGTGCTTCTGTTCTCAGCTCTTCTGAGGCTCATAGCAAGACTGTACTTCCCAACCCATGTGAAGTTAGGTGAGGGCATGTGACTCCCTTTGGCCAATGAAATATGAACAGAAGTCAGCATGTGTTACCCCTGGAAGAAAGACATAAGAGCAAGCATACTATGTATCACCTCACCACAGAAATAATGGAAGCACATGTTGACAAGGAGCTTCCACTAGCCTGAGCCCCTGAGTAACTATAATTGGCCAAGCCCCCAGCCAACCCACAGTGAGGAAGAAAGAGATACATATTGTATTATTAAAGAAATAGGTCCTGGTTGTGTTATGCCATTGAGATTTTGGAATTGCTTGTTACCACAGCCTTATGTTACCTACCATAGTCTGACTAGAGAAAGTTCATTTTAGGGTTTTTACAGAACTAGAAGTCCTGTAAAACTTCTTTTTACAGTGAATCAGTGGCCATTGATTCATTAGCTAGTCCAATGAGATAATATTGCTACCCAATTGCTATCAAGCAAGAAAAAGTTGGTAAAGTCAGCTATGATTTTGATTCTAAGTATCATGGAAAAATCGAACTCTGGACATTATATTGTCACATTGTCATCAAAATCAATGGAATGTGAAATATTAAGATTAAAGTATTACTCAATGATCTAAGGGTTATAGAATAATTGAGTTTTTCCTTATTCTTTTGCTGAAATATTGCCTCTATATTTCTTTGGACTGAGAACCAGCTCACCTTTTAAAAGGTGTGGTCACTCTGCCTCCCTGGAGCCACTGGGTAAGATGCTTGTCCTACATGGAGAGGTAAGTAGGAAGGAGACACTGGGGGAGGGAGGAGAAAAGAGAAAAGGAGAGACAGAGATTCAAGGGAAATGTGGGCATACTCTAACCTCTTGAATTTTTCCTGGAAGGAAAAATAATGACTTAAATTTAATAAAGAAAGAGAAGAGGAGAAATAGAGACAAAGTAAGAGTCAAAAGACAGAATACATGGGGGGAAGGGGAAAAGACACAAGCATAAAAAGAGCACTAAGAAGGAAAATAACTAAATAAGAGAGAAACTTAAAGAAACTGTTGAATGCCTGCATGATTTTCTAAGTGCCTCAAAGATTTTTTTTTTCTAATTAGATGAACACAACGGATATAATGCTATTCATAAATAACCAGATCACCTTCTGCAGCACAAATTGCATTTTCAGCTGACTAGTTTATAATAAATAAAAATTCACCAAAGTGCATGCTTCTTGTGATTGGGTCATTTAGAAACTTCCATTTCATTCAAAGTAAGTTTTATTTCCTTGACAAAGGCCACTAGCTGAAACGTCAGTTGCCTGTCCTAATGGATGACACCTGTAAGTAAAATAAACATATTTTTAATGGAATAGATTGTCAAAGTGACCTTATTGCAAGATAGCATGCACTTTGGTGAATATTTATTGGTGAATTAAAGAGATCCTAATATGGAAGGACAGTAGTTCCTCTTCATTACCTTTCCTTGCTATATAAAGGCAGGAATTTTTTAAATTCTCAAATTACTTTCAGAATTTACCAATCATTGTATAAAAACTTAACATACATAATAAACACTATGACTAATTTGAAATAAACCTGCTAGTTTATTTCAAATTAATAACTTGTACATTATATATTAATTTATAATATAAATATTAATATGATGATGCTGAAATTAACCATATTTTCTGCCAACCGAAAGTTCTTATTCCATTTATCACCAATACCATTATTTGTTACTCTACAACATTTAGTTGGTTTGCAATATATTTTCAAACAGTAACAACCCAATCCAAGTCTATTGATGAAATGTACAACTGAAATGTCAAGCTATATTTTTTAGTTAAAAAATTTGGTGATATATTGTATTTTTAATTCTTAACTGGGGAAAAATATCTATATTTATATTGGATTTAGGTATAAGGTTTCAACTGATGAGAAATGGAAAGATGACATAAGATAAGGTAGCTCATTCAAGTTAGTAGAAATTATACCAAATTGGTATAATTGCCTTGGGGGCAAGGGAAAAAAAATGCCAGAGGTGTTCTAAGAGGTGTTTTTGATGTGTTGTAGATTTACAAAATCTAATATTTTCAAGTTATGAAGGATCTTTTGAAATCATGTAATTAATGTCTTTTATTTTCAAGATTAATAAATTAAGTCCCAGAAAGTTCAGAAGGTATGGTAAGATTTCTAACCCTGGACATTCGTACAATTAGAGCCAGAGCCTTGATTCTTCAGGGAGAAATATACAAGGTGTTCCCTTCAAAGCTCTGTGCTGCTCTGCCTGAATCATAACCACTGTAGTCAATATTCCTGCCTCATGTTCCACATTACATAAAAAGCCTTCATGTCTGGCCTATGTGCAAATTAACTATTGCTACTTAAAAAAAAATCACACCAAAACTTAATGTCCAAAATAACAGTAATTATTCATCATCTTTAAGAAATTTGGGAGCAGCTCAGCTAGGGGGGTTTGGCTCAGGGTATCTTAGGAAGTTCAGTCAAATGTTGGCTTGATCTGCAATCAACTGAAAGCTTGAGCTGGATAATCTCCTTCCCAGATCTACTTTGCTCCCCAGACTAGCAGATTGCTGCTGGCTATTGCTCAGAGCCCATCTGCACAGCAGCTGGCTTCACCCAAAGTGAGAGATCCAAGATTACCAAGGTTAAAACTTCAATTCCGTTTATAACCTAGCCTCAGAAAACATACTGTCTCTCCCACCATATTCTATTGGTCATATAGAACCAATTCTAATTAAATGCGAGAGGAAACCACACAAAGTCATGAAGACCAAGAGGCAAGGATTATTGAGAACAAACTTGGAGGCTGGCTACCACAGTCTGCCTCATGGTCTCAAACAATTCATGTCACTCCCACATGCAAAATACTGACCCACTCCCAAGGCCCACAAAAGTCTTATTTCATTATAGCAAAGATTTCCAGGTTCTCATTATAGAAAAAAAAAAAAAGCCAGATACAAACGAGGCTCCTTGGCTATGGTTCCTTCACTCCTTGAATAGAGTCTTCCTCAATTTCAAGATCTATGAACTTAACAGCAAAGATATCTGCACACACACACACCATACAATGGTGGAAAGACATAAGACGACTGCTGTAGAACCATTCGAAAAAGAAGAAAGCAGGAAGTACATAGGGGTTACTGGTTGTTAAAAATTCTGAAATCCAGCCAGGCATGTCTTGGCAGTTTCTGGATTAGGGCTGGGCCTTGTTCTCTGGGAATGATCTTCACAGCTCTGCCCTCTGGGCCATTTTTCTACCCTCTGAGTCTTCCTTCTTTTTCCTTGATAAATGGCAGTATCTGTAAGTGAATATTTTTCTCAGTCTGCTTCCTTTCTATAGCAGTTCAGAGGTTCAAAGGCCTCTTTTCTTTTGTACTCTGTCCTTTTTACTTCAAGGTGACAATGTTTACCATGGTATAATTCTCTTAAAAACCTATGGGCTTCCTATAAAACTATTGGCTTCAGTCCACTAGACAAAATCCACACAATAAGTCCTTCTCTACCTTGAGATTCTTGGAAAGTTCCTATAGGCCAACACATTTAATATTCATAGGAGCCCTATTGTTTAATGAGAATCTATGAAGCACAGCCTTAAGATTCTTAAAGGAATTTTTTTTCTGTTTGAGGCACCACTTAAAATCTTCCTGAGGTTTTAATAGTTTTTCAATCATACCTTCAGTTTCATCTTCAGATCAGGAGTTATCAAAGTGTGATCTGAGGACACCTGGGGCTCCTCAAGACACTTTCAGAGTCCACAAGGTCAAAACTATTTTCAGAATAACATTAAGACATGATTTGTCTTTTTCTGTCTTATTATCCCATGCAGTAGAATTTTCCAGAGGTAGACCTATTTTATCTTCCACCTGTCTTCTATCAAGTCAGGTATTAAAGAAATTTGCAAACATGTAAAAGAATGGCATTCTATTTTTTTGACAAATATTTTTTATAAAAATATATCATTGTGTTACCACGTATGTGTGTTGTTTTAAATGCCTCAATTTTCATTCCTAAATCAATAGATATATAATACACATACAAAAAGCATTTTGGGTTTTTGAGTCATTGTAACAGTATAAAGGGCACTAAGATGAAAGTGTTTGAGAAATACCACTTTAGATTTTGTTTTGTTTACAAAAGAGTGTGTTCATTCAACATATTGGTTACATTAGCTATTATTACAAAGATGCTCTGCAAATAGTACAAATAACAGCAATAAAAAATAATCCAGGGGCTTCCCTGGTGGCGCAGTGGTTGAGAGTCCGCCTGCCGATGCAGGGGACACGGGTTCGCGCCCTGGTCCAGGAAGATCCCACATGCCGCGGAGCGGCTGGGCCCATGAGCCATGGCCGCTGAGCCTGCGCGTCCGGAGCCTGGGCTCCGCAATGGGAGAGGCCACAACAGTGAGAGGCCCGCGTACCGCAAAAAAAAATAAAAAAAATAAAAATAAAAAAAAAATAATCCAAAACAAAATAAAACAAAACCTGTACTACAAAGAACCACAGGACAGATTGCCTGACTTAGAGATGAATAAAGTAGTACTAGAAGGTTTTTTAATAAGATAATTGCCTAGCATTCAAAATTGTATTTTTTTCCCCTATGGAAACAACATGTGGACCACAAAGACCAAATAATGCATCTTTCAAATGGAACCCAACCCAAAATAGGCAGTACCTATCTGATTTTCTCTTCCTTTGACTGAGGAAGCTAGGTACAAGCAAGATCTCATTCTTACAACAAATATGGATAGATCCAACAAATATGGATAGATCCATGTGCACAAGCCTAAACCCAACCAACCAATCAGGTTAAAAGGAAAGGGCAGATGCAATTCATACATAGTCATTATGTGTGTTTATACTATAGGGAACATTTTTCTAGGATAATTGAACTAGTAGCTGGAGCCATATCTTACTATCTGAATCAGAACAATTCACTGTTTAGTCATCTCCAACCCAGCCAAAAGCCAACAAAAAAATTAACCAGACTGTTGTTATTAACATGATATCATATGCCATCTTAAAGTTATTTCCAAAGAAAGACTTCTTTTTGTTAGAGTTTAAGTTTAAAATCAGATATTAAATGAAGTTGATTCTTGAGTAAGATTTCAATACTGTTAGGTAAAACATTGAGTATCTTAAGCTTTCAGATCATTTTGTGCATTCAAGAAATGTCTGTCACTTCACTTTAGTTCCATGCTCAATCATTTAGAACAAAACACGACACAACAAAAACCCCAATCCATTCTGCCAGCTCAACAAAAGGCTTTGTGTGGGTGTGTGTTAGAAAGTAATTATGAGGTTTTTATTTCACTAATTATTCTCCAGCCTTTGAAACGTCAGTGTAGGTCAAAGTAGCAGCCAATGTTTTGAACCAGATCTGAATTCAAATAAGGAGACCACTGGAGGAATAACAAGAAAAAGAATCAACAGTAAGTAATTTGACATTATGAGTGACAGAAAATGAGACTCAAGGTCACGGGAATTGAAATTTTCTATCCAGAGAACTTCAAAAACCCCAAAGTGTCATGCAAAATTTAGTTTTTAGATACAACGTGATTAACAATGCCTCTATATCCACACTGCATTGATGTTCTAAAGAAGTATAAATTAAGACTTAATTAATGAGATTATTTTAAAATATTTTAAAAACCACAAAATCATATAGAGCTTTTTCTTCCAAGCAGCCATTTTGGGAGATTATAAATTCATACTGAATATTGTATAACTGCTCCAAACATTTTCCTTGACTCTTCTTGAGAAATTTTTTTTTTGAGCTGAGTTCATAAATTAGAGGATTGATCCCACTATGTTATAACAAAATTTCATTTTTACAAATATTAAATTGTGATACTTTCTAACTTCAACAGAAAATAAGTACATCCTCTGAGAAGTGAACATGAGTAAAACAGGCAAATTGACTGATTGTCTCTTATAATAACTAATATGCGTGAATATGCTGATTTTTTGTTCATAAGTTATCTCAGGAAGGTTAGTAGACTTAGGTGTAACACTGATTTCCCTGACCCCAAGCCATCGGGATCAGCTAAGTTTACACAATAAAAGCAAACCAGATTGGAGTAAAGTGATTCCATTCATTTCAGTCACGCTCATGCCTGATACCTGTTGTCATGACCACATTGATCAAACAATGGTCTCCATCAATCTCTGCAACAGTAGAATTGAGCAGGTTAGTTGTGCTGTGGCCTATTCATTTCACCTTCTCTAGATACAGCTCAATCTGAGAGGAGACAGGGGAGTAAGTTAAGAGAGGCTAGAGGGATCTCTCTGACTTTATGACAATCACCTCACCCCTCTTCTTTGTTCCCAAATGTTGAGTCTGGTGGGTCTAATGTGTCCTAGCCTCTTGCTTCTTCATGTGTGGTCCTCAGACCTGAAGGCCTGGCATCATCTCAGGCCCCTTCCCAGACCCAATAACTGAGACTCTGCATTTAACAAGAACTCCTTCCACCCTCATGATTTCTTTGCACTTTAAATTTAAGAAGCACTGGTCTGGCCATAGCTACATTTGGGGTTGATGGAGCTCTCCATATTAAGCAAGTGCATTATTTATAAGAAGGTCTGACAAAGTTTGTATGGCTGGAGACCAGGAGAGGTGCTCAAGAAGAATACACCAAGAGACCAAATAAGGATTTCAGAAAAATTTCTCTAAAACTGATCCAAAGTATCCCTTTCACTAGAATTTAAACTGTTTCTAGAACAGAAACACTCTCTGCAGGTGACTTTGGCTTGCCCAATTCCTGACGCTCTAGCGCAGCACTGTCCACCAGAAATAAAATGTGTGCCACACATGTAACTTTAAATTTTATCCCACATTAAAGGGATAAAAATAAACAGGTAAAATGAATAATACATGTACTTTAACACAATGTACCCAAAAGATCATTAATATTTAATCAATATAAAAATATTAATGATATAGTTTACATTGTACTAAGTCTTCAACATCTGGTATGTATTTTACACTTACAGCACATCACAATTACAACTAGACATATTACAAGTGCTCCAGAGATATACATAGCAGTGGTAACCATACTGGATAGCACAGTTCTGGCCCAAAGACCAGGATTGCAGCTAAGCCCATTCTCCCTAAATCCTGTGTGATTTGGGGCCCATACTTAACTACTTGTGTTCTAATGCATAATTTAGAGATTTCTATATGTTTTAATTCATTGCTTGTATGTGTGTGTGTGTCTGTTTGTGTGCGATTTATTTTTCTCCAATTTGAAGCATGTCCAAGTAATGTACCTATAGCTTTACTGAGATGATAACTATTTCCGGTGAGTTCTACTCCTTTCAAACTTACTAAATTAAGTTTTAACCTGGGTTAATAAGTACTTTCTCTTAGCATATTCTTCTTGCCTATTCCCAGACAATTTAGAACAAAGAAAACTCAACTTCCCAGGTACCCCATTGTGGATTTAGTAACATGGAAGCTGGGCTTCTCTATTTTTCAATTTCTTTATCTGAAACAAGGGAAACTAACAGAGTCTCCATTGTAAAGTTGTGAGGATTAATTAAGGTCATGCATGTACTATAGTCCATAACCTGAACTATGAGTTCAATAAATACTACTTATCATTAATTTTAGTCTCCCTTTAACCTTAATAATAGTTGAGGGACTGAAAATGATAATGTGACCCAGGATGGGGGCCTAGGCATGGAATAGATGATAAGAATGATAAACTCTCATATCAGGGCCACTACCTTCAACACTAAACCAGTATCTTATGTTTAAGGTTTTTGTTTTAGCCACTTTGGGTTCTCTTTTTTTGGTACTAAGTTCTGTATTAGTAAAGATAAAGTAGGTTATTCTGTGGTAAATAAATAAGTAAAACTGGAATCCCAGAGGTTTAATACAGCAAAGTTTTAATTCTTGTTCAAGTCATAGTCTGATGTGTGTCACTCTCTGGGGTGACGGTTCGCCAAATGGAGACACAGGGATCTAGATCTTTCCATATTGTTAGACTGTCATTTTAAACACCTGGCCTCCAAGATTTCCAAAAAAGAGAGATAGAAAGCATGGATAATGAGCCAGGTTTATAAACAGGCCCAGAAATGGCATGCATTCTTTCCATTCATATTCCATTGACCAAAATATAATCAGAAAACAACAACCTAATTCCAAGTCTACCTCTATGCCCAGAGAGGGGACTAGGAAACAATTTGGAAAACACATAACACTGTTTTTGGCACAGGCTGATATTTTGTACATTTGGAGTGCAGAATGCAATATTTTAAAAAAGCATTTCTCCCAAGTGTCTGGGTGCGTATGGCGGGTTAGGTTGTGGATGGAAGGGACTAAAAAGCATATGGAAGGAGAAAATGACATGCCTGCTTTGTATGTATGCAACAGTCAAAATTTGAAATCAAGGAAAAAATATAGAGTTATCTTCAGTTAATAATGTCTCATGCTTATTTAGTCCAGTACAGTTTTTAAAGTCATAAAGTACTTTCAGATTTCTATAAATTATCATATTATATCTAAAATACAATATGATAATTTATAGAAATTATAAATTAGCCTTGTGACATAGGTGGTGCTTTTTTCCCCCATTTTACAGATGAGTATGAACTGAGTATTGGCAGGTTCAGTGACTGCCATCCAAGGTGTCTAATGCCTAATGCAGAACTCTGCCCGGGTGCCACAGGGCCCCAGAACTCAGCCTCCCATCTAGGCTGGCATTGCTCCCAGTGCAATGGCAGACGTTCCCCCGGACCCTGGGTAAACATCAGTCAAACAATCTCACTGTGTTACAAGGCTTCACTTCCATCCTCAAAGAGTTCCAACTACTTAATATAACTGTCATGGATTGTTTCTTAATGCTTTAGGGACCATAGAAAAGGCCAATCCTTCTTTTATATTAACTCTTTTAATATTTGGAGATAATTATACCTGTTCCCCAACCCTAATTCTTTTTTTTTTTTTTTTTTGGGGGGGTACGCGGGCCTCTCACTGTTGTGGCCTCTCCCACTGCGGAGCACAGGCTCCGGACACGCAGGCTTAGCGGCCATGGCTCACGGGCCCAGCCACTCCGCAGCATGTGGGATCTTCCCGGACCGGGGCACGAACCTTCATCCCCTGCATCGGCAGGCAGACTCTCAACTACTGCGCCACCAGGGAAGCCCCCCTAATTCTTTTAATATATTTTTTTCCAAACATTCCTCAATGGCATTCCTAGATTTTATTGTCTCCACATTATGCTTTAGTTTGTCAACATCCCTTTTAAAGCTTAAAGCTCACAAATAAACACAACATTGTGTATGTGATCTGAGATTGCCATCTCTCTTAAGCAAGAGTGATGCACTGCAGGTCAAACCCCATTCTTTACCCCTCCTATTCCCAGTGACTCTCTTTTACTGATGCACCTCACTGCTTGGACCTGTCCCCTCTCAATGTAAGGGCTCCGTACATTGGGAAACATTGGAAAATTTAAAATACAACTCTGTAAGTTTGTTTCTCTGTGGTAATCCTCAAGCCTGAAACTATTCTAAAAGACTCAATAGGCACTGAACTGATATTTGTTCAGAAATATTTTACCAAATAATCTTGACTGTATACTGCCCTATGAGTTATAGAAAAGTACGAAATAGTAAGGGAAATCTTTATATATTTTATTTTACATTGTTAGTTTCAATTTAATTTTATTTTACACTTACTATGTGCCAGGGTCTGTGATGTAGAATGGATTGAAGTGGCAAACAAAACAATCATCGTCTTAGCTTTCATGGTGCTAAGAGTCTAGTGGGAAAGACAGACATTGCTCAATAATTATGCAAGTAAATATAAAGTCACACCAGTGATAAGTGTTTGAGAGAGCAAAGGGACCTCTTCTAGCATGGGGAGTAATTTTTGAGGACATAAGAGATTTGTGATCTGAGTTATGACTAAGAAGTTGAACTAGGATGGTTAGAACCCCAATCTCATGCTCTATACATTATACATTCTGCCTTGCTAAAGGAAAGAGAAGAATGCCTGTCCTGGAAAAGTTTCTCATACAATGGAATTTCCAGCATAAACATAATAACAAACAAATATAATAAGGAGCAAAACAACTCATGTACACCCTTTAGAGACAGACAATCCAACAGTGATTATTTTACAAAGAAATTCACGTGCTGAGAAAGCAGGGAAGTACAGCAGACTAGAAAGAAGAAGTAATATAATCTGAAACATAATTTGAAAAGGCTTCCAACAACCTGGGTCATTATTAGGGTACTAGAGGAAGCAAAGGTGAGGTTTGAGAGATGAGGTTCTAAATGGTGTGATGGCACGTGCAATGCCTCGGAGGCAGGAGAGAGAAAGGGTGACATATCCTGACCTCAGTTCTCAGGAGGAGTCACACACACGTTGTTACTTAGAACAAGGTCTGTCTACTCATGAGAAACTGACTCGCTTTCTTCATTATAAGAAACCAGGTGTGACGGACTTGTGAGAACCAAGTACAATGTGGACTCCCCCTCACCTACGTGAGTTCTCCTATGCTCCCCAAATTGGACCTTTTGTGTCACATTAGTTTTGCCTGAGCAAATCAAGGTTCTGAAAGGTGGCTTTTGCCAATTAAAAAAATAAGGGAAATGATTCTTCAATGTATTATACTGTTTTCAAAAGAAGTTAGATTTATGCATTGCAAAAAGTACATTGGCTTTCTGCTTCTGAAAGGTCTTCCCTTGATTGACTTTCCGGTTTGGTGTATGTTAACATTCTAAAGACTTTAGTAAGATAAACATAAACTGTGCTAATGAAACTTTATACCCCTTCACTTTCTCAGCTGGCAACTTTTACAGAGCAAAATGATAAATTTCAAATCTGCCATTGTTTAACTATTCTGGACTTTCCAACGAAGTGTTAATAGGTACATGCCTTGACTGGAACTGACAACACATGTCTTTTAAAGGCTGGTAGAAACCTCAGAAAGGTGTGCAATAGAGTTTGGCTGTAAAATTGGGTTGCTAAAAAACAGGCTATTTCCCATACTGAAATTACACCCAACATTCATATTATTTTTCAAAGTCTGAGGACAATCAACTTAATATGGCATTTTCAATGGGATATACTTCTTGAGTAAAAACATTTCTGTATTATAAAATCCTTCTTTAGCATTTCCTTTTCAGTCCTTTGGTATCTAGATTCATTTCTTTTCCCCTCAATTCCATGATTAGGCAGAATTTCTATCAAGGACATTTGAACAGAATGTAGATTTCAGGATTGTTTTGTCTATGGCTCTAAAAATGCAAAGAGCTTTGTTTTAATGTATTTGATTTTCTTTAGAGTCAACATTCCTTCTTGCATTTAAATGTAATGATGTAAGTCAGGGCTGACACTCAGAGCTGTCTGCAGCTTTTGCTTGGTCCCGTATTTATGCACCTCCTCCACAGATTCCAGCACATTCTACATTGTGTATCCCAATCACTATTACACTAAACGAATAATCAAACATTGTTCTAGTTTACATGTAAAGCAGTTTCCTCATAGAAAAGATTCATGGTGATTCACTATAACGCAGAAAAACCACACAACTCCTATCAAACCTGTCATATCGTGGAGTTGTATTATGTTCAATTCTACGCAGAAAACTGAACACCCCTTAAACTGCACATAAAACACAGTTCATGCAACATCATTTTAGAGACCAGCAGTGTCTTTCAAAGTTCAACACAGTCTGTCCTCCAGCTCTGGAAGAGAACCATCTTTTCTTTGATTGAACACCAAATGAAGTTGTTGGCTTGCATTTGGGGTCTGTACTGCATGAAGAATGTGTATCTTTGAATCCGAGACTGACACTCAGCCCTGTGAGATGCTCATGCTCTGGAAGTCTTCCGGGAAGAGCAGGTGCTCTCCTCGCGGCTCATCTGCACTCTGAGATGCACGCTGTCTCCAAGGCAGATGCTCGTGGAGTGCAAGAGCAATGGACTCCTCTGCCTGCAGTTAATTCACCTTTTCCTTCTCTTTGCCCTGCCTTCCACCAACTTCCTAACTCCCCTTTTCCTCCTCTTTGCTCCCCTCTCTATCCTTATACCCCTACCCTTTTTCCTCCCTCTTTTCTGTAGAACATGTAAAATGGAATGGTTATACAAAGATTATGTAATGCATTTCCATTGTGCTACTGGGAGATGTGCTTTGTCAGGCCACTATTACTATGCGGCTCACAGAACCACAGACATTTTTTTCAGCTAGAGGAGAATTAGAGACAACCCTGTGAAGTGGTTTCCAAATTATATTTTAGCACTGGAATCTTTGGTTTAGAGAAAATTCTACATGGGATCATAATATATAAAATTGATGAAAGTGGAGCTGCTCTTTGAAACAAAGAAGTAAGAAGGGCCCAGAGTCCCTCATCCTCATCCTCCTTCTTTCCTTCAAGAAACCCTGGTCTCCTCAAGAGAAAAACCTTGATCTTATGCTATCCCCCTATCTGAGGACCAGAAAGATCAAATATTTTATCCCAGGTAACATACCTTTTAAGTTACAAGGACATAACCACAACCCAGCTTTCTGTACCTGGGAATTATAGGTGATTTTGCTCTTATCTTAATAAAATGTGAATTCAGTGCTGATGAAAACACAGCATGACCTTGAGTGAGGGGGCGGAATAGTTATGTAACTTCAATAAACATTTATTTAGGATTTCTACCATGCTAGGCAGTGAGCAGGTGTTACAAATATAAAAAGAAAGGTTCATTCTTTCAAGATGCTTTAAGTCCAGTAGGTGGAAAGGTGCATAAAATGAAAGAAAAATAATAACCCTGGAGTTTGAGGAGAATAAAACATAGAAGGAGCCTTCTACCTTCCCTGTGGGGTCACAGAAACCTTGATAGGGGAGGTAGCTTTTTAGCTGGGATATGGAAGGACAGGAGCTGACCAGGAAAAGGATATTCAGGCAGAGGATCCAGCATGGCCAAAAGCATGGAGGAATGAAAGGGTCTGGCATCAGCCATGAACTACCAAGTATCCTGGTGGGGCCACAATATGGGAGAAGAGATGGTGAGCAATGAGGCTAGAGAGGTCAAAAAGACACAACAGCTATTTATCTTGTGAGAAATGAGAGAATTCAGGAATTCTGAGCAGGAAAATCATGTGCAAGTTAGAAAAATTATTTTACAGTGAGAAGGATGCAAATTAGAGCTGTGACAGTGAGGGTGATGACGAAGTATAGAGTCAAGAGGACTAGTTCTATACTGGGTGTGATGGATGAGGGTAAGAGATAAGATAGGGCCAGGTTTCTAGTTAAAATAACTGGGTAGATGGTTGTCAGTCCTTGGACAGGAAATATAGAAGGGAGGTCAGATTTTGGGCTCCGAGAAAAGAATGATTGTTTGGTTTTTTAATATAATAAGTCAGAGGAGAATATTTGGGGTCCTGATGAAAAAGTCTTGTGCTTTTAGGTAAAATGTTAAGAAGAGAGCCAAAGATTTTAAAAAGTGGTAAAGGTGAGGCCAGAGGGCAATGCCAGCTTGTATGTGGAAACCAAAACCTTGAATAAGATTTCTCCAAAAGACCATGAGGGTGAAAAATACAAGAGAGCAGGAGAAAGGGCCCTCAAGGACTCCAACATCTAAGTGATAGGTATAGAATGAACATCTCACAAACAAAGCTGAGAAGGGGCCACCAGAGGCATAAGATAACCACCCTGGAGAGAGAAGCATCATGGAAACCAATCCAAATGAGGAAGGAACCTCATGGAACAGGGAGTAGTCAACTGGGTCAAATTCCACTGAGTAGCCAGGTCAGATGAGAACTGAACATCCATCACTGACTGTGGCTACAAGAAGGCTGTTTGTGGTCTTTGCTGGCAGGTTAGCAGAGTGACAGGGACAGAGGCTGAGCCTAGCGCTAACTGATTGAGGAACAAACGTAAAGTGAGCAGTGGAGATATTCAGTGTAGATTGTTATTTCAAAGAACTTTCCTATGAAGGGAAGGAGAAATACAGGTTTTTAGCTCAAAGAACATGGAAAGTAAAATTAAGGTTTTTCTTAATATAATGAGAGAAATTTGAGAGAGACCAATGAAACTGGCAAGGCTGAAGACCCAGGAGACAGAAAATGGCAAAAGGAGCATAGCGCAAAGGAGCTAAGAGAGAATTCCCAAACCCTGGAGGCAGTAATGGTCTTGAACAGGTAGAAGATGTGTGCAAATTTAGATGTTTCTAAACAGTGAGGTTGAATCTGAGAGTGTTCTTTACAGACAGCTAAGTGCTAGAAGTGAGAGAGAAGGCAAATGAACAGAGTTTGAAGACAGAAGTTTGGAAGAGTCCCTGAATGCAACGGCTGAGGACAGGAAATGCATGGATAAGCACATGTACAAAAATTGCCCATTCATGTTGAAGGATAACTGAGCTTAGAGACATGAGTTTCTGGTTCCCATCTAGTTTTAGGCAGATGTCTATTCTTAATCCTAGCCTTAGGGGTTGGATGCAGCAACATTATACCCAAGTATCAAGGGGACACTGGAGCAGAAAAGAAAGAAAGTATGCATTCTGAAAATTTTCAAAGGTATTAAGACACTCAATTTCCCTCCAGAAGATTTAATCATCTTCTCTAAATTCCATCCTGACTTCCTATGCCCTCAGGCAGAGATGAGCCAAATTTCTCTTCTTCCTACCAGCAGCATATTCCTCCTACTTTGCATTTACTTTCAACTCCCCTTTCCACTTCCGAGTGTCATTAGGACGAGTGACAACAATGGGCGCCTCTTCTGTCTACAGGATGGTTGTGTCATCCTGTAGACAGAGGCAACTTGCAGGCCATCAGAGGGCAGGTATGTTCTCTCCATTAGAGGAAGATGATACTGGATATATCATCGCCGACACTCCCTATCTTGATACGGTCGGTTAATAATCTGTCTTTGTAAAAGCCACACTGAATTCAGGTGCTATTTGCCTCCCAGAGTGTTTTCACCACTAGAATTGCTCTTACAGATTGTGTGGCGGGGGGATCAAATTAAGTCATTTCCCTCCTACCCTTTTGCTACCTACTTGGAAATCATTGGTACAAATGATGGTTTGCCTAACAATAGCAATGCAAGCCAAACAACCATAGCCACCTCAGTGAACCACGTCACTGGCTTGGGTATTCCATTGGCTGCTAACTAACAGTGACACACATTCATGGCCCCAGCAGCAGAGTCAACACAGCATTCGTAGTGCTGTAATGCAGGCAGAAATGATAGATATTGACGTCTTCTCTCCAGCCCCAAGGAAGAAGGGGGAAAATGAAAGTCGCATGACAGCAGATATCCTATGGAAACAATTCTCTAAAGCAGCTGGCTTCCCAAACCTGAGAGAAGGAGAAAGTGCTGTACAAAAGTGAGTTCCTGCTTCTGGATCTCTGAGCAATTTTATGTTGAAATTTAATAGAATGTGAACTTAGTCCTGAACAAAATAAAGGAGATTACCACCAGGTGGAGTTTGGAGGAGGGTTAGCAGGGGCAGGGTGGCGCCAAGCTTTTATTCTAAAACCTTTCAGCATCGGCACAGAGGTGGGTTTAAAGGCCTTTAAAAAAAAGAAAATCCCCCTTAGCCTTCCAGAGCATCCCAATGGATTCTTTAGGAGCCCTGGTAAAGGAGCCATTGGGTTACTTGGCCAAGATGACTCAATAACTAATCTGTCTGGTACCCTCAGGCTTTGTACAGTTCCAAGTAGGCAGCAGGTGCCCATTAAATACTTGTCAGTTAAATGAATAAGCTCACCCTCAACTGTTATCCACTTAGCCCTGACTAACCTATCAGATTACAGCCTATGCCTATCCCAAAGTAATGTCCAGAGAGGCTTCGAGAAGACAAGTTTGAGATGGGTCTGGAGGCGAGGGGACTTGGAGTCAGGGAACAGCTGGGGAGGGAGGAGAGGAGGGTTCTGGGTAATGAAGCGCAGCTCCAGGGCCTCGGGCAACTGCCAGGAGAAAAGACGACCCGACAAGGGGGTGATAGCAAAGACAAAGGTGTCTGTCTGGGAACCTCAGAAGGCACCTTGTTGGGGGGGCTTCTCCCTTCTGGGGAGCAGTGAATCCCAGCCCCCTATTCAGATGCTGCTCTTCTGTTGCCTCTTCCCCCCAGTCTCCAAGGGAAGCAGACTGTGTTTGTTTGTTATGCACAGCACTGCAATACACAAACAGATTGACATAAATTTATGCCAGCCTTTCTTGTTTAAAAACATGAATTATTCAAGAAATATTACAATATTAATTAGAAATCATTAAAATACGAGTGTTGGGGGAGGGAGGAATGAGATGGTGCATTAGCAAAATCGCATTTAGCCCAAACATAAAATGTGCCAAAGCTGCTTAATCATTGTTTTGATAGTCAAAATACCATAACACCAGAGTTTCACAGAACAGGGGAAAGGAAGGCTCCTGGAAGCCTCTGCTTCCCATTATTATTGGCGAGATTAATTATTTATGGAGCTCCGGCAGTGTACTGGGTGCTCCAGAAGACACAAATAAGACAAGGTTTCTGCCCGAAGGGCATAGGAGCAAAATCAGAGCTGCACGGAGTTCTGACACACACACCCAGCCAGTGATTAATGATTGAGAAGACTAGGGGCTTTGGCTTTGACTTCTCAGTTTGCTCAGTGTTTTGAGTTTTCAGCCTTCAGAGGAATCACAAAGTGAATGTTGTTACTAAAGAATGCCATGGAAGAAGTAAGTTATCAGGAGCCCTATAAATGAATAAATTATACAAATCTGGAAGGTCAATATCTCATTTACAAACTTGGGTCTGGAGGATTCACTACTGATGATGATTATTTCATATTTATTATGGATCCACAAACCACAATTGTTACACAAAATGCACCCATGGCATAACTTCTGTACATTTTAAAGGTTACAACACGGGTAAATGTGGATGTCACGCATACAAACATGACACTGGCGCTGACATGCGGTAATCATTTTAAAAAGGGACTTCAGGGTGATTGACATAATAGCGCATGTGAAAGAAAAAACCAGGAAACACAATGAGTTAGTTTATCTCAGTTTAAGAGGGGCCATTTCGACAGCTGAATTAACTACTTCATGGTTGGGTATCATTCAGAGGCTGCTGCAGCGCAACACCAATAGAATCCTCGTGACCTTAATTGATTACAATCGCTTTCACTCAGCACCAGAAGATGTTGAATCGATCAGCAAGTGATTATCACACCCTGCAGTATATGGGCAGGAAAGAGTGGAAGCAGAGTTGCAGAGAGCCGGAAGTGGAAACTAGTTTATCCTCTTGCTCCAGTTAGCTTAGTTTATGCCCAGCAAGGGACTGAGGTCACGCCCAAACACTATCAGCACTGACCTTCACAGGGGCGTGCTGGAAGGAGCCACTGAATCTTTCAGGAACACTGAAATTGACATAACCTCAGAACAAGCCAAGGACATCCAGGTCCGGCTGTTTCTCCCTCACTTAGAATGTAAGTCTGTTTTGTTGCATGATAAAAAGCACCTAGTCTATAGCTACCTCGCAGTGGGGGACTTTGTCTTATTTCCTTCCAATCCCAGGTCAGCTTCCACATACTAAGATGAAGACGTGGAAGGTAAGGTTTGAAGCTAGCACGGCTGGAGCAGAGAGTCAGGAAATCAAATGGGTCTAAACAGAAACGTACAGTAGCTGAAGGAGGAATGAATCCAGAAACAAGAGGTGGGCAAGCAAAGGGAAGACAAACCCGGAAAAGCCAGTCTCAAATACAAGTTGCAAATCTAGGTGCCACAGCAGATCAAAGTCTTGGGAACAGTAACAGTCACAAAGGGAGCGATGAGTGAATTCTCCAGGGCCTGCTTCAACTGACTTTTTATTCCTTTTCATAATTCTCGTGGGCGTTTCCTCTCGCAGTGAGCCTCTGGTTGATGAGGGAGCCCCTAACAGCCTGCACCGGCCCCAGTATGCTCAGTAAGTATTTGTGGGGTGAATGACTCAATGATTTTAATTTCGGTTCAAATCCATCTAGAGACCAGCAGATGTTCAGGGAAACTTAATGTACTGCCCACTCCACATATATAAATTGACCAACATTACCAACAGGGGTGGAGACGGGTTGGAACAAATGTGACTCTTTATAAAAATCAAAGCTAAGTGAGACAGTTATAGAACCTTAGAAGTTGGGTAGTTTCCCAAACTCATTAGGTAGCCTGCAAATAATAATTGATTTGTAGCATTTGCATTGGTTTCTTGCATACTGCCCAGTATTGCCATCTATTCCTTCTGGTACTGATACTTTTTCACCTTGTGCATCTTTCTCTCCACTCTGCTAAGACAAGAGAATCTGTCTTCAATCACTCTGAGTTCAGGTACAAATATATATTAACTAATTCTCTTTTCTCTCTCTCGAAACACACACACACACACCACATTCACACAGAATGGGAAACTGGTATATTAGCTTTTTCATTAGATCTAATTTTTTTAGGAATGTTTCTTTTAACTTCTGGGAGCAGAAATAGGAGTTATTTTTAAGGCTGCAATAATAGGCTGTAATAAGAGGCCAGAAAAACAACCAGTCGACTAAAATAAAGGTACAAATTCACTTGGAAGAAAATACAAGTGTAATGAGATACTTGACCCTACAAACATGACCTCAGTAGCTGATCAAAAGCATTGTGCTTTCCAAATAATCAGGATGCAGTTTAATATAGTAGTAACTGCCCAGCTTACAAGATCAACTGTCACAGTCTGAGTTTTCTTGAGTTTATGTTTACAAGCTCTGAATATCTCTGCAGTACAAAAAGCTCAAGGAAACATATCTCACTTGAAGAGAGGAACTGACCAAATGCTTCTAGACTGATTTATTAACTGAACAGGCATCCAGGTTGAGTTTAAGTTATTCTTCTATGACTCTGTTTCTGCTACCAAAGCAAAATACAGGACAGAAGTGGTACAAAGATGACAAAACTTGATTCAAATGGTCACACTCCGGTTAACATCATGGATTAAAACTCCGTATCTCATACCTATATCCTCTGGGGCATAATGTAAGCCAAAAAGAAGCAGGGCACCTCTCAAAGGGGGAATGTTAAGATGAGTAGAAATATGCATGCAACACACACACAGATGCACACATGTGCACATACATGTTCAGCACCATGCTTTTTATGAATATAAATACTCTTAAAAGTTAGGTATTACTTGAAACTGCCTAGGTGTGCTGCAGACTGATTCATTAAAAACCTCTGGGATCTGATAGGATCTTCTGGAAAAAGGAAATGTCCCGAAGTACCAAAGCCATTAGTTGAACTAGGGGCCAGCCTACCCAGACCTGAGAATCCTCCAAGCCACCATTGTGGTGTGCTGCTGGCAATACCCATGGTGCTCTCAGGACCCTGGAGATCCCAGAGCAAAAACAAGAGGGGGGGCTGCTGTCTACTGGCCAGAAGGCCCACCCTGGGCTGCATAATTCTTACTATTCTTATTCAAAACTCAACAAAACTCAGGGAATCTGCATCTTGCCTGTTGCAAAGGCTCTCACATTAACACTCAGTTTCAGTCAATCCTGACCTCAGTGAAAACTCTCAGTGTCCAGTATACGTCTGGAGAATGATACCATGACGACTGCCAATCACTCTTCCCTAGACTTTCCTCTACTCTCCCACATCATTTTCAATTCATAGATTACTAAATGCTGAGTCTAATGCTAACGGTTAATGCTAATTAGAATTAGTGTATACCATAACACACTGACATATTGAAAAGTAGACATGATACCTGTATTCAAGTGTGTCAAAATTGCAGGAAGAGATGGTTCTTTCCATCCTATCATCATATAAGAATACACTCCATAGCAACCCACCTACAGATGTCTTCAGATGTCTTGTCATCATAAATTCTTCCCTTTGGAAGCCTGGCATGATGGCAACTCCTCCAACCTTCTGGATAGAGATTGGGATACTCTATATGCTACACTGGTAACCACAACATAAGGCAGAATTTACTGCAGCAGGAAAAAAATAACCAGGGGTCTCAGAATGAAACCCTCATTCCAATGTTTCTTACTACTTATTTAAAAAAAAATGAAAGCCTCAGGGAATCTGGATCTTGCCCATTGCAAAGGCTCACATAGAATATGATGGTACTAATATTGGTGCTGAGTTTGGGTGTCGTCTGTGGGCAGAGGTGCAAAGGCTGTATGGAGTCTTAACCCCTCCATACTGGAAAGCTACACCTCCCCAAAATTAAAGCCAAGAAACCAGAGCAGAGGAGACAAGTAAATATCCCCTTTCCCTGTGGCACCTCCCGCCTAATGGGAATCGTAGTTAATGATCTGAATCGAAAGCGAAGACTTGTTTTATGGAATGCTCACTCTTTGTTAAGCAAAGCTGTTTGGGTGAAGGACCATTCTATTGATTTAAAAATTGATTTCTTTTTTCCCCCTTCATATCACTAAAACATGGCTCACAAATCACAGCTCTTTTATTCTTTTGACTGCAACCTAGGCTGAATCTCTCCCAACCTCCTCACTCAGGGATATCTGATGGAGGAAGTGGGAACATTTGGACAGAGATTGTTCAAAATTCTATTAAAGGTTTCAAGTGGCTTCCTTTGAACATTTGGTAATTTATATTTCGAGTCTCTTGGTGTAATTATTGTAATTATCATTAATCATCAACTTCCAGACCCAATCGAAATACAGAGCACTGGAAAGGTCAAAGCAATGGAGAATTCTACTATCCTTCATAGAAGATAGGAGGCATTAACATTCTGAGGCTCCACTTGTGTGACAAAGATTGTAATGAAAACAGAAAATGGCACAAGATTAATGTTCTCATGATAAGAATCATCATAAGGAAAAGAGAAAGTGGAGCAAACTTAACCCTCTCCTGTCCCAGAGGCACGGTGATGTGCTGGGTTGAGGCTAAGGGGACGGCTGTGGCAGTGTGGTCTGACCCTGCTGAAGATGATGGTGTCTTCCTTCTTTTGTGGAGTAACAAGAGATAGGAAACTAAGGAGCATGGCAGGTCATGGTTGGATAATTCAGTGGACTCCTTCCCTAGATAACTATCTCCAGGTCAAATCACCCACTTGATCTTCAGACCCACATCACAACTGTCTGCTAGAAATCCACCTGCATGTCCCAAACAGGACTCATCACCTCATCCCTGAATAGAATCCATCTCCTGTGAACAAAATAGGATAATTCTCCAACAGCAAATTCTGGAGGCATCCACACCAGTTTGGCCAACTATTATGTGATTCTGGGAAAGATACTTGCCTTTTCCATGCCATTTTCCTATTTGTAAAATGTGCTTAATAATATCTACTCCAACGTGTTATTTTAAAGATAAAGTGAGGCAATATACATAAGTTGCTTAGCCCATAGAAGTGCTCAATAAATGCCAGCTATTTTTTTTTTTTACAATACAATCCCTTTATTATTATTATGAAGTCCATCCAGTTTAGCAGAAGAAGCTAAATCTGGGAATTATTCTATATTTCTCCATCTCTGTCACCCTTACGCAAGCAGAATAGGACCAAATTCTTTCAGTTATAACCCCTTAACCCTCCTCAGATCTCTCCTTTTAATTTTCATTGCTTCTGCCTTAATTCAGACCCTCAGAACTCTTCCCTGTATGAACTTGAATACCATCTTCCTGCCTCTAGACTTGCCCCATTCTAAACCATCAGCCACATTGGAGCCAAAATTCTCTTCAAAAGCATAAACATCACAATGCCCTTCTCCTGCTTCACTTCCATCAGTGGCCTTCCAGCCCACCTACTATAGCTCGATTTCTGTAGGAAAACATGTAAGGCCTCCCATGACCCAGCCCAGACTCTCTTCTTCCCATCCTCACTCCTTTTCAGCACTTCCATATTCCCTATGCTCCAGACACGCTCAATTTCCTGAAATCCCAGCAGAGTCCTCAGTTTTTCTTGCCTCCAACCCTCGTCAGTGCTGCTCCCTCTCTCTGAAATCAACGTCCTTCTCTATCTGGTCAATCCCTTCTCATCCTTAAATGACTCAGCACAGGCTCCATTGCCTCTCAGAAGCTTTCCCTAAGCCCTCTTCTCCCTCAAGTAGCTTTAAATGTTCTTCATATGCCCTTAAAATACTCCTCTCTCAATATTTATGTTTTATTTTATTGTATGTAGGTCCCTGTCCCCCACTGGGCCATGAACTGGAAAACAGACACTGTTCTCTCAGCTCTGTGAAGCTGTTTCTTAGCCTTGTGTCTCATATATAGGAGAAGCACAATAAGTTTCCTTGAACAAATTCACACATCCTTCTTATCTCTCTTGCTATCTAAGAGTATAAATGAGATGGGAAGTGAAATAAAAGTCAAGTACTTCCTTTTTGTTTCTTTTTCACCATTAAGATGGGACATGAGTTGAAAAAAAATGCAATGCTAAGCAGAAAATAAAGATTGTGGATTATCTATGCATTTCCAAGATCATTCAGGTTCTTTGCATTGTTGATAGAAGACAATGTAGGGCCTGCTGAAATACACCAGCAGGCTAAAGATAATTGTGGAAATTTGCTACATTTTCCCCCTTAAATTGTCCCTGTATAATAGAAAAAGGAATAAGAGACATTCTGAAGAAGAAAAAATTTAAAGCTAACTCTTTACAGGAGGAAGGATGTGGGAGCATTGTACTATACAGCTAGTTTTCTGGAAGTCCATTAAATGAGCCGGCAAGGAAAACCATAAAGAACAGTAATTCCACTTGGCCACACAAAGGTACAGAAGCTGAAGGAGTCCATTCTAATGCCCTGCAAAGGGTGTGCTATGTTTGTCTCCTTGCTGGAGGCAAGCAGCTGCCATGAGAGTAGTAAACGCCATAGCTGATACCTCTGAAGAGTCCCTTGCTCCACCCCTACTAATGTGAGAGGATGACAGATTTATCAGTAGGAGAGTGGTGGCTGGGTTCCACTCGGAGGGTTCAAGAGGGTTCCCTGGACACAGAGACCATGGGAGCTGTGCCAGTGGACAATCTCTGGGGTTGGGCTGACCAGGATGGCTGTTTACTCCTGGAGGCAGTGACATTGGAGGAAAACTAGAGTCAAGAAAAGAAGCAAAGTTTGTAGCTGGAGGCCCACGGGGAAAAACAAGGTCAGAAATGGAAAATAATCACATCAGGAGATGGGAGTGAGTGTGAAATGGGACAGGACAAGTGATTCAGGATGAAGGATGTGGATGAAGCAAGGGACTCACAGGGCAGACCTTCATGAGCTGCATCCTGTGCAGAGAGGGGGCCATGTGAGTTCTCAAAGGAGCTGGTCAGGATTAAGCAGCAGGAACTCTTTTAAGGCAGAAGAAAATATTAAAGTTTACTTCGACCACCCATGTTCCACAACACCACAGCGAGGAAATGGAGAGAAATCAGTCATAAGCCTGGAGAGTAGAGTGACGTGGCCACAGAAAGAAAAGAGGAAAAAACTCAGCGCTCCAGAAGCTACATGATGTGTGCCCACACTGGGTCAGCAGCTTGAAGAGCAACCATCCTGTCTTCATCTGAAGAGCCTATAGGCTCCTGATAAAACCCCTGTGAGGGGTCGCAGACAATTCCTCCAACCCTCTGCTCATCTGAGCTGTGATCTGGCTTTCCCCATCCTGTCTATCCCTTTCCTGCTGACAAATTCTTCTGATGGTCTCCTTTGCTTTTTATTTCATCTCTATAAGATGCTGCCTCTCAACTCCCTTCCTCTGGGCTATGTGCTCCACAGCCCTCAGGCTTGATGAGAACTCCCTCCCGTGTGCTGCATCCAGACCATGCCTGGGGCAGAAAGGAATGTTTCCCCAAGCATGTGTTCATGTGTTAGGGAAGATGCTCATAACAATAAGAATTCTCAAGGTAACAAGACAGAACTACTTTTAGCTCTAGACAGAAATGACTTATGGTAGATAAAGAAAATCAAGTTTTGAGGAACAGGATGGTTTGCTAAGTGCCTATCTATGCATCTGGCACGTAAAAAGACTTTTGTGAAATACACTCCACTGTATGTTTGGTGCCAAACCCTACATGGAAATGAACTAACACTTCCAAAGAAGATGTAGGATAAGTTCCTAGGAACTTGAAAGTCCTGGGCACGAAAATGAGAGTCTTAGAGGAATGGGAGTTCCATTCATTCCTAATTGCAAATGATCCCTGGGGTTTTGACTGAAAGAAGAATATACACTTAGAAATAACAGGTTTGGGGCTAAGCAGGTTATATATCATTAGAATGGGAATTCCCTGTTGAGCTCATCAAAACAACTTTAAAATAATTATAGAGGAACGCTCCCAGATTTAACTATATAGCTGTTACTGTGGAAGGAATTATGTATGACCACCCCCGTCCCCCGAAAAAAAAGAACAATAGAGTTAAAAAATATCCAATTATTTTAGATGAAAAACTACTGGAAAGGAAGTTGCAACAAATACTGAAGGCCTAATGGATGATATATAAGACAAAATTGAGATAAGAAATACAAAAGAATAAAAAATAGTTGTCATAAAGATTTGATGATCTGATATTCATGGCTAAAGCACTAGTTGAAATGTATACCTTATTGGTTATAAATAAGCCCATTAGAAGGAAGTATTAGTAAGTCTTATTCAATACTGTCTCAAAGGGGGTATCCATTCCACCCCCACTTATCTGGTGGCTACTAGAGGGGTTGACAGGGCAAGCACTGGTGGCTACTGGGAAGCATTCTGCCATCCCAGCAAACCCAGTGCTTTTAGTGCTGATTCCTGAGTTTTAACCAAACCAGAGAGATTGTGTCATCAGGTACTGAGTGCAGACAAGAAGATCATAACCCTGGAGCCATGTGAAATTCATATCCAATGTCAGCACTACAGTCTAACAACCACGTGATTTACATAAATATCCAAAAGATATTGTATGAGTAGAAAGAGTAGCAGAGCAACTTGGGGTGCAGGGGAGAAATAAAGCCATAGTTACATAGTAGTTAACATGGATTCTTTTCTTTTTTAATAAATTTATTTATTTTATTTATTTATTTTTGGCTGCATTGGGTCATCGTCGCTGTGTGTGGGCTTTCTCTAGGTGCGGCGAGAGTGAGGGCTACTCTTCATTGCGGTTCACGGGCTTCTCATTGCAGTGGCTTTTCTTGTTGCGGAGCATGGGCTCTAGGCATGCAGGCTTCAGTAGTTGTGGCACACAGGCTCAGTAGTTGTGGCACGTGGGCTCAGTAGTTGTGGCTCGCAGGCTCTAGAGCGCAGGCTTAGTAGTTGAGGCACACGGGCTTAGTTGCTCCGTGACATGTGGGATCTTCCCAAACCAGGGCTTGAACCCATGTCCCCTGCATTGGCAGGTGGATTCTTAACCACTGTGCCACCAGGGAAGCCCGAGAACATGGATTCTTACTGGGTTCAAATCCTAACCCCACCAATTACTAGCTAGGTGATATTGGGCAATTTATTTAACCTCTCTTTGCCTTGAAAATTCATTTGTAAAATAGGGATATTAATGGTCCATATCTCATAGGCTGTTGCATGGATTAAATAAATTAACTCATGGAAAGCACTTAGGAGAATGTGGGGCACATAGCAACCTATGTGTTTGCTATCATTGCTATCCAATACAGATCACACAGCTTAGAAATCTAAACATGAAGCAGAGGCTAACATGAAAGTCAGGTCATGGCAACATTAATTGAATCAATAACTATTTTTGAGTGGCTGTTACATGTTACGCCCTTTGCTAGGTACTTGGGATACTACAGTAAATACAGTGAGACTCTATAAAGCAACCAGAGAAATTATTATTTGTGTGGATACCTATTATCCTGAGGACAGAAAGACAACTAGAGAGCATTGAAAAATTAAAGTTCTGCTTTCCTTTCCCTCCTTTCCTGGAAAATTTAATCCAAAAGCCATTAGGTAGGATCACCCATGCTGCCAGTCAGGGGGATCCATAATTTCCCAGAGCTGGTGTTGGAGCCCTTGAGAATGAGAAAGGGAAGGTTCGAGAGGGCAGTTGTCATGGGGTGTCAGAGTATGAGTGAGTGAGGAGAGCTTCCAGGTGAGGATGTCACAAACTGAACAGGGTGAGTAGGGCATGACAAACCCAGGGACTGATCAAAGGAGTGACTATACCAAGGCTGACGGGAACTAGATTTCTCAATAATGAAGAAGGAATTTACAACTAAAAAGAGGACACTAGAATAAACATGTGGTATTGGATTAGAATTGGATGCATCCATGTGAACGCAGATTTTCCATGCACATAGATAAATGTAGACATATAGACTGAGTCACTGTCAACATGATGGTCTATCACCCTTGAATACTTTAGTGTATATTTCCTTCAAACAAGGACATTCTCCTACTTAATCCAATCTGGAAGGATGGGTTTTCCTTCAGGTTTTAGGTGCCAGTGTAGCTGCCGCTTTCACCACAGCAATGCAGAACTGTGGCTGGAGCTAGCCTTGGAGCAGGCCCAAGAGAGACAAAAAAAAAAAAAAAAAACCAGGAGGGAAAAAACAGATCTCCTCCACTCTCTCGGGCTGGCAGGACAGGAGCCCCTGTTCCAGTCCTCTAGGTAGAAAGACTGGCTTCTCTCAGAGATTTTACTGCCTGCACCACTGCACAGTTCCTTGATATGGCTTGCTCTTGGGTCAAAGCTGGAAATAAAGGAGTTGGTGAAGGAGGGCAACTCACAGCGACCTTAGCAGTTGTTCTTCATGTTTGACTTTCCTCCTTAATCCACCTGCTATTGTTTACATTTCTGTCCTTAGGCAGTTGATGTTGGTATTTCAGTCAGTCTTTAGTTGTGGTCGCTGGAAAAGGTAAATTTGAGAGGCCCTCCTCCAACTTGGTAGGCACCAGAAATCTCAGGTTTTTTTCTAAATCTGTCAACAATGAAGGCCAGCGTCCTAACTGTGCAATCAGAGCAGTCACGTGGAGCCCAGTTCTTAGAAGGCCTTGGGTTAATGTTCTGTCGTTGCCATCTTGAAATTCTTGGTGATTTTATCTTTGAACTTGTATGAGCAAAGTTCAATGGGATAATGGAGCATGTGCATGAACATAGGAGATCCACACCATATGCTTGTGTACTCCTCTTCCTTGCTGCCCCCTTTAGCATGTAGCATTCATGATGTTCCATGAGTGCACAATGCATGGGAGTCAGTGGGGCTCAATGCAAGTAGAAGGTAAGTGTATTGTATCTGTAACTAAGTAAGCAGGGGCACTGACATCCCCAAGAAGCCATACTTTCTGTTAGGACCAGAACTTGCTTTGAACACAGAAGGAAGGTAATGGTGTTTTTTAAGAAACACAAATGACCAAGGAAAACTATTATATCCTTATTCATGTTACTTCCCTATTTCAGCCAACAATTTACACTGAAAATGATGACATAGAAGAAAAGGAAAAGGTAAAAATTCCTTTATAAAATAGTTCCTTTTCCTTTCAGTCCTTCCTTATTTATGAGGGGGCAAACTAGAGAGTACGGGTAGAATGTGAGCAAAGAAAGAAGTGAAATAAGAACAGTTGCGTTAGTTTCTACTGTTCTGGTAAGAACAAAATACACATGCATATACGAATGTGTAGTTTCAGTGATTCTGCATATAAGTTAAATGCCCTTACATATGCATTTAAATTGTCATTGCACAATATAAAGATAAATTATTAGTATGAATTTTACCATTTTAATTTTTTTAAACTTAGAACAACCTTAAATACCTAATAAACTACTATGACAAGTCAAGAGATTGACCATAGAACAAAGGAAAAATCTTTGTATTTAGTTCTTTTAATGAAGCTTCTTTCCTGATTTTTTAACAAGGGACCCTGCCTTTTCATTTTGTGCTGAAAAGTATGTAGCTATCCCTGTCTGTAACTTTGGGCCTGAATTCAAATCCAATTTTGGATTCTCCTAAGGAGCTTTATTTGTGATATGTTCCTCCCCAGTTCAACTAGCTCATCACCTAATAACCAACCTTCCCCACCCCAAATCCAGCAATAGTGTTGCCCTGTGGGCTGAAATCCAGAACACCCTAGAGATGAGACTAAGCACTGGACCTTCTAAATTTCCTTCAGGGGCAGGCAGTTTGACTTGTTGGTTACATTTTTTGTTTGTTTTATATCCTTGCAGGAATATGACCAGTCCTGTTTGCCTATGTATCAGAAGCAGTAAAATGCCTCAATAATTATATCAGCACTAAATTAAATTGACTCTCAATCTATGCCATAATTTGCCATCATGGATTCCGCACAATGATCAGCAGAGTTGGAATCAGAAAACCTAGGCGTGGCATGCTGTTTAAGATTACATGTTTTCATGTGTAAAACTGCAGTAGCAATACCAACTTCCAAGAATTTTTCTTGGAATTACATGAAATTGCAAGTAGCAGTGTATAGGAGTTGCTCAATAATGCATATATATTTGCACTTGGCTATTGGTCAATTTTGAATCACCGTCCAAGTAGCTTGGCCCGAATTTATTTTGAAGTTCTGTCACCTTCCTCAACCAAGAGACGATTTAAAAAGTAATGCAGCCATTGTAAAATGCCTTGTGAAATAATGCATACTAGGATCTGAAACTGCATATGTGGCTTATTAGAATGATCATATTCAAAAGAGTTGAAGATGTATCTTGAATTAATGTTTCCTTGCTCTTCTCTTCTTGCCTTTATCATTTTTTCTGAAAACTTCAAATCTGAGCATTTTCCTTTGTTCTTACAAAACCATGGAAACTGATCAAATTCTGCCACACTCTTTTCAAAACTCTTCTGTCAGTTCACTGTCATGCTTTTTTCCCACCTGATCAAATCAATGTACAGAATGTCTTAACTTATCAAATTCATAAAAAGAAATGGACTCACCTGCTGCTAAAATGATGACAACACTAGAGATGGCTATGCTCAGAGCACAGTGATATTTCAGTGGCATAAAATTAAATGCTAAAATTATACCGGACCCTAGTTTATTGTCACATAAACTTAAAAAAAGATATTTTCCAAGAACCTTAGGCTTATCCTTTATCTACACATTTTTTAATTTGGTTCTATTAGACGCAATTAGGACAAAACTAAACACATACAGACGTTCATAAATTTGAACCCCTTTCATTCTTAACTTTGATAGGTGTACCTGTTTTAGTTTATGATTCCTATAATTTTCTCTAGGACAGAAGAAAGACACACGAAGTGATGTGAGCTTAAAATAGGAAGGACAAGTTGTACCCAAGCAGGTGGACAATTTACATTTGCCATGTAAATGCAATTTTTTGCAGTTATGTCTCAATTATTTATGGTATTAAAGGACAGGGATAGTACAGATGAAAGAATCATAGCATCTCAGGGTTGGAAGTGCTTAAAGGTCCTATAGTTCAATCACTCATAGGATGGTTAATTTAATTCCATAGCCTTCTTCCTACGCCAAGTAGACTTCCAGCATGTGCTTGAATATCTTTAGTGATGGCAAAAGGCTACCTCATTTCATACTTGAATAATTCCATTAGATTTTGGCTCAATCTAAAGGACAAATCTTTCTATCTCTCCATAACTTCTACACCTATTCTTTTATAATGGAAAACAAGGACCACGCTTTTCAATCTTTGTATCTCTAGTGCTTGTGACAGTGCTCAACTGACACATAGTGGGATTTCATTCAGGTTTATTAAATAGAAATGAAATGCAGATCTAAAACTAGTGTCTGCCAGGCCATATTCTCTCCAGGCCTTGAAGAATTCCTCTTTAGTCATGACTTTGAACTTCCTTATCATCCCAATGCCTTCTCACTGAATGACTTTTATTTGTCATCTTTCTAGTTATGTTGTCCCCAAAATAAAACAGAATATTGTACATCTGTTCTTACAGGTACAGAGTATAGTGTACTGGCAACCCCATCAACTTAAAAACTAATCTTCAAATAACACAGCCCAGAATTAAAGTATCCTGTTCCAGCGGCTACCTCCTATAGAAAGACACTGATATTAAACCAAGTCCTTTATCAGAGGCTGCTGCTACAGGCCTATATTTTCCTGAATTATATTCATAGATTAAAAAAAATTATTTTGTTGACACGAGCACAAAACTTCAATGTAATCTTATTAAAGACTGGAAACATCTGGAGACAGTGAGCATCAGACCAGTTCGTATTTGACCCTGACACTACTTTTTTTTTTTTTTTAATAAATTTATTTATTTATTTTTGGCTGGGTTGAGTCTTCATTGCTGTGCGCGGGCTTCTCTCTAGTTGTGGCGAGCGGGGGCTACTCTTCGTTGCGGCGCGTGGGCTTCTCATTGCGGTGGCTTCTCTTGTTCCAGAGCATGGGCTCTAGGTGCACGGGCTTCAGTAGTTGTGGCACACAGGCTCAGCAGTTGTGGCTCATGGGCTCTCGAGTGCAGGCTCAGTAGTTGTGGTGCACGGGCTTAGTTGCTCGGCGGCATGTGGGATGTTCCCAGACCAGGGCTTGAACCCGTGTCCCCTGCATTGGCAGGCGGATTCTTAACCACTGCGCCACCAGGGAAGTCCAACCCTCACACTACTTATTAATGGCTGTGTAATCTTTACAAAGACCTTTCACTTCTCAGAGTCTCACTTTCCTTTGTTAATAGGGGATGAAATGTCTATTATTTAGGAATTATCTTTTGAAGGACAGTTACAAGAATGGAGGTACCATTTAGTGAATTAGGAAGACTGCAGGAGGAGAAATTTGATAATGACCAGAAGCTTGGCATCCAGGTTCTGTTTTAGATGTGTAAGTTGGAATGCCTATTAGACAATGAATGGTGAGGTCAAGTAGGCAGTAAAAAAAAACACATGCCAAGAGTTCAGGAGAAAGGTCTAGACTGGAAATTTAACTTTGGAAGCTCAAAGCTATAGATGTGTATAAGTCATGGAACTTGTAAAGTTTCCTAGAGAATGAGAATAAAGGAGAATGTCCTTGGGCCCTCCTATATTGGGAAGAAACAGCAGTGGAGACCAAAAAAGAGATCAGTGGGGTAGGAGGGGAACCATGAGAGAATGATATCCTGGGAGGGAAGAGAGTTTCAAGAAAGAGAAATTGATTGCTACTGTACTCTGTTAAATCCTGCTAAGAAGTTGGGTAATTTGAGGAGTCACACATTAGCTCCAATCTCCAGCTCCTACTAGAACACTGCCTGGTGTGTTATATGTTAAATGTTATAATGATAGATCTTGGTATTAAGTGGTAAATGTTATTATTTTAGATCTTGACTCAGTCATCCAAAATATTTGTTTATAACTTCCAACTTCAAAAATTTTACCTAATCATAGATTTAAAATAGAAGTCATGACAGATGCATAAGAAACAGCTTTCTTGGGATGAAATCTATTGACTGCTTAGGACACTTTGGTATGGTTGCCAAACCAGTTATGATACATTTAATAATGGTAATACTCTTGCCAAATGTCTCCCTTTTGCTCAAAGGAATAGCATGGAAAATCTGACCTACTGCCCTGCTGCTGAAAAATATGGTACTTGTAATAAATTCCCCAATTTACAGCCTAATACGTCTATTGACAAAAGAAATTGGATTTACCTGATGTGATTTTTTTCCACAGTGAATTCATGCCAGTTCCTGATGATCCTTTTAACTCTGTACCTAATATCTTCATAATAGCATGTTTTTTAAACTCACATGAGACTGAAGACAAATTCTTTGGTTTGTTTGTGTATTTTTTTGCTACTGCTCTTTATCTTTTAAAAATTAAAAACTATACTTTCTCATCTTCAGTATGTCTTTCATCTGTGCCAGTTTTTTAAATTTAATATCAGAAATGCACTGTCAGTATTGCTTCCTGATTAGAAAATCTACAGTATCTGTAAAGGTAATATTTCCTAATTAATCTTATGAGAGTAAATTGCTGACACAAACCTGCAAACTCAAGAAACTCCATGAACCCCAAACAGGATAAACCCCAAACAGGAAAAGAAAATCATGCTCAGACACATCATAATCAAACTGAGGAAAACCAAACGTAAAGAAAAAAGTCCTGAAAGTAGCCAGAGAAAACAGCACATTACATATAGGGAAATGATAGAAATAACTGCAGATTTCTCATCAGAAATCATGGGGGCTAGGAAAGAGTAGAAATAATATATTTTAAGTGCTGAAAACAGAAGACAAACAACGACAAAAATATCTATCAATCCAGAATTCCAGATCCAGTGATAATATCCTTCAGGAATGAAGGGGAAATTAAAACATTCTCAGATGAAGGAAAACTAAGATAGTTTGTCACCATCAGACCTGCTACAAAAGAAATGCTAGAGGAACTTTATCAGATTGAAGAGAAGTGGTATCAGAGGGAAAACTCAGAGCTTTAGGAGTGAAGGAAGAGCAACAGAAATGTTAATATTTGGGTAAATGTAGTAGACTATTTTTCTCCTATTATGTTCTTTATAATATGTGTGACTCTTGAAAGAAAAAAATATATAACTAGATGGGAAAGGTTTAATGTATGTAGATGTAACATAAATGAAAACTACAACATAAAGACAGGCTAGATGGGACATATATCGTTGTAAGGCTTCTTCTATATTTTACTTGAAGTGGTAAAATATGAGTTATAAATAGACTAGAAAATGAGGTATGTGTATTATAATCCCTAAAGCAACAAATAAAACTTAATACAAAAAGATATAGTCAAAATGTTAATGGATGAATTAAACGAGATACTAAAAATATTCAAGTAAACTAAAAGAGGATTAAAGAAAAAGAGAGAAGAGAAAAAAAAATTCAGAGGGAACAAACAGAAAAATGATAAAAGAATAGACAAATACTGATATATCAGTAACTACTTTGAATATAAATGGTCTAAAGGTAACAATTAAAAGACAGAGATTGTCAGATTGGATTCAAAAGATAGATCGAATTCTGTATAAGCTGTCTACAAAAATCCACTTTAATTATAATGATACAGTGAAACTAAAAATATAGAAAAAGATACCATGCAAACACTATTTAAAAAAAAGCTGCATTGGTTATATTAATATGAGAAAATATAGATTTCCAAATTAGGAAAATCACCAGGAATAAAGCAGTACATTACATAATGATAAAAGGGAAAATTCACTAAGGAAGCGTAACAAACCTAAATGCATGTCCACCTACCAACAGAGAGCTCAGAATACATAAATCAGAAACTGAAAGAACTAAGAATAGACAAGTCCACAATTATACTCAGAGACCTAAAGACTCCTCTTACAGTCACTGATACTACAAATAGGTCAATAAACAGCAAGGATATAGGAGACTTGAGAAACACTATTGAACTTAACCTAATGACCTTTATGGAACACTCTACCCACAAACAGCAGAATATGCCCTTTGTTCAGGTGTACTCGGCATATCTGTAAGATTGACCAGATTCCGGGCCATATTTGGAGGTTAAACAACACACCTTTATTTCCCTATCTCCTTGGTATGCTTCAGGCACAGGATGAGTGGCAGGGGGGTGAGCATGGCTGCTTAAAGAGGATGCTCAGGGTTGAGTTACTAATTTGAAACCTGAAATACTCAACCTCGCATTTGTCTCTGAACTATCTAAAATATGTAACATTTCTAGTGTATCAATTTTACACGTACAAATTAATATTAAATTAGATAGGCTAAAGCCAGAGTATAAAGCAAAACTTTGGACTTAAAGTCTATATCTCTTTTAAGCAAGTAATACTGATAAAGATGAGTATTGCTCATTCATTAACGATGCCCCTTCCACTTGAAGATACTAGTGTTGGTTGTAATGAAAGTTACTTTGGGCACTTGAATGCAATTGCAATCCTGGTATTGAGAAATTATGCCTTAATCTATGTGGCTTCAAATGAGAGAATTTTAATATAGTCATTCAGACCATGCTACTCTTTCTGACCACCTTGATCCTCTATTATATACCCTCTTGCACTGATTCTTTCCCATTCAATACCTCAGGTTGCCATTAACACAGGACCCCCCTCTTGATTAATAAGCAAAGGAGCTTAGAATGTGTTTTATCATCTTCAGCTTCCTGGTGTTTGTCAAATACTCTTGTTTTACAAGAAGCAGTTTTCTTGTAGGGCTGTGAGTGTGTCTGCATAATTTTTCATCAAGGCAATAATGTAAGATCCTAAATCACAAGCATTCTTTGCAAGTCCCTTAAGTGTAGTGTAATTTGGAACCGGCAATCCATTTCAAGTTCGGTAAATTAAAGGAGAAATAGCCAAGCACGAGTCGGAAGAACAGGCCTGACTCCTACGCCTGCAATTTCAACCCAATGGCATAAAATGCCAAGCCATTATTCTTCCAATTTAGCTTCCTCAGCTTTCATGTTCAAAACCAAATTCATTCTAAAAGTAATCAGATCAGATAAGGACTGTGTTGGGGAGGAGGGCGGTGGGATGCTAATGACGCCGCGGAGGAAACGGTTGGAAGGTTCTGGTGTTTTAACATTCAGGTTATTTGATGGAGCATATTTTAAAATGATTTTTCCAGGTTAGTTTAATTGGAGTATCAGAAATCCTTTCATCTGTTTTGACAATTGAAATGATGATGTGCAGCCTGCCCCGTGTTTAGACTGAGACAGGCACATCCGTATTGATGTTCCAGCTACTGAGAATTTAAAAGGACAGGAGCAGCTAAAGGCCGATTAGCCATGGAGAACATTAGCTTCGCTACCTCTCAAAAGGAGACAGACATTACGTCAAGCATGACAAGCCACTCTAGCATAAAACTCTTAGCGGCCTCCAAGTCTCAGGCTTACCCTTAAGTTATTTCATTAAAATACAAAATCATGTTGACCTAATTTTTTGACAGGTTTCGAAGACAGTAAAGATTTCCTCCCTTGCCGTACCTACCCTGTCTTCCTCTTCATCCTGCCATAACTCTGGGGACTTTGCCAGTTTCATTCAAGTCCTTGCAGAGCGCCAATCCCTTTTATTTTAATCAAGGTAGAAGCTCCGGCTTTAAATGCTTTCTTCGCTCATCTCCAAACATGTATGCCCAGACACTTCATCGGCATGGGAACTTCTTTCAATAGCAGTAACTCTTCATGTCCTTGGGGGGAAGAGAGCTACTCAGCATTCAGTGGAGAAGCCGGAACCGCCTGGATCAGTCTCATTATGTAGGCCATATGCAATAAGCCATGGTACCTAACAGCTGCTGGTGGTAGGATTAAGGGGAAAATATTTAATTTGATGCAGGAGCGCGTGTGCATGATTTCAGCCAGAGCTCTTACCTGCTCCCTGGGGTGTGTGTCAGATATATGGTAGAACACAGAAATCATTTAATTGTATCAACACCATGTTTGGATGTTTGTTTAAAGTAAAATTAGTTTTTGCCGCATACGTTGATTAGTTGACGGGCTATTCGACTGTCACAGAGGCTACTGGATACAAAGACAAAATTGGCTTGGTTAATCTGAGCAAGGGGGAACAAGTCCTCTGAGATCAGGGGAAACACAAGCAATGTAAATTCGGATTAGTCTTTGTGTTCTGTAAATCAATAAAACAACAGGGAAGTGTGAAGAATAGGCTAGATCATCTATCAAACTGGTTTTTATTGTGTTTCTATTTCTATCCCCTAGTAAACATGTGCCTTCAGTTTCCCATGAATAAAAGCATTTGACAGAGGAATAAAAATGGACTGGAGTTCACTGTAGATGCAGTGCCAATGACAAAGCAAAGGTTGCGGTGGGTGGAGAAGGTAGCGAGCAAAGATGAGAATCAAAAAGGCTGCTTCCTGCAATCTCAAAGCTAGATCATTCTAAAATTCTCAGGTGACAGGTGGTGAAAGTGAAGATAGATTTTATGTATCTACTGCAATGAAGACTGTACCTCATGCAGAATACTAATCAGGATTTTTTTTTTTAAAGGCAACTGCATTGTCTTAACAGGCTTTAAAAAAAGAGAGGTGCACACAGGCACACACACACAAAAAAGAAATCAGCTAAGCAGGCCTGTGTTGCAACCAAGATTTCTCCCCACCGATCACTTTCAATCACAGAAGAAATAACAAACATGCTAAAATAAGCGAACGCTAATTCTGTGGCCCAGTGAAGGGCCTGGCTGTTTTAAAACCAAACAGTCTTCTTGTACTTTAAGCCCCTTTTTAAAAGCAAGCATTTCACCTGATTGTTTTCATGGAGGGACTCCTTTTATCTGTGTCGACCGTTCACACTGTCATCATGTGTTACCTTTCGGTGCTCACAGAATCACAGAATCGCATTCTAAGACCACCCTCCCCAAGCCACGCCGTGCCCTGAGATACTGAGGAGAAAGAGGAAGGGAGAGGAAATGCAGATTTCGGAAGTGAGGAACGGCCCGTTATACTGCAGTAGTCAAGGCGAGCTGGGCAGAGTGGTACAAATCTTCCCTTCTGAGTGTCTGTAAGATGGGGGCATCTTTGTGGCATTATCTTCCCAGGTGCCCCAGATGGCACAGTGTATGTCTAATGGAAAACCATTCATCTGGCCCCGGGACCGTACGTGTTGTACATCACGATGGCTCATGGAGGAAACGAGCTCAGACAGCTTAAGCAGAAGGCGCAGGGCATGCGGTTGTGAAGGCATAATGGAAGAGAGGAACAAAAGGGCAGGCAAATGAGTCAGAAGCTGGGCAAGGGGAGAAGAGGGCTGTTCTTTCTCCGTAATTCCCCAGGATCCACTCCTGCTTGGGTTGGCGGTGAGAAAAAAACCAATTCAATTTGAAGGTGGTTCAGGGTAAATGAACCAGGGAATTGAGCTGCTGGAATCTAATTAGGGACCCCTCAAATGACTACTACCTGCCCAACAGAAAAGTCAAATGGCTACAGCAGCCAAAAGAGTTAGGGAAGTTGGCAGAATAAGCAGTCCAGAAGGAGAAGGTTTGCAAACCTTCCAGATTCTATCTCTAAAACTCTTAGAAGTGAATTTTTTTTTAATGTTAATGCCATGGGCATAGAAGATCACAAAGCAGAAAATATGGCCACAGAAAGGGCAGATGTAGGAACCCCAGATTTGAAAGGCCAGTAGCATCTCCACTCCCTCTGGGGAAAGGCGAGATCCTTGGTATTCCCCTCTTCATTCTCAGGGAAGCTTCATGAGAACAGGGACCAATTCCCTACTACACAGAGAAAGCACATAACCCAGCCTCATAGAGAGATGGTAAATGCCGGTGGGTACAGTGACGGGGGTGAAGGAAGGATAGTGTGTGCAGGATTGGTCCTCCGAGCTCACCCCTTGTTTCCTGGCATCACATGGTTCATTTCAACCTTCTGATATCTGCTTATTCAAAGGTGACCCATTTGGGGCTTTGTGTATTTCTCCTTGAAGAGAAATATAGCAGGATATCTAAACATGGTCTTGGGGAAACAGAACTAGAGCCAGACTCGGAGTCAAGACATCCAGTGGAGCCCTGACATTCTCACTAATCTGCGTAACTTTGGGAAACTATTTTGAGTGTCATTTTAAGCTCATTTGTAGTTGGATCAGAAAACCCTTAAGAGCTATTACAGCTTCTAAGTCTGAGGACTCCCCTCACCCTCAAAAGGCACATTTTTGTAGTATTTTCTCAATTAATTTTAGACACATTTTGGTACAAAGGACATGGAATGAACACCAAGGACAATAAAAGACCCAGCAGCTGCTGTCGCCTCTGAAACTGATTTCCATCCTGGCTCGTACTTCAAACCTTTATTCATACACAGCAAATCAAAAATCTACATGAAAGGCAAAATGTACTTTTATTTACTGCATGATTATCGCCATTGCCACTGCTAATCTCTCCCCAAAGCCTTGTAACAACTACAGTTGCCTAGATTTCAGGCAGATCCCTGAGGACAGAAAAGGGAGCCAATAAATCCAAAGGAAATAAGTGAAATGGAATAACGTTGCCCTTTTCTGCTTTTGCCAGGAAAGAAAAAATTATGTTTCAAGAGGTCAATTAAATGAGCAGCTACAGTTTTCCTCCACGGAATAAAGAAGGCTCTCATACCAAACCTTGTACAGAAACACACAGTAATAAAACACATTAGCAGGAAAAAAAGATTAGTAGCTAACCACAGCACACATGAATAGGAAATGCACACACACACACACACACACACAGGGTCACCTGCCTATCCCTTAATATGGGATCGCTGTATTATATGTTAAGTCAGGCTGGTTCCCCTGTCACCTAGCACATGATGTTCAGATTGTCTTCTACCATGTTCAGTGGTGGGGAGCTCAGGGAATTCAAGTTTATTACCAGTCTAAGCCAAACTTAATAGGAAAACTTGCATCAGGAAAATGTGTGATTCATCCCCCAAACAAAAATGCTTGAAATGTATCCGTTCTTTGGATGAATAGTTGAGAGTTTGTCATGTAAAATATTATGTGCTGACACTTTGGGAGGTGACAGTGTGACTTCACATTTATAAAGGTGGGTTTTTTTCCCCTTAAAGTAGCCAATGGGGGTGGGGGTGGAAAGGAATCACTAATGGTTCAATTAAGCTTGAAGGCTCTAGAAGATGGTAACTATCTGACACCTCCCATTGTTCCCCATCCTGTTAACTAATAAGTTAGTCTCTGCCTCCGCGAAACTCTTGCTGTTAATACCGTGACTCGTCTAGCTGTCACCAGAACAATATGAGTTGAAAAGACTAGATTTAGAGAACAGGGCAGCAGCAGGTGCAGGGCTTGGGAGCCCATCCCACATCATCCCCACCCAGTTCAAAAGCAGAAGGCAGATCAAAGCTGCCCCTTGGGCATTCCTTCTGATTTACAGGTTTACCTTGTTATCAAAGCAGAGAGATTTCCTTTTTTTTTTTTTTTTTCCTAAACCTCGCTTGTACTCATTCCAGCACCAGGTTAGCAGATATCCAGGACCAGGACAAAGCTTCTAGTTTTTCTGCCAATATACCCTTCTTTTTCATCCCTACTCCAACCCCCTTAAAAAATAGAAAATAACGAAGAAATCTAGAACCGTATCTACACAAATCCCAAAATACAGTTTCATTTTGAAGTCACGTGATGCTGCAATTATTTGTACGTATACACAACTGATTACATCAGCTATTCAAAGATTGCTGGAGAGAAAGGGATTGCTCACTTGAGAAGTGGTCACTCAATCCAATTAGCTTAATCATTTGACTTTAACCAGCATGATTCAGTTATCTGAATCATGAAGCAGGCAGACTGCGCTGAGCATTTGCAAACTGATCTTTTTCTCTGTGATTAACTTTAATGATGACATAAATAACAAATGTGGTGCAAAACTGGATAAACCTGTGACTTTCTGAAGAATTCTTGTTTTCCAGGATGTGCAAAGTTTACTCTGAGTAATAAATCCAATTGAAATATTTATTGAACATTTCTAAGTTCAAGATGTTCTATTAGACACTGAAGCAGCACACAATGACTCAGACTTAGTTTCTGGCCTCAAGTTTTCATGGCCTCGAGTTTTCAATCATAGCAGAAGATGTATACGTAAACAGTTATTCATAAGGCAAAGAAAAACACAATGTGCGAAATAAAGTCAAAATAATATGTAATGAGAGCAATTAATTGTGAGGGCAAGGAAGTCAGAAAAGGCTTGGGCTGGCCCTTGGAGGGTAAGGAAAACAATTAGAGGTAGCAGAACGAAATGCCTTGAGGGCCAGCCAGGTAACAAAAATCTGAGGAACACTAGAGGGCTAGAGCTGGCAGCAAACTGTACCATCAATGCCGCACTGAAAAGATTTCAAAGTCAATTTTAAAACTGTCTTGACAAACCAAAATATAGCCGTGGGTCTGATCTGACCTTCCTTGGTCACACGCACTTTAGTTAGTTAGAAACAGAATGATCAAGAAAGCACTGCTGACAAAGATGCAGAGCAAGGCAAGGGCCAGGGACGTGTCTGCCCTCTGATTGCCAGCCTCCCTCTCTCGGCACACTTTTCATCTTAATCCAATAACCTCTGGGATTTAGGTCAAAGGTGTTTAGAAGAATTGAGCTTCCCATACTGGAATCCATCATTCAGATTTCTTTCCTATTCGTTCTGACCTTACTCCCTCACGGATGAAAACAGAACTTCACCTTGAACCTATTCCCCCTCAAAGAAACCCAGACTTTAGAACAGAATTCCTAATGCATTCCTAATGCTTAGGTTTGTCATCAGCCAGTCATCCAGCCAGACCACAGTTACAGAGACCCTTCAGAATTCGTGTTCTGCCTTCTCTTTTTCTCCCCTCTACCTACAGCCCGAGGAGTTGCCCAAGCCCCAGCCTAATGAAGTGAATGCTGCCCCCCTGCCGACAGATTTCCCTGATGCCAACTGCCTGTATGTCTCTTCCACCTCTGAATACCGCTGCTATGCTTCTGCAGACATCAGGACTTACCAGGACTCCCCCCAGTTGTTTCTTGGCAGATGCTTGGGCGAAGAATGCCATCCATAAGTCTCAACCTCCTCAGCATCTACAGCAAGTCCATCCCAGCAGAACTAGACCAGTCCCAGGGGGGACTTACATTTCTAAGACTCAGCCCTCTCCTCTTTCAACCCATTCTGCTTTTGTTCACAGAGCTGTGCTGAGGTATTCTCTGAGGTACGATGAACCTTGATCTATTCAAAACATCAAGTACGTAAGTCGTTCAATAAATAGGCATTGTGCCCTGCCATGTGCCAGGCCCTCTTCTGGGGAGACAGCTATGAACAAGACAGGCACAAACCCTTCCCTTAGGGAGCTGACGTTTTTATAGGAGAGACAGACAACAAGTATAATTAATAAGGAAAACTCATAGTATATTGGTAAGTGCTATGAAAAAAAATGATCAGAGAAGGAAGACATAAACTGTCATGGGGATGTGGAGGCCAGGGGCACCTCTCTGAGATGGTGAATTTAAGTAAAGACCCTAAGGACATGCGGAAGTTACCAGGGGGCTTTCTCGAGAAAATTAATATGGGCAATGAGACAGCAAGTGAAAAGGCCCCAAGGTAGGACTGTCTCTAGTACTTTCATGACCTCTCAGGAGGCCGGGGAGCAGAGGGTCCAAGGGATCACGTGGGAGAAGGAGCTTATAGGTCATGAAAAGGACTGGGGCTTTACTTTGAGTGAGATGACAAGCCATTGGCAGGTTTCAAGCAGGGGAGTAACAGGCTCTGAATCAATGTCTTCACACAGCAAGAGGCCCGTTAGGAGGCAGTTGTGATCCGGGTCCAAGGTGAAGGTGGCTTGGACCAGATGAGCACTAGATCCATGTAGCTACACTAAAGGGGGCCTGAAGAGAGGTCATGGAAACATCCAGATGAAGGAGCCTTTGAATGATATGCTAACAAGTTTAGACTTTATTTACTGAAGAGTGGAAAGAAACTATAGAATTTAAATATTTTAGGAGAATTTTTTTCTACAGAGTTTAAATATTTTTAGAAAGGGAACTCTGGCGGAAATATTGAAGGTAATTTGAAGAGAAGAAAAAGAGAGTTGTTAGCAGGTCCTTGTACTGGACAAGGCAAAAGGTAATGCAGAGCTCAAGCAGGAGAGAAGCAATGTACAGAGAAAGACTTTGAAGATACAAGACAGTGAGATATTTGAAGACAAGCAAGTAGGTTTTAATAATCTTCCTATTCCCAGTGTTCACTACAGTGCCTGGAACACAGGAGACATTCAATGAATGCATTCATTCATTCAAAACTATTTATTGAATGGCTTTAAAAAGCAAAATAGATTGGTCTATTGGTTTTCTTGGGTTACCATAACAAACCACTACAAACTTAGTGGCTTAAAGCAGCAGACATTTATTCTTTCAGAATTATGGAGGCCAGATGTCCGAAATCAAGGTGTTGGCAGGGCCATGCTCCCTCCAAAGACTCCTGGGGAATATCTTTCCTTGCTTTTTCCAGCTTCTGATAACTCCTGGCATTCCCTGCCTTATGTCAGCATAACTCCAATCTCTGCCTCTCTCCTCACACGGTCTCCCTTCTATCTCTCAATGTCTTCATTTTTGTCTAAGGACATCCACCATTAGGTTTGTGGCCCACAATAATCCAGGATGGTAACCATAATTCACGATGGTATCAGATCTTTATATTAATTATGTCTGCAAAGACCCTATTTCCAAATAAGGTCACATTCACAGCTACAAAGGGTTAGGGCTTGGACAATATCTTTTTAGGGACAGTATTCAGCCCACTACATTTAGATTTATAAAGGCATGACTCTACAGTTAAACTGTCCAATTTAATCCCCACTTCTGCCATTTAATATCAGTATTTCCTTGAGTAAGTTATTTAGCCCCTCTGGGCCTCAGTTTCCCCATCTGTGAAATGGGGTTAATAATAAATTTTTTTTTCTTAGAGCTGTTGTGAGGCTTATGAACCAACCTATGTCAAGTACCTGGCCCATAGTAAATACTCAGCAAATGTTTTGTTATTATTATTATAAAATATTGATATACACAGCCAAGCTTCCAGAGGTGTAGAGACACAGCACATATGTTATGTGAGGCACATCTTGAGGAATGTGTCAAAGTTAATCAGACACAGAAAGAGTCTGGGGTGTGAGGGAGAAAAGAGTGATAAGGTACAGATGTGAGTTCTAGGCTGAGGTGGCAACATTTGCAAAACTGTGGAGACTAGAGATATGAGAGCATATTGTCCATTTAGGGACCTACAAATAGCTTAGTGTATCTGCAAGGAAGAGGACAGGGAGAACATGGCTGGAGACAACAGTGGAGAAAATAAGTAAAAGTCAGACCATGAAAAGTCCCAGTGTGCCCTGCTAAAGAGTTGGAATCCATCCTGGAGGCAGTGGAGAACCACAAAGAATGAGAAATCAAGAGTGACATGGGGTGAACATGCTTACATTTCAGAGCAGTCTCTGCAGCTAATGAAGACCACGGCTCTCCAAATGTTGCCTTATTACCTACCACATTAATGAACGTGGGGGACATACCCCATGCTTGCATATACATTTATTTGTTGTATATTTATTTTTTACATGGATGTACTAATAATACACCCATGTAAAAGCATTAAAAAGCTTTAAAAATAATAATATACAGTTATTTTAATCTTAAATGTTATTTCATTGTCAGTTCAAAAAACTCTTTGCAGCCACTTAAAAATTACCATTAGGGGCTTCCCTGGTGGCGCAGTGGTTGAGAGTCCACCTGCTGATGCAGGGGACGTGGGTTCATGCCCCAGTCCGGGAAGATCCCACATGCTGCGGAGCGGCTGGGCCCGTGAGACATGGCTGCTGAGCCTGCACGTCCAGAGCCTGTGCTCTGCAACAGGAGAGGCCACAGCAGTGAGAGGCCCATGTACCGCAAAAAAATTTTAAAAAAACTACCATTAATAATAATATTCTAGTGAAAATATGTGATTCAATATTTTATTAATTTGAAAATATTAGTTTAACATTTTAGGACACAGTGATTTGAAGCTTTGATTCGAAATTCACTCTAATTGGATATTTAACCTCACAAAAACACATAGAGCCAAGACAGGGCCACCTTTGGCTGTGCTTACTGAATCATGACAATCACTTTTCAACCCCCTCCGCCAATTTCGTATTTGTGAAATTCAGCTTGTAAATTTTCATCTTCCCTGATGCCACTCAGTTTTGCTGGAAAACTAATAAGATACAGCATTTTTAACAAAGGTGTTCAGACACACATAAAAATCTACTTCTTTGGAAGATTTTCAGAACCAGTTAGAAAATTCCATTTCTAAAATATTTAAGTGAACAGATATGAAAATTATTATATATGGCATGCATATTGCTTTTGACAAAATATTATATAACCTGAATATAAAGTAAGAATGAAAGCATAAATGAAAAAAACTCATATTTAGAATGTTCTTTCCACAGCAGCAATTTCTTTCAAAACTGTTTATTTCTTAATAATTGTTAATATGTCACTTTAACATGACACAATGAGTTTGTTTTTTCAAAAGTATCTGCTGGGTAATAAATTACTGACAGATAGATGCTTTTCACAGCCAATATGGTCTATACATCTCTTTGTACTAGTGGGAAACTGCCTAACATATTTAAGTCAGACAACACTTAGGTATTTGTTTTAAGGTCAAAAGTGAACTTTGATGCAAAATATCTTCATGGTTATGTCCCATCTCATTAACAAAGAACCATAAAGAGTTAGCTATTAAGATAGTATACATTTATTTAAGAGGAAAAATGCAAACTGTGTGTTCTTATGTCCCAAGACCAAGAATAATAAAGCATATCCCCCAAAACTAAATCCTAATTGAGGTACTAGCTCACCTATAAAATACATGCTAAAAGAGTTGAAATTAATTCTAACCATCAGTTCATTACCTACAATTGGGCTATATACTAGAAGATAAAATGTTTTCAAGGGAAGCTAAAAGGATGTATAAGAGATGTCTGTGGGAAGAATTGTGAGTGTTTCATGAAGCCCTGTCCCCTACCATGTGGCAAGGTAAAGGGGGAGCTCTTAAGGCAAGTGAAGGATATTTCGAGAGAACTACTCAGAGCTCTTTAGTGGGTCCTCTGGGCTTTGAGGAACACAGGAACTGGTATTGACACATTCAAGATGCTCTGATGTCAGACCAAAGAAAAGCAGCTGCTTTGGGATGACCTGCTCATTCTGAGTGGTCAAGGCAAAAGATGGTGAATTTCCCGCGAGTCAGACTGGGTCATCCTAGAGAAGAGTGGACCTCCCAAGGCCCCAACTCAGAGGGACCATAGGAAGTGGAAGAGAAGATAGGGTAAGAGAAGGAGTAGAGAGTTGAGGGAAGGTAGACATCTTATTTTGGATGATGGCTTACAGTTTGAGTAATAGACCGAATTGGACATTTTATTACCATAGAGTAACTAGAAAAGCTCAAGATTTCCTCCTGAAGTAAGGAAAAACAAGCTACAGCAAGTTTGCAGGGACGGTCATCACAAAGAAGTCCATTCACCCCAACATGCTAAGGAATGTAAGAGTCACCTCACTATGACAACCAGGCTGGTAAAATGTGTTTCCTGAAATTAAAAGTCCTAGGCACAAAGTAGCTACTCAATAAATGCTTATTATTTGATTAAAGATTGTAAACATTTTAATGATCTTTATTCATTTGGTGCGCTGCTGGCAGAGCTATATCTGCAACTTCTATTGAATACATTGGATCACACAGCTTCTGTCCTTTATGGCTTACTTTCCATTGCAGAAAACTTGTTTTCCTCAGCACAGACCAAATAATGAGGACCATAAAGCTTGCTCTTTTTAAAGCATTTATAGTAAAATAATTTAGTTCTCTGAGTTTGTACATTTCCCCCTACAGAACCAAGTTTTCTTTGGTAGGTTGTTCAACTAAATAATGTTGTAATGAATAATGAATAACAGCAATCTACTGCATACAAGCAGATTTTCTCAGACAGTTGCATATGGTAGGAAAGTGTTTGCAGAAAGAGCAGGCCTAGGGAATATTCAGAGTGTTCAATAATGCAAGAGCATGAAGATTGAAACTTTCTTTTGATTCAATATAGTTTGGAGGCTGGTGTGGCTGGACAGAGAATGAAAATGAACATTTAAAGCACTGAGAATTGCACTGAGATGAAAGAATCTACAAGTATAAATCATAAATTAATCTTCTGCCTAAATGAAATGAAAATAATTCTCATTTAAATCCCATTCTTCCTTCGGAACCCAGTGTGAGCCCCTCTTTCTCTGAGCAGCTCTCCCTGGCCTTTTCATCCCCTAGTCACAGTGCCCTGGCCCTCCTCTGAGCAGATCCCACCCACACCTTATCTACACCACAGCTGGCACTTTGTAGCTTTATCCTGAATTACTGGTTCCTGCTCATCTGCAAAGAGTACTGTTTCTCCAACTACTTTTGTTTGTTTAGGTATATTTTAGCAGAAAAAGACTACAAATATTTTCTCTGTAATATCTGTGGTACCTAATACCCCACTATCTGAGTAAGCCTAGAGTTGGTCTGTTGATTAGATTTTCCTCAAATCTTTTTGTTAGTTATCTTTGGATGGGTACTCTGGATTGGCATGGAGACAAGAAAGGTACTGAAAAGGAGAAGGGAGAGGACTCTAGGTGTCTATGTATAAACGATGTGGTTGAAAGTCAGAGGTGTGAATAGATAGATGGTTCTACTAGTCAATAGCCAATTGGAATCCTCCAGTAATTTTCTAAATGTGCTACATACTTAAATTAGAAAAGCTCATCAATACCTATCTAAACATCACGACAGCATTGCTGATAAAAAGGGATAATTACAGAAAATATTCTGAGATGAAAATGAAATATATAAAAAATTCAATATTTAACTTCACCCTCAGTTTACCTGAAATACTGCTTATTAAATATACCCTCGCTTACTCTCTATCAGCCACAGTCAAAGATAACAACAATATTGCAACTGTTACACTAATGTAGTTTAAAAAATTAAACATGATGATGCAAGTGTTATGATATTTTTCCCAGAATTGATTTGCTCTGTATCCATAGGCTATAGAATGCCCTTGACAATTTAATAATATATAACAACGTACATACAGACAGATATACATACATATGTATACCTGTTGAGCTTAAATCAGCCAATTTAATTTCATGTCAAGATGGTTGTTTCTGTTTAGAACTTATAGAAGATATTCTGCATTTTTTACATTTCAATTAGTTGAGTATAACTTTCTACAGCTTTAGATTGTAAACCTTCTAGGACAGAGTCCATATTTCTTGTGTAGATCTACAAAGGCCAACTTGAGTGCTCATCACACAAAAGGCTCTTTCTAATTGTTGCAGGCTGAATAGAGAACAGGACAATAGTGGAGGCGGAGAAAACGTGTCGAATTTTGAACTACTTTATGAAGCCTCTCTGGGTCTACTCCTTCAGTGCCTTACCTTGTGAAATCAACAGGGAAAAAAAAAACAAAAATGAGAGGCTTCTATTCTTAAAGCAAACAAAGAAACAGATGTGTTCAGCTTTCATACTTTTTTTTTTAAATCTCTGCCATCCTGCACTGGGTGACAATTCTTTCTTCAGTGTGAAAAGAAACAGGTTGTTTTAGTAATTAACTATCTTCAGGTTCTTTTCTTCCTTAGATATTCTCCAAGTCACACATGTTGTTATTGTGGACAAATCACTATAAACTAAACCAACAAAGAATAAAAGACTGAAGTAAAAATAAACTAATATTCCTTGACCTCACATCCTGGAAGCATATTGTTTTTTGAAATGATTGCTGTGGAAACAGAAAATCATTAATGGTTGAAAGCCTGAGAAGATGCTTTAGAGGAAAAGGCTATGGACATATGAGGATGATAAAAATATTTGTATATAATGTATCGTGCCATAAGTGGCTGTGTCTCTACTATTTGTACATGTAACTCTTTTGGAAAGGTGAAGGTGCTCTTAAATGAAAGCAGTTCCTAAACAACTCCAGTTGAAGTCATGGTCTTACTATTCCCCTGAGAATTACTTCATGTTCTATAAAAATATACACATGTCTAGGCTGTGATTTTCTAAGTGTTCATAATTCTCTTTTGAGACATGGAGAGTGGTTTTGTTCCGATCGAGGCTGTGAATCAGACCTCTTGACCAGTAACAGTCCACCATGGGTGGATGAAGACCACGGAGTTCAGGGGCTTATTCATGTTCACCCGCCCTCACAGGGAAACGCTCACGTGTGCTCCAGAGCCCTACCGTCTGGGTTGTTTTCTGAGCTCTGCCACTTACTACCATGTGTCCTTGGGCAAGGTACTCACTCCCTCTGCCCTCAGATTTCTCATCTGATGAGGCCATAATAACACAGCCCGTCCCTTACAAGTATTGTCAGCCCGTACAAGTATTGTCAGGGTGAAGTTAGTAAATGCATGAACGCTTAGAAAAGTACCAGGCATATAGTTAAGCCCTTACAACCTATTAATTATTATTATTACTGAGGCTGGGTTCACTGCCAACCCATTTTTCCGGACTACACACCAAGTGACATTTGCCTCAGCTACTGTTAACCCAAACGGAGCTTTCTTGAGATTTCTAGAATCCTACTTGCCCTCCTGTCCACTTGCTTAATATAAAGTGCAATTTCTTTTCTTTTTTTTTTTTTTTTTTCTGGTACGCGGGCCTCTCACTGTTGTGGCCTCTCCCATTGTGGAGCACAGGCTCTGGACATGCAGGCTCAGTGGCCATGGCTCATGGGCCCAGCTGCTCCGCGGCATGTGCGATCTTCCCGAACCGGGGCACAAACCCACGTCCCCTGCATCGGCAGGAGGACTTTCAACCACTGCGCCACCAGGGAAGCCCCTAAAGTGCAATTTCGACATTATTTATGCAGTCCGAGGTTCCCTTAAGTGTCAACATGATACCGAAGGATAAAACATTTGTTGACCACAGACCTCAAGAGTCAGACTGCCAAAGATGAAATCCCAGTTTTGCTATGTAAGCTATATATCTTTGGAAAGGTGTATGAATTTCTGCATGTCACTTTCCTTATCTATAAAATGGATATAATCATAGCCAACTCTCAGAGAACAGCTGTGAAGAGAACATTAGGTACTGACGTAAAGCATTCACCCTTGTAGCCCAGTGCCTAGCTCAATGTAAATGGTCAAAAACCTTAGATGGAGACAAAAGACAATTGAAAAATGCAAATACTGCTGTGAAACCCATTGAATTCCCAGAGGAGCCGGTGCCCTGGAAGTCCCTCCTTCCCCAAACTGGAATAAATCACAGAGATAGAAAATTTCTTGTCACTTCCAGGTCATGAGTTCTTGCTCTGTGGTGGTCCTGGGGTTCTGTGAAGCCACATGGGGAGAGGACTTCCCACAGCATGAAGAGCAGACGGGACACCTTGCAAAGCGTTGGGGAGCCCAGACCCCCAGTAGCCCCTCAGAAGCCTGTGCTGCAGAAGATCTGAACCTGGAGGAGGTCGTGCTCTCAGTCAGAACTTTCCATGGAAATTCTTTCACTCGATCACGCATTCGTCTTACACTATGTTGGATGCTGTGGTAAATGCCCCAAATCAAAACTCCAATCCAGGTTCTTGAAAGAAATACCTGGGGGCATCATGGGGTTGGGGGAGAACCAACCAACACACACCAGTTCCAGTAGGAAGACAGTGGAGGCTTAGTCTGGAATCTCCCACTACTTCTTGGAAATCATCCAGAGAAACAAAGATAATGGAGAAACCCACAAATTTTCAGTGAACCTGGGGTTCAGATAATACCCACAAACTCCAGGTTGTGCCTGGGTATTGCTCAAGTTTTATCTGACCATCAAGCCTATGCCAGAAGTTACGCGTGTGCTCTAGGGGAAAAATAAGGTGTTTGAAGGGAGTCTAGTGATGGTAGAGGTCAGAATGTTCCAGACAATGATGTGTCTCAGAGGAGAGGGTCTCTCCTGAGAGGAGCTGCTGGGAGCAGAACTCAGGTGGCACAGGGCACTCTCAGGGAGGGAAAGAGAGAGACGATCCAGGATATGTCCAGGGAAACCCACTGAGGGCAGATCCCTGAGAGAACCTTCCAAAATACCTTCTAAAAGTAGATGCTCCCTTTGGTGGGCAAAGGCTGTATCCTATGACAGTGTGAAGAAACAAGGAAGCCCTGGGCTCTCCTGAACCAGGCAGAGGTGCTGTGGTCAGTGAGAGCAAACGCAGGGCAGAAGGAAACCACTGGACTCATTTGCATTTTCTCGCCATTACAGAGCAAGTGCAAACACTATGTGCTGGGCACTGGTCTAAGCACTTACATATATTAGCTCATTTAATCTCAGTAATCTTAAGATTTAGGTTCTCTTTCTAGTCCCATTTTACTGATGAGAAAACTGAGGCACAAGTTTGCCCAAGATCATCAGCTAATAAGCGACAGGACCAGTACTCAACCCAGGAAGTCTGGCTCCAGATTCTACGCTCTGATCGCCTATCGTGTACAGCCTCTGAAAGGCGGGGAGGGAAATGGAGGAGTACTTTCCATACATTAAGGAGAGCCCTTTTCTTATCTCTGGAGCAATAGAAGTAGAGTCCCTGAGGTGTAAACCCTCAAAGTACCTGGACACTCCCACACCACAGAACCCTTCTCTTGGTAATCCAGGAAAACAATGACTATTAAGAAAGGCATGTATTCCGTATAAATAAAAGTATGGAAAAGAGCAATATAATATTCCTAAGGATGAAAACCCACTAGAAGAATTTTGTCAAAGAGAAGATGAAAGTTATGAATATGAATTAAGAAAAATCTTAAGGAAGTTATTGGAATTGTAAAAGATACAAGATATCAGGAATTAAACCTCCGCCAACAGGAAGATATGAAATAAACAAACAGACCTCAAGATAGAAATAGGAGGGCTTCCCTGGTGGCGCAGTGGTTGAGAGTCCACCTGCCGATGCAGGGGACACAGATTCATGCCCCGGTCCAGGAGGATCCCACATGCCGCGGAGCGGCTGGGCCCGTGAGCCATGGCCGCTGAGCCTGCACATCTGGAGCCTATGCTCCGCAACGGGAGAGGCCACAACAGTGAGAGGCCCGCGTACTGCAAGAAAAAAAAAAAAAAAAAAAGATAGAAATAGGAAAAACAAAATACCAGCTAAGAAATTAAGTCTAAATTATAAAGAACACAAGGAATATTAGTTAAATTTCAACACAGAAATTAAAAACTTCTGCTTGGCAAAACAAACAAAAAGCACTACAAGCAAAGACAAATGTCAAATGATAAATGTGGAAAAATGCGAACAACTCACATGATATTAAAAGGGATAATATTCCCAATATTTAAAGAGACCCTAGAAATCAGTACGAAATGGAATAACCTAGTAGAAATATGGGCAGGGACTACGAACAGACAATTAACAAAAACAAAAAAGACAATATAAATGAACCTTACAAGTATAAATATATGCCCAACCTCATTCATACTAAGAGGATACAAAGTAAAAATACGCTGGTATATCAGTTTTACCTGTCAATTTTGCAAAACCAACATTTTGACAAGATGCTTCATTGGCAAGGCTGTAGGGAAAAGGACATTCTCCCGCATTACTGGTGGGAATGCCCTATGGAGGGTATTTTGGGGGCATATTTAACAAAATGATAAATACATTTAGCATTTGACTCAGCAATTCAAATCCTGGGAATTCATCCTACAGATACAGTAGCACACATGACAAATAATGTATACACAAAACTATTTCCTGCAATATTGGTTGTAATCAAACATTTGGAAATTGCCCAGTGTTTTTCAGTCTGGAGCTAGTTAAATTAACTAGGGTACATATACATGAACAAATATGAACCATTAATTATCTCTCAGGTGTGTGGGGCTGGAAAATGAGATAGAAGGGGTAGAGATGAGAGTCATGCTTCTCAGTATTTCTCCTGTTACATCGTTTTGACACTTTTTAGTATTATATACTTGGATTTTTATGTTTGTTTTTGTTTGAGTTTTGAGGCTTTTACAAAATTTTTATAACACTGACTTTTTGAAGAGTTCGGGCCAGTGTTTTTTTTTTTAAGCTATGCAAATGTTTTACTATTTCCAAACTAAAAAATTAAATTAAAAACTAAAGTGCATAACATGAAATATCTAAAGACCCATTAAAAGGCATAACAAGGATCAATCTAGTAGTATTTCAGATTCTATTTTAAAACTAAAAGATTCAGTCAATGAAATGCCATTGTAGAAAAGAAAGAGAAAGAGAGAAAGAATATAGTTTTTTAAACATTCGCCTCTTTGGAAACTGGAGAAATAGTTACTGGTTAAAATGGCAGCAAGTTGACAGAAACTCAGATTTATTAGCAGAGACAGAGCCTGTGGACTAAATGTGCACTTTTTCCCACCTGTCTATGGTCAACAACTTCTCACGCTGAGGCCTCTCTAGCCATCTCTAACCAGCTGCAAGGAACTGAGGTAGCAAATCCTACCCAGGTCTTCACATCACTCCCATGCCTCCGAGAACAATTATCCTCCTTTTCTCTGATAACCACACGTGAAGACCCAGCCCTCACAGCCGAGGCTTTCAAATCCAGAGAATCTTCCTTTCCTTTTGAAAGGAGTCCTGAGCAATCCCCAGGCCCCAGGCTGGGCCTCTACAGGCCATCACTTTTCGGGCCAAAGAATGTAACCTTTCCTCGGGGAACAATATCCTAAGGATGCCATGGGAAAGACAATTAATATGACAATAAATTCATTATGCACTTAGAAAAGAGAGATTTGGGGATATAAACCTCATTAAATTCTCATTATTTACAGATGAAGCAGTTTGAATTACCTTGTAGGTGTTTGGGGTTTTTTCTTCAGAATTTTTTGTTTCTTCCATTATTCTACATGCAATGGTTTTGTCATTTTAAGTGCCCAAATTTACAACAAGCATTTAATTATTTTGACAGTATGTAACGAAATGTGCATCTCACATAAGAAAGCTTTGGTTTTACAAAACCCTTCCTGTATTGTCCAAGAGAGAAATCTTAAAATCTGAAAGTCTAGTTGGTAAATAATGCCAAGGCCATTAGAAAATAAAAAGGATATGTAGAATTCAGTCATTCTTTTATCGTTCCCATTAACAGTCAATGTGGTAACAAAATATAATGCTGTAAATCCTTCTGAGTTAAGCGAATAAAAAGGCCATAATAAAGGTCAATTTTACTGCCATCAATTTGCAACGATGGGACATTTGGTTGCCAAAGGAAGCAACAAATGCAACCCAGAATTATGGCATCTCTGGACAAAAATATTGCTATTATGGCAAGAAGTGCTTTGAGGAGATTTACACTGAACCCAACACTTAGCTCTGTTCCAAAATAATAATATGAATTCTTTACAAATTGCACCAACCCTGTGCAGGGCAGTGCAAAAGATAAATGCATCATCATGCCGCCGTGTGATGGAGTCACTCTACAGCAGATGGAGAAGTTATAATGCATATTTGAGATATATGCAAAAATAGAGAGAAAAATGGTAGTTTTGTGAACAATTAATTCTATCCATAATTACAATGTGCAAACAAAGTAACCACCAGGGGACAACTGCACAATAACGAGATTTGCAGATATTAATCCTCCTCTGAAAAGGCGAGAATGCAATTTTTATAAAAACAACAACAGTCAAAACAAGAGCACAAAATAGAAGGGTGGAGACTGTTGCTTTTAATTTTAGGATTTTTTTCCATTGGAAAATTGAAAACTAAAATATCAAAGAAGAATTAAAATACCTGGGTGATGCCATGACCCCCTCATCTCCCTCTCTTCTGTGCCTTCACTTGTTTTATCTCAACTGAAACTGGGCTCGTCAGCAGGATACCCATATGTTCCATCCTAATTTGTGTTTACATTCAGAACCATTTGTAAACTAGAGAGAATTCAGAGTGGATATTTATTTGTACAACTGGCTTCTAGGTCAGTAATGGCAGTCTCCATACCTAAATACTAGCCCATCAAGAAAAGAAAAATGGTACACGGGATTAAAAATGACAACTGAGTAAGAGCATGGAAGGAACTTCTGTCAAGAGAGTCAGAGGAAGTTTTTAAATGGCTTGAGTTTCTCTTCATAATTAACTTTTTCCTAGGTTACAAAATGCACACTCAGTGTAGAAATTACAAAATAAAGAAATTATCTGGGGGCTTCCCTGGTGGCGCAGTGGTTGAGAGTCCGCCTGCCGATGCAGGGGACACGGGTTCGTGCCCCTATCCCGGAAGATCCCACATGCCGTGGAGCGGCTGGGCCCGCAAGCCATGGCCGCGGAGCCTGTGTGTCCGGAGCCTGTGCTCCGCAACGGGAGAGGCCACAGCAGTGAGAGGCCCGCGTACAGCAAAAAAAAAAAAAAAAAAAAAAAAGAAATTATCTGTACCACCACCACCAAGAAATGAATACTGCAATATTTTTGTGTAGTTATATCTTTCTAGGATCTTTTTTCTGTCCATATATATGTATACATGAACATATTCTGGATCATGCTGCAAATACTGTTTTATAACCTGCAGTCATCACTTGATATTATATTAGAAATATATCCCCCATGATTCCCAATACCTGTGAAGTTTTCTATTAATGTCCACATCATAATTTATTTAGTGAATTCCTTTTGCATTTATTCAATAAATATATATTGAGCAACTACCATGGGACCCACTGTTATAGGTGCTAATGCAGCAAAGTTGATTAAAGAACATTCACTGACTTCAAGGAGTAAAACGATCACCATGGTGCCTAAATAATTTGTATCACACTGTATGTAAGTGGTTGCTGATCCCAGAAAAGAGTGACAACCACTTTCTAGAGAGTTTAGGTAAAGCTTCACAGAGGAAGTAACAATTGATAACGGGTTCTGTAGAATGAACAGACATCAACAGGGTGATCAAAGGGGGATGAGAATTTTAGACAGAGGTAAGAGCATGGATAAACGTATGGAGACAGGAAGTGATGATGGTGTTGCCACACAGGAAATATTAAGTCCTCTTCAACTTTTAAAAATCGTTAATTGTAATACTTACAGACACCTGTAAAAGTGGTGTGACCAGGCTCTCTCTGATCAGTGTACCTCTCCCTTTCTTCATCACATCTGACTTTATAAACAGAGTGTGCCCATGCACTGGTTAGGGAGGAGAGACTATGATGTCTAAAACAAGAAAAAGGACATCCCTGGTGGCGCAGTGGTTAAGAATCCGCCTACCAATGCAGGGGACACAGGTTCGATCCCCGGTCCGGGAAGACCCCACATGCCGCGGAGCAACTAAGCCCATGCACCATAACTACTGAGCCTGCGCTCTAGAGCCCGCAAGCCACAACTACTGAGCCCGTGTGCAGCAACTACTGAAGCCCATGTACCTCAACAAGAGAAGCCACCTCAGTGAGAAGCCCGTGCACCGCAACGAAGAGTAGCCCCCACTTGCCGCAACTAAAGAAAGCCCGCTTGCAGCAACGAAGACCCAACGCAGCCAAAAATTTAAAAACAAAAAAACAAAAAGAAAAAGATCACTAGAAACAGGTGGATTCTGAACACTTTAAACAAATATTTTGTATCAGTTGAGAAGGGAGATATAATTTATGAAACTGGCTTTTATTCTAAAATATAGTGGTTCTAATAATTAAAAAGAGGGAAAGACAAATTCTAAAAACATAACTCTAGCTGGAAGTATAACAGATCCCAAATACGTAGTGCATTCAAGGTTATCCAAAGCACATTATCAACTCTTGAAATCCACAGACTATAGCATAACGCACAGTAATGGATCCAGAAGGGCTGTTTGGGATTAGGTGTGAAGAACTCTTCTGAGACACTTGAACCTTCAGATCAAAGCCATATATAATCGTCCATCAGAATCCCTGGGGGATTGATTCCAGGGTCTGCCAAGGACTGCAAAATCTGAGGATGCTCAAGTCCCATAGTTGTCCCTCTGTATCTGCAGTTCTGCATCCTTGGATTCAACCAACCTCAGGTTGTAGAGTACTGTAGAATTTATAGAAAAACATCCACTTATATGTGGATAGTTGTAGTTCAAACTTGTGTTGTACAAGAGTCAACTGTCTAACTGTGTCTCTATTCTCCATTTCTCCTTGGAGCTTTTTGGATTTATCCTTTGATTACCTACTTAGAGATAGTTCACCTGACTTTGGATTTATTGCTCACAGACAGTAACTTCAGTTTGTTTCGAGATGTGACGCCCTGACTTCCAGGGTTTCCTCTAGACCACAACAACGTTGGGTTCCCTGTAGAGCTGGTAACCTGCCTGCTGTTCCAGAGACCCTTGATCTTTTCACTGGATCACTCTGAAAAGTTTGGGTGATGCATTTAGTATAAATCAGATCCACAGACCAAACCAGAGCATGCCCAACAATGACACAACAAAATATTTACTAAGCAAGGAGTAAATGTAAGGTCCCCACAAATGACACATGATGATGCAAAATTAGTCTGAATTCTCACACCACTGTTCTGAGAACTACGTCAATCAATTTTTGTCTTTTTTTTTTTACACCTTTATTGGAGTATAATTGCTTTACAATGGTGTGTTAGTTTCTGCTTTATAACAAAGTGAATCAGTTATACATATACATATGTTCCCATATCTCTTCCCTCTTGAGTCTTCCTCCCTCCCACCCTCCCTATCCCACACCTCTAGGTGGTCACAAAGCACTGAGCTGATCTCCCTGTGCTATGCGGCTAGGAAGCTGTACTGGCAGCATTCCACCAGGTAAGGAGCTACGGCCCATACTCCAGGCCATGAAGAGTGATAAAGAGCTCTATCCCCGGATTCCAGGGAATGCACTCATAAAGCAAAGCAGAGAGATTCCAACAATGAAACGGCAACAGGACGATGCTCTCCTCTGATAAGAGGCACCCACTACTGCATTTGTCAATTTAATAGGAATCATTTTAAGCTTTTAGTGCCTGATAAGGGAATTAAATTTTACTTGGTTATTTCCATAGAAACTAAAGAGTTTGCAGAGATATTCAGCATTTGATTTCTTAATCACATCCTCCTAAATGTTTCTTTCAAAAACCAGCACTGGTTTTCAAAGACTGGGAGCTGGAAGCAGGAAGAGCCTGATGGAAAGAAAGGAGTTACTGTTAACTGCTATAGTCTATTAATCAGCTGATATTTTTTAAATGAATGTGTTTATTATCAACCTGTTTCAAAACAGAAATGTGCCAATATGTATGTATACATAAACTGCTTCCAGATTCCCACTTGTGGTAAACATGCCTAAATATTTTTCAAGCTATAAAAGGAGACCCAAATAAATACCAGCTGTGCAGGTTTATCTAGGAACAGAAAAAATATGGAAAGAAGAAAAAGAATGCACTGCTACATCATTAGTGTAAAATGAATCCAAACTATTGGAAAGTAGCAGTGACGGGTTGTGGGGTTAAAAGGACAGAGAAATAAACAACTCCTTGGTTCCGTAGTGGAATCTTATCCTGGTCATCATCCAGATAGCTGACAATAGAGTCACATATGGCCCATATCAGTGAAAAGGACACTTCTATTTCTTAGTCTCTCAATCTCTCTCTCTCTCCTTTTTCTTTCTCTGTGTCTTTTTCTTTGTCTCTCTCTCTCTGTCTCAATCTTTCTGTTCCTCTGTGTAGTGCGAGTCTACATGTACCTCTGTCTTTTCTATGCTTTCCTGTGTGTCTCTGTGTGTTTGTGTGCCTGTCTCTGTCTTGCTCTTTCTCGCCTTCCCTCTTCCGTTCTGTCTTAACAAGGCTCTAACTCTCCCCTTCTTCTCTGTTCTTACCTCAGACTGACTTTTCTGCTTCCCAATGCGCAAAAGCAAACAAGAAAGTCCTAGGCCTTATTTACATTACTTCCCAGAGAACAAAGGATAATTAAATTGAGTCCAGATTTTAGGCTCCCAAGAGAGCAACTAATGGATCCAGGTATAACATTTAGTTCAAGCAACTAAGGTCATGGAAGGCACATGGAATCTCCTACCACAAACATGGTCCCACACATTGGGATTGGGGAGGGGTGTAGGCAGTTCTCAGACAAAGGGGCAAGGGAAGGACACATCCTTCCATGCCAGTGGCACCTCATACATGAAGATTTTCCCAATTAAGCTAGCTCAAAAAGATGCTCCACTTAACACTTAGGTATATGCCACTTTGACACTTGTTAGTTGTCTTAACTTGAGAAGTTATTTTTCTCTCTGATCGTTAGTAATACCAACTATGTCACTGGATTGAAGATTGAATATGTGAATGTAGGTGACAATATTTATGACCAAGCATGGCACAGGGTCAATACTCAATAAGGGTATTACTGCCCTTACTTACAACATGAGTGAGTGTTACCCTTTCTGTTGTTCTGATCTCGTCCTCTGCCAGACAAAGAACAGGTGCTCAGAAATCCCTGTTGATTGATCAATTATGTTAATATTTCTAGGGACCTGAGAACTCAAACTCAAATGAATGTGTTCTATTTCTGATTCTAGTCTGCAGAAGAGATTCCAGATGAAAGAAAGGAACCTATGATCAGACATCAAATGTGTCAGTAAGTAAAGGTAGATGGGCTCAAGAGACTAGAAAGTGTTTAGAATTTTTCTTTTGCTAGGATGACAGACTTCTACAATGACCATAGAGGAATAAATGCTGTAGCAGACAATATTATTTACATACAAAATAATGTCACAAGTTGTTGACCCTATGTTGACTCTGTTAATCTCAAGACTTCTGAAAGATGATTTGGAAATGTTTAGAGACAGACCAGAACTCCATTGCCAAATCTTCCCAATATCTACAACCACATACACAGAACACAAATTTCCTAAGAACAGAGCACTTGTCTGTTTTGTTCCCTGCCGTACCCCTAGCACTGCTCACAAAGCCACAACATAGTAGATGCTAAGTATATGCTAGCAAAATGAGTGAATTAATGAAATGAAAGAACAAATCCTAACTCCATCCCCAGTAGGGCTGGCTTCATGGGCGTGTGACCAGTGCAGTTTCACAGATTTCCATACTTAGAATGCCCCCATGACTGGTTTAATGCTCTGTGGTCATCATCTTCAAATCCTTAATCGTTTTTGAGCAAGGGTTCCCCACTTTCATTTTGCACTGGGCCCATCAACTATTTAACCAGTCTTGCTTTTCATGGTAGGTGAAAAATTCTGCCTCTATACAGCAGTAAACCCGACTGTCTTAGTCCATTGGGGCTACTATAAAAGTACACCACAGATTGGGCAGCTTATAAACAATAGAAATTTATTTCTCACAGTTCTGGGGGCTGGAAGTCCGAGATCAGAATGCCAACAGGGTCCAAGGAGGACCCTCTTCCAGACTATAGACTTCTCATTGTATCCTCACATGGTGGAATGGGTGAGGGAACTCTGTGAGGTCTCTTTTATAAGGTCACTAATCCTATTCAGGAGAGTCCTACCCTCATGACCTAAGCACCTCTCAAAGCCCTACCTCCTCATACCATCACATTGGGCATTGGGATTTCAACATATGAACTTGGGAGAGGGACACAAACCTTCAGACCACAGAACCAAGGGAAGAGCATCAGGAATGGGAATGCTTGCACTGAAACAGCTGTGAAGCCCCCATGGAGATGCAGACCCACTGCATCACAGATGTTCCAGTCCTCGCCCAGAGCTTCCTGGAGTTTCCTGGAAGCTTCTGCTTCACTATCCCACCTGGCTTTGGGTCTGTCTCTCACAGAGGGTACAAACATTATGGACAAATGCCTCCTAGGTCCCAGCTATACTGCTTCTTATAAGTTTACTAAATTCCAGAGGCTAGTGGTGTCTCTTATCCACTCACCTCTCATACTATATATATAGCTTAATATTGTAGTTATTACCTGTGTATTTTAATGAGGGTTTGTAGTTTGGTGTATTTATTGGTCTATAAGAAATCTATGGCTTATTATCAAAGACTTCAAACCAAAGCAAGCCAAATTACTTGTAATTCCAAGACAGATCGCCTAACAAGACATAATGCATTTTTTAGGGGTAAATGTTGACATATTAAATCCATAGTCGCATGAAGAGTTAATCGAAAATTTTTTTGACAATCTATACTTTATAGCATGCTTCCACCTGACATATTTTTCTTTTCTAGTATAATATTCATTATTTTTTATTTTAATGGAATGGTAATCTTCAATTCAAGCCCCCTGTCTCTGATCATAATATATGTTCTCACTTTCAATGAAAATTTGTTTCTGTCACATAAGAATCCACTGTTATTAGATTCTATTGCAATAATTTATTAATATCAAGTCCATTAAATGATGACACACTAGGCATAGAAAAATATTCTATACTAAGCAATAATTTTGCTTCAGTTTTTTAGTTCTTTTAAAATTATTTGGAAGCATTAATAATTATTTTTAAAGATTTGTCACAGAAGAGAATAAGGCAAACATTTGAGACTAAGGAAGCCCATCAGTATGTCTATGTTAACAATTCTGAATTTACTTATTAGTTTCAATCTTCCTCTAGCCCATCACATTTTAAATGCCCCTATTAAAATTATATGAAGACCTTAAGGTATTAAAAACTCAAGTTAATGAGTGAGAATGGGATTTATCCCTATCCACTGAATTAAGTAGAACAGTTCCCCTTGAAATCCCCCACTCCTCACTCTTTACTCTTTTAAGTCTTTTTTAGTCTTTCTTGGTCCAGCATAATATCTCTGCTCAATTCTGAACACTTTTCAATGTCTCAGTCTTTCTTGGTCCAGCAGCATAACATTTTCAGAGAAGACAAACAAAGGTGTTCATCCTTTTGGGCACTTGCTGACCACACATCTCTGATATGCCCAGCTCTCCTGCCCATGACTTTCTCACCTCTCCTTTCCTTTGTTCTTATAATTCATCTGCCTGGTCTAGAGAATCCACAGCCTAACCTGAGCATTTAGCACCCTGCACAGAGAATGCTCAGCTCAATTTTCTAAAACAGATAAACTAAAAATAGCTTCAATTTATACATAGAAGAACAAAGGCTGAATTGGAATAAGCTGTATACACACACACACATATATACTCCACTGAGTCAGCAGTGGATCTCCCTTAGTAAAAACAAATTTAATACAATAGTCACTAATAGTCACTAATAGCTCCAAAACATATGAGTAAGCCATTGTTAGGCCAAGCATTGGCACCACTTATTAGTGGTAACTGTTTAAGAACATACAGAACAGGGGCTTCCCTGGTGGCACAGTGGTTGAGAGTCCGCCTGCCGATGCAGGGGACACGGGTTCGTGCCCCTATCCCGGAAGATCCCACATGCCGCGGAGCGGCTGGGCCCGCGAGCCATGGCCGCGGAGCCTGTGTGTCCGGAGCCTGTGCTCCGCAACGGGAGAGGCCACAGCAGTGAGAGGCCCGCGTACAGCAAAAAAAAAAAAAAAAAAAGAACATACAGAACATTCGTTACCATTACCAAACCATTCTGAAGACAACACTAAGCAACACTAAGCAAGCTTTTGCCAGGACTGAGAATACACTGTGCTCTAAAACCAGGAAGGATGCTGTATACTAATTCTTCCATCCATTGTTGGGTGGCTTACATTGACTACAGAACACAGAACAGACCCCTCACTTGGTATGAAACTACATATCCTGCCTAATTTTCAAATACATACCTTATATGCTAGATATACTGAAAGTGCCAGTCACTACACTTTTGTCTCTCAGCTCCAGACCCGCCCTTCTCTATACCTGGCTTTGTGATGCTGAGGCTGCGGCTCTGCAAATAGCATTTCTGCATTGCTAGCATCTCCCTATTTTTGAGAGATGGAGGCTGCAAGACTAGAGAAGGAAAAAAGGAATAATTCCTTCCTGTTTCCTGTGTGCTTCCTGTTTACTTCCTGTTACCGTGAACATTATCCTAGTAACGTTTCTTTGGCCCAGAAGTAGCCGTTTCTTCCCATATAAGTAACTGAATTCTGTTTGCAATTTTTCTATCATTTACAGAACCAGCCTCATAGGGGGCCCCTCAGAGACACCAGTACCAGGCACCTAGCTCCCCTTCCTCAGATGTCTGAGCCCCAGTCCCACACAGCTTCTTCTCCAGACTTCTAGGTTTTAGTCATTCCAATTTCTTCCCATTGTTCCCCTAGCCGTGGTTGCTGTGATTACTACCTCTGTAATAAGTTATTGTTCTTTTTATTTTCTTGCCTTTCATTACCTAGTTAACAATTTTATGCCTAGTTAAAATTATTTACATTAAATTAAGACATGCAGTGAACTAGTAGCCACGTTTAATCTGCTTTAACACCTTGGTGGTTTTGTACCCTCTCCTGGAAGAGTCTCATTTTTTCTCTGGAGACATATGCTTAAATATTCTTCAACACCCATCTTACATATTACTTCTTCTGTGATGTTTTTCTTGACTGCCTTAAATAGAATCGCTCACTTATAATTAGTACAGTTTTAGATTATACATCCTGCTATATGTCCGTTAGAACTATAATAATTTATTTACATATCTTTATACTCTACTAGACTGTGAGCTCCATGGAAGCATGGACTAATGCTTTATTCATCTCTGCATACACAGCATTCAGCCCATTATCTGGCACACAGTAGGAATATCACAAATGCTCATTTAATTGATTTGTTTTGTGTTAATGAGGTACAAGGTTCTCTGGGCAGATTTAGAAATAGTCTTTAGTACCAGCATATAAGGCTTTTGCTCATGTTCTGATATAAGCAGTCTTTAGAAGGATGCCTTAACTCAAGGAAAATCCCCACTAGCCAGTCAACTTTGTCTCAAATTCCATCTTTAGGGAGTACATATCACAGTACCTAGTATATAATTAGCATGAAATAAATGTTAGCTTTTTGTTTGTGTTTGTTTTACTCTGCTTACTCAGTAACTAACAAGGGTTCTCTATTTACCACTGACTTAGGCACAAATTCCTCACCAGGAGATTTAAGCAATATGGTTTAGCAATATGGGTCATATTATTTTATCTCCCACTGCCACATAGTTTAAGCCTCTAAAATAGGCAAAGACCAACTACATACAGCCCACTCCACAGGCCAAATCCAGACCACCACTTTTGTAAATCAAGTTTTATTGAAACTTTTGTAAATCAAGTTTTAATAAATCAAGTTTATTGAAACACAGCCAAACTCATTCACTTATGTATTGTTAGCTCCAAACTTAGCCTTCTATACTACTGTCTATGTCTACTACTAACATGTACACTCTTAATCTCTATGTATTGTCTACGGCTGCTTTCATGTCACACAGGCAGACTTGAGTAGTGATGACAGAGATCGTATGCCCCACAAATCCCAAAACATTTACTATCTGGCCCTTTATGGACAATGTTTGCTGACCCCTGCTCTAGATGATTGCCAAAGTGGAATTACAACCTGCTCCCCACATTCGATCCACACCACTTTTGCCATTGCTAGTGTTATTCCCCCACTTCTGCCTATATCCTATTAGTACCTGAAATTTTTCTGACCCATCCAACTTAAAGGCATTATTCCTTCCTTAGAACTCTTGTTTCATATTTTACCACTCTTATAGCATTTATATTTTTACTTTGAATTATCATTATATATATATATATACATATATATATAAATACACACATATACTGATAATATCCCTTCAAATTGATTACAGATTCTTAGAGGATAGGTTCTAGAATTTTTATATCTTTCTATCTCTTACAGCCCTGAAAATACTTAAAATAAATATTTGCCAAATTGAGTCAGATAGAACCAAATTGCTTACCAGCAGGTTGCCTGTGCTCTTCTCTCAACAGCTTTAGATGCTGGATGATATCACACATCATGGATTAGTTTGTGGGTCAATATGATGAGTTATGACTAGTTTTTTCCTTTGATCTTAATAACATTGCTCAATCCAAAAGAGATAATTCTTTTTTTTGCAGTACGCGGGCTTCTCACTGCTGTGGCCTCTCCCGCTGCGGAGCACAGGCTCCGGAAGCTCAGGCTCAGTGGCCATGGCTCACGGGCCCAGCTGCTCCGCGGCACGTGGGATCTTCCCGGACCGGGGCACGAACCCGTGTCCCCTGCATCAGCAGGCGGACTCTCAACCACTGCGCCACTAGGGAAGCCCAAAAAAAGAGATAATTTTTGATTTTTGACTTGACTATGGTTAACAAGCTCTCTAAAAGAAATGAACTGAATCAAATTTAAAACCATATTTGGGGACTTATGGGAAACTATGACTTTTAAGATTAGTGTGTAAGGTACTGAAAGCCTTAGGATCTGAACATGGGGTAGCTTTAACCAGTGATTTGAGCTAATGAGGCTATTAGGTGATTCACCTTACACTTCCCCCGAAGTCATTAGCCACAGAATGATTTTACAGAATTGTTCTGTTGGTGATTATAAAGCAAATAGGAGATTTGAAATCAGGGTAAATTCAGTTTTCTTTTACAATTAAACACTACTTTGGTCTCTCTCTAATTAATATATTCCAATTGTTTTTATCTTGAGATAAATTGTGAAACTATAAAGATATACAATTCAATAAATGTGTTTGATAACAAAAATACAATGGAATTAGATGCTCAGAGACAGGAGTGTAGAATGATGCATTATTTTGCCTTAATAAAAGGAGAATTAATTGATTCTATTTACCCTGCTTAAGTTATCTTTATTACTTAAGAATGGGTTTTTTTTTAATTCTAAAAAAGGGGATCCTTCTAGAAGTGCTTCTCATTTAACAGAATACCTCCCTTCAAAAAAAACAAGACTTCTATTCATATTATTTCCACTGACTCAAGTAATATTTCCTCCAAAGTTTCTTAATGAGTCATGGTCAAGTCATCTGGTAAAAGATTCCTCTCTAATAAAAAAAAAAAAAAAGCCCAAGGTTCAAAGTGTATTCTGAAGGGAATACATATGAAAAGTTTGACTTAACTCAGCATGCTTCTTTCTCTTTACTTTATGATGATACTTCGGGTGATATTAATCATATCATAGCCCCATCAATATTACCTGCACTGTTATTTCAACTTGGCAGATTATCTCAGCCAAGATCAATGATCAAGCATCTGCATGAAAAATGAGAAGGTCTCAAAAATCCTGGCCTTGGGGCTTCCCTGGTGGCGCAGTGGTTGAGAGTCCGCCTGCCGATGCAGGGGACACGGGTTCGTGCCCCGGTCCGGGAAGATCCCACATGCCTCAGAGCGGCTGGGCCCGTGAGCCATGGCCGCTGAGCCTGCGCGTCCGGAGCTTGTGCTCCGCAACGGGAGAGGCCGCACAGTGAGAGGCCCACGTACCGCAAAAAAAAAAAAAAAAAAAAAAAAAAAAAAATCCTGGCCTTGATTCTCTTCCTCAAACATGGAGTGCCACTTATCTACGATAAAGCATTATTACTGCTCAGGAGGAGACACACCCAGCTGTCAAATTCACAAGATACAGAACACAGCAACCTGACCACCAAAACCTGGGGTATGACCCTCGGAGGAAAACAATGCCCTATACAGATAGTTCACTTACATGGGAGATAGAAAGTGAAAACTTGGGGAGCAACAATACTTTGGTCTCACTCCAGCAGTAGGATTGAATGAGTAAGTGCACAGATTTATATTTTGAAAACTAATAGAATTCAAGGAAGGTCATGCAAACAACAATTTAGGTTACCAGAATGTTGGTGTTTTTGACTTACTATAATTTTGTTGTTTTGATGATGTTTTAATAGCGTGATAACACTGGAAGGACTTAAGGTATCAAGTAGACTAGGGTCCTCCATTTGATAGATGAGGAAGATCAAACCCAAATATTTGCAGTGCCTTGTCCAAAAATTCCATAGGTGATTAGCAGGAGTAGTAGAATGTGGATTAGAACCTACATCTCTTCAGAATCTACAGTGTATGTGCTTTGTTTATGATAAAGGAAAACTATCACTCTCAAAAAAACAGAAAAATATAAGAAAATAGATTTTTTTTAAAGACAAAATTGGCCAGAGGGATGGAATAAGCAAAGGTAACCCTACTATTAATACCCTCTAGATGCCACCATCCATGAGCAAAGGCTAGAATCTTCTTTCCAGTTGACTGACCCTTGAAGCTATTACAGATTTGCATATTTGAAATGAGCCAGCTTTTGGTCCTTTCCCCAAGAATAAATAGTTATACATGTATATACTCTTGTACAATGTACCTAGTATGAGATGAAGTATAAATTCTCAGGATTTCATCATAAAATGTTTAAGGATTTTAATCAAAACTCCCACAGCTCTCATTGTTGGCAGACAAGAGAAATATAGAAGGAAGGAGAAATACAAGAAAGTATTTGACCTAAATAAGAGGTATTGGGGGTCATTTGGGCAAAGTTATCAGTATAAATTTCAAAATACATTTCATGCTTTTACTTTGTTTTTATCTTACTGAATATGAATCTTAATAATACTATCATTTACCTAGCTATTTCCTTTACTTTTGCCTCTTCCTAATATGCTTCTCATTACCGCATGTATTTTTCAAAATATCCATATGAGAGATAATGTCATTGGGCTGGAACACTGTCATAAAATAATAGTTCGCTGTTGCTAGATAAATGCCAAGGTAAAGCTAGACACTTATTGAAAGTAAATGTCGAGGCAAATTGAGAAACACTGATTGTAAGAAAACGTTCTAATACAGTAGCTTCATTTCTGTTGTACCAAATGATGCATGTTGATGTAATCATTTTCTTTAATAGATCTTAGTGCAGTCAAGTTAAAGTAGCTTACAGTACAATATAGCAACTACATTCTGATTGCTGAAGAAAACCAAACTTGGCATGATACGCAGTCAACCCAACAGCTGTTCATAGGTAACAACCTTAGCTCCTGCCCCACCAAGCTATGTGTACCAAAGACTTCTCACTAGCAGAGCCTAGTTGTATTCCAACTGTAAATAAATTCCAACTGTACATATCCAATAGATTGGCTATTGCACAATTTTGTTTGATATTTTTCCTTCTAAAATGTTTATGTTCTATATTCTAGACATATCTTGGCATATATACACATATGTGTATATATATGTACACATATACATATATATATACGCAATTTAATGAGAGATGGCTAACCTCTTTGCCTACCCTTACAGATAGTTAAATGTGCCAGAACAAGTGTGTGGAAATAAAAATCTAGTCCAGATTTCGAAAATGCAATGTTTTGACCTTTCAAAAATTGGCTCCCAAAATACACATTTGCTGTTCTGAAAACACATCCAAAGTTTCAGAGAGATGACAGCTTATTGAGCGAATTCTGTTCCAGAAAGTTCAACTTAGCATGGTGGGCTATCCAACCTGGCCTAAGTGAAACCACAGGGGATCCAGAAACAAGAGCCTTTCTTAGAATTGAGAAAAAGTATAATTCACTAAAAGGAATTCCTCACTGTATTGGAACTATGGGGGAAATGGAGCAAGAGCATCTCACGGGAGACCAGTTTTGCTTAAAGAGAAAAAGAAGATACCAAACCAAATTAATTACCCAAACTTCTTCAATGTTTATAAGTCTGGAAATAGACTTTGAAGTTTTACAGCATATATTTAAAGCAACTTTTCTCAATCCTCTCAGTTCTGGAAGGCAAAGACAGCAGAAGGAACAGAACTCACCTGACAAAAAGACACAGTTTGTTGTTGGAGAGAACAAAGATAATGGAGAGGTGACAGTGTATAAAAATGCAATTTCACTTAACTTTTCTGGTCATAGGGAAGGAAGTAGTGGCATAATTGTGTGTGTGTGTGTCTGTGTATCTGTAAGGATACAGAACTGTGGCGTAATTGTGTGTGTGTGTTTATGAGTGTATCTATAACACATTCACTGCCATAATACATGTTAAAGAAGTCACAACACCAGCCCAAGTTTTCTTGGATTTTAGACAGAATCAACTTTCTATTTGCATACCTGATACACTATATAATGGTTTTAAATAATACAGATTCAGTTACCCAACATACTCACCAGATAGATGAGTTGTTAAATAACCTTGGGAGAGTCATTTGAACTTAATTGTTCATTTCAGTATCTCCAAAAGGTGGATAATAACAGTACCTATTTTACAGGACTGCTGTAAGAATTAAATAAGATACTGTATGAAAAAGTACCAAAAAAAAAAAAAAAGTACCTGGCACAGTCCTAGTCCAGGGCACACAATAAATGTTCTATTAACTACCATTTCCATTGATATGCATCATATATTGAACAAGTCAGAAATGACCAGTGGTTGAAAAGGAGCAGCAATCCTCGGATAGTCCCTGTTTATGACACCTAAGTGTCTGGTGAATAAATCTGTTAGACAATGAGGCTGCAAGAAAACACTGTCTGGTTCATTCAATACCATACCTGAACAGCGGATTTTAACCTATCCCCAGCTACTTGGAAGGGAAAAGACCACGAATCTTTCCAGCTCAGGGAGCTGTCCTGTGGTTAAGCATAGTTTTCTCTCTCATAACTTTGTACAATGACAATGAAACCTCTATTGACCCATTTTTCCTTCTTTCATTCCATGTAGATTGAGACAGAAAGGAGGCTCAAAGTAAACTTTTAATAATAAAACAAAGAAAAGAAGGGTAAACTTTTCCTCCAGCTTTCTGGTCTTTTTTCATCTTTGGTCTTAGGCTGCTGAGAAAGAAGAGTTTGATGTTGGGTGTGTTTTTCTCATCTTTCCTCAGGATTGTTGAGTAGTAATAAGGGAGAACTTGCACTACCTTCAGGCCTAACAGACTAGGTCTATGTAGTCAAAACCATAACTTAGGATTTTACTTATGCTTGAAAGGAGGTTGTCAGCAAATCTTCCTAATTCTTCCCAATAAGAACTCATAAGTTGCCAGAGACACTAGATATACTTAGACATCTGTCTCCAAAGACCTAAGGATCCAGATAAAAATAATCAATTGTATATATATAAAGACAATTGATTTAGTTTTTAACTTTTAATATAGATGTTCAAGCAACATTGTGCATTTACAGACAAATAAAGGACAAAAATAAAGCAATGGGTACATGAGTAGACTTGAATCTTGAATCAAATTAACACCGCATCCTTTGATCATTCACTTAAAGTGTGGTTCTCAACCTTAGCTAAACATTAGAATCACCCGGGAAATTGTTAAAAATACTGATGCCTGGGCCCTCCTCACCAGAGATTCAGATTGAGTTTACCTTGGGTGAGGAAAAGATCGTATTTTAAAAGATTCTCCAATGATTCTAATGTGCACCAATTTTGAAAAACAATGACCAAAGGGATCATCCCAGCGTTCGTCTTCATTTTAGACATCCCACAATTACAGCAATAAAGTAAAAGCTCACACATGTACCCACCAGCCTCCAGCAGCTTGTATATGAAGAATTGTGATCTAATAACAAGAACAAAGATTTGCTGGAGACATCAATGACTGTCTGCTTTGTTTTTTGCTCCTGTGTTGCAATTTGAATGGTTTTATGTTCAGAACAGAAGGGAAATGAATACAATAATGAACTCTATCCACTGGTAAACATGACTAACACCTGCCACACAGGCTAACGAGGGTTATGATGTGAATCTCTGTGTTACATATAGCTTGATGCAAGAGGATTCTAAAAATTTCTTCAGGAAGGATCTCATTGTAAATATTCTAGCTTAATGGTTTTCTGTTTGTATGTTGTCCAAGTCACAAAGAAATAGCCATTATTATGACTATACAGGTTTAATTGATCATGTATTATAGATTCTTATCTTCGATGGACAACACTTTGGTTTCACTGGAGTTCTGAGCTAGCCTGTGAATGGTATGAAATACAATGTATTGGGATGGCCAAAAAGTTCATTCAGTCTTTTCCATAAGATGGACAAACATTGCTCTAGTTCAATAATTGAGGTGATCAATGTCATAAACAAGTGAAGTTTTACGATTGTTTTCCTTTAGATTACTCATCTTTATTTCTTACGTATCCCACATGCTCTGATAGCAGTGGGCAGGGTTTAAATCTCAAACTAAGTTAGACTTCTCACAAGCTTGCTACTAATATATTTTTAGAGTTCAGTTCTATTACCTTTGTAAAAACACACATATTATGGTAGATTCATCACAAAAATGAATGATTCTCCTGAATGAATGGCTCTGATTTTCCTTCCATCAAGAGGTGAAGTCTATTTCCCACCCCTTGAATCTGGGCTGCCTTGTGACTTGTTCTGGTGAACAGAATGTGGCAGAAGTGACAATGTGCAAGCTCTGAACAAACGTCTCCAGGGGCCTAGGATAGTTCTGCTCTCCCCCTCTCTAGGAACCCAGCTCCTGCCAGGAGGACAAGCCTGGACCAGCCTACTGGAGGATGTGAGTCCATGTGGAGGAGATCTCAGCTGTCCCATCCTAAACAGCGTGCACCCAGGTGACTTGCATCTAACTACAGTCACAGGAAGGAGCCCAACTGAGATTAGTTAAACCTACCTGAAACCAGAGGACCCACCCAGCAGACCTGCATATTCATGAGATAAAGAAATGCTTACTGTTACCAAATGTAAGGTAGATAGATAGTGGGAAGCGACCGCATAGCACAGGGAGATCAGCTCAGTGCTTTGTGACCGCCTGGAGGGGTGAGATAGGGAGGGAGGGAGGGAGGGAGACTCAAGAGGGAAAGGATGTGGGAACAGATGTATATGTATGACTGATTCACTTTGTTATAAAGCAGAAACTAATAATAAAAAAAAAAAGAAATGCTTACTGTTTAAGCCACCAGGTTTTGTTGTTATTTGTTACACAGCCTTAACATGACAATAGACAACTGATACATAGACCATCTGATTTGTAAATAACCTAAATATAAGACAAAATCTTTTCTAAATGCCTACTGAAGTACAATTTCCACACTTTTCCTGAATCACCAGAAGAAAGCAAAGAGAGTGTTTACTCTAGTCATCCCCAGTCATACATTCCCACGATTCTAAACAAAATTAAATTACATGTGAATTATAGTGCCCCGCAGGGATGTAGTGTCATAGCTAAGGCCAGTCATGAAAGAAAAGCCAATTGGCTTTGAACATACAGTAGTTCCCAGCACAATTCAGTCTGGCTGAAAAAACAGTGTTGTTTTTATCACACTGCACTTTTACATGTGTGCTATGTTACAGAATTCACTGTTCCTGTTTCCTCCATCTAACTGGTAAAACCCAAACATCTTCAAAGAATAAAGCCAACTGTTTAGTTCCTGATAGCATATGTTGGTACTAGAACACTTTGACCTTGACCTTCTGAACTGTTTCACAGCCGACCAAATACAACTGTCAACCAAAAGGTTTGGGGATGGGACAAGGAGACTGATTAAATAAGGTGCCTGAAATAGATACTGTTGAACTCATTTTGCCTTTTGTCCAGGGCATGTGATTCTTAACCTAGCCACTGAGCTGTGGCATGAACCTAATTAAAACCTAATAATATGATAATTATGGAAGGAAAAAGAAATGGTTATTTCAGGTTTATAGATGAGACAGGGCTTTCTCAAATGGCTTTTTCTCCTTTAGTGCTGTTTGTTCAACTTGTCACTTTAGAGTGTGTACAAAGGATCTATCTTGCAAAATGATGAATGCTGGAAGACATATTTTTAAAGGAAACTTATCAGTAGTCCATTTCAGAGAGAATTCTAACTGCAATCAGGCTTACTGCATTTTCACCTAACAATTGCAAAGCTCTTCTGTGTGATTTTGGCAGGTTTAGAGCACCACTATGTGGTCTGTTGGTGAGTATGTGAATATCTGTATATATTTTTCAAATATATATACACAGAGGTATTACATATACACATATATGGCAAAACAACAACAAAATAATTGCAATGTTTCTCTTATAAAAACAAGATCATTTGTTCACAAGAGTATGGAATGCAACTAACCTTTAAAAAGAGTAAATGAAATCTTTGCATTTAATTGTGCAAAACAAAAATAATTTGTTAGCTAATTTTAACAAATGGAAAAACACTCAGACCATTTTTTTCCAAGAGATTCTATCTTAATGCATTGTGCTATTGTGTTTCATCTGCATATGTTACATTACATTTAATGGAAATCACACAGTCCAATTATCTCTCCTGAAGGAAGAGGAGAGAGGAGAGAGGAGGTAGGGGAATCTATTGTAAGCACAGGGAGATGCCTTTGGCAGCTTAACAGGAGAAGAAAACAGACAGATCCTGCTTTGCAGCCATCCACATATACCCCTCCCACTTGGTGACTCTCTAAATAGGACCCCCCAGAAGGGGCATAGCTTGGCCTCACCAGAAGTGGAACCAAGAACCTATTTGCTCTGTGGAATGGGTTCTGGAGAGAGTGCAATTTTGCTGTTAGTAAAACTGCTGAACATGCCTCCTTTTCTAGCAGCTGCATAAATTGGGGGACACAATTTCTCTCTTGACACTCAATCCAGAAGGATAACTTTAGAGCCATTTCTCCTGAGAGATCCTTGCCTAAAAGTATAATTCAGCTTCTAGAAATTTTCATTTTAAAATGAATAGCTAATGATATTACAGTGGCTTCAGTTAGGATTCAGAGGATATTCTGGACTCTGTGTAAAAATCAAGGGCCCAGGCTACTGGTCAAATCCAGTAGTCATTAGCCACATGTGGCTACTTAAATTAAGGTGTAGTTTCTTTGTCACTCTAGTCATATTTCAAGTTCTCAATTGCTTGTGAATGGTGGCTACTATATTGCACAGCACAGATAGAAACATTTCCATCATGGTAGAGAGGTCCATCAGGCAGTACTGGTCTACAGCAATATCTAAGCTCCTGCCTGCATTTTACATGTATTAAACCAACATACTGGGTGAGAGCCTGGGTTACAGCATTGTCTTTTAATGCCTTTTCCCTTTCTCCTGCTAGTTATGTGGGATCTATATAATTCTGGATATGTGTACCTATTGACCCTAAATCTGAGAGCAGTCCCATGTTCTAGGACAGATGATAAAGATGAATACCTTCCGTGCTTATGACAGTTGGCAGGAAGCCACAGGAAGAAGATGGAGAACTTCCAGGACTAAGGGCAAAGATTGCAGTAGTGAGTTAATACATCCCATATGTACCCATCATGCATCTCTCTCCCTTTTAGACATAAAAATGGGTGGTTCTGCTATGTTTAGAGAAGGATGAAATTGTGAGAAAATTGTAAATTCTATGCTGAGGATAGAGGTTTCCTGATGTCTACATAAGTCTTGGTTTAAAATGCATCTCTGAGACAAACACATGTTATCTTTTCAAAGGGCCCTCTCTGATTTTAAATTGCAAATTTCCCCAACCTCATTCCCTGACACTTTCAAGTCTGCACATGTTGTCCACCTCTCCTGTTAGAATGGAAGGACCAGGAGACATAGATTTTTGTCTTTGTGGTCCTCTAATCTTTCCAAGCACCTAGAAAAGCATCCACAGGTGGTAAGCTCTTAGTAAATATTTGCTGAGTGAATAAATGCATTGCTCATCTCCATTGTGGCTCTCTGTCTAACCAAGGATAATAAAGCCTCCCTAGTTACTTACAGCCAGGCTAGGATTTGCTGGGTTCTAAGTTACCCCCAAGTTCCCAAAGGAACACAGTTATTAACATCGACTCTCTGATTCCTGTATCACACTATGTACTTTGAGATTCTTATTCAACATCTTCTGCTCTTCTCTGATTTATCTCAGTTCTTCTTCATCTTATCTGTACTTTGAGAGCCCATTTCTTTCTCCCTGAACTTCTGCAATAGCTCCCAAGAGGTCTCCTAGTTCTCAATATAAGACCTCATCAATCCAGCCTTCGTAATGCTTCAAGAGTTATCAAATCTCCATGAAAGGTCCTGAATGTGGTAGGCATGCACAGGCCTCCATGATCTGTGCCACCAAATATCTCTCAAGTCTTGTAAGCTTCTTGACCATAGGTGCAATATTAATTGAGTCTCTTGGTTGTAAAGGACAGGTTATTTTTTCTAGCAGTCCAAAGAACCTCACTGGCACAGGTATCAAAGGATGGGCTAAACAATCCAGATACATGGGGGCTCAGAAGTGCAGCTCAGCCTCAGAAACAACAGAAGCCAGGTATTTAAAGACTTCCAAGACTCTGTCTCTCATCTTTGCTTCTCTCTGTGTATCAGGGTATCTATCACTGCAGCTCACCTCTCTGCACATGATGGAAGCCTTACCACCGCTAACTCCCAAAGATTCTCTCTCTCACCTTCATCCCCAGAAAAGGGAGAACACAGTCTCTCTGGTATCCTAAGGTTTAAATTCCCAGGTGGCAGACTCACTGCCCTGGCCTGAGACAGGTGCTCCCAGGAGGCAGGGGCCCACTATCCTAACATGCAGGCTCCTTAGTTACAGACAAAGATGGGGGAAAGACAAATTCTCACAGGAGAACCAGTCTTTCTCAGTTTTTTAAAGATATTTGTAGGGCAGTGTCTCATATCTTTAGATGCACAATTAGTGTTTGTTGTGATGAAAAGACATTATTTTGACAGCTGAAATAAATAGGAAACTGGAGGAACTCTAATATATCCATATCATTATTTTACCAATATTTTAGCTGAATCTCATGGTAACAAGAGGCAGGGCATGAAAAGTATTTTCTTTCTAGAAATCAACTAACTGCATCACCAATATCCCAGATGACAAAAAGAAACTACCTTGGAAATAATAATAAATAATTATTGTAATTTGCTCTGCTAAGAGCTTCACACACATTATAATGTAGTGGGTAATGTCAGAGTGAAAAATGTGAATCCTGGCCTTAGCATGTTTGGCTGTGTGACTCTGGCAATTACCTAACATTTCACTGCATCTATAAATGGGGGTGAAAATAGTACCTATTAAATGCATAACACAAATCAGGCACCGGGTTTAGTGCCAGGGATAAATTAAGTCAGTGTTTCCCAAATGAGCATGACTTCGCTCCTCTAGGGACATCTGGCAGTTTGGAGACTCCTTTGGTTGTTACAACTGGATGGGGTACAGGGACCACCGACATCCAAAGGGTAGAAGCCGGGGGCGCTGCTAAATATGCTGCCATGCACCTGACAGCCCTCACAATAAACAATTATCCATCCCCAAACGTCAGTAGTGCCGTGGCTAAGAAACCCTGTATTAAGGGACTGTTAAATGTTACTTACCATTATTACTAGATAGAATGATCGTAATAGCAAACTCTTCTACAAGACTTACAATGCATCAGGTACTATTCTAAACAGTTTACATATAGTAACCAAATTTAATCTGTACCAAAAAGAAAAATCCAATTTATGTAGTAGATACTATTTGTTTCTCTATCTCACGAACATGAGAGTGTAATGACAAGGATTTAGTTTCTATTTCTCCCGGATGGTAATCAGAACTCACCAGTGAAATTACAGTAAATCCTGGTGAAAAATTATTCTCACGGGGGGGATATGTTTTTATGAGAAGAAGACTATAAAGATTTTGAACACTTTTCCCTTCTCCCTCTTCATACTTGCACACTCCAATTCACATTTTAAGAATGTTGGAATTTTCATTTTTGTTTGTTTTCAATCAGATATTCAAACCCAGTAGTTTCCCTTCCTCCTCTTTTCCCAGCCCCTCCCCTCACTATTAGAGGTTGCTTTGCAAGGATTAGAGCAAATAACTAATATGAAAAGATACGAGATTGGAGTATTTATTCTAAAGCTTAAGTTGGCTTTCCTGCACTTTGATGTATAAGCCTCTTCCTGAATTTTCTCCAAATAGGTTGAGTAATACTGTGGAAGTACCTTCCAAGGCAAAGGCCTGCAAGATGGCGACAGAATGTTGAACATTGCAAGTCCTTTGGGGACATTAGAGATAAAAAGCCTTCTTTCCTGGATTAATGCAGTTGTTTGAAAACTGATTAGTTATTGAGCCTTTAGCTTATTTTTTAAAGATCTCATTTTACTTTGGAACAGTGCTCTGCAGGCTTTGTATTTTTAGGTGTTTGTGTGTGTATGTATGACTGTGTTTTATGCCAAGCCTATGGTAACTGAGTTAAATGTAATGAAATGACTGTTCTTATGACCCAGTACAGTGAAAAAGCAAAGCATTCAGCCAAATCCTTAATCTTCCATACAAAAATAACTCCTACTTCTCAGGCAACACAGGAAACCTTAGGAAAATGAAAAGATGTCCATTTATCACCAAGATTCCAAAGGCCATATTTTTTCTGTATCTACTGACATTTATTCCCTCTCAATGACCTAACATTTCCATGATGAAATGCAACACTATACAGAAGCATCTGAACATGGCTCATTCAAGATAGCATGGGACTCAAATTTTAATCCAATCAAATTAACTCTATCAATAGGTGTGGGCTGCCTAGATTTAGAAAAAGGGACTGGTCCAGGCCTTCCTGAGACAATATCCTGCAAGCACCCATAGTTAGCAGATTTTACAAAACACATACGAATGATTGGACTGGTTTCATAGTATCTCCTGATACAATACACTGCAACTGGAAAGTCAGAAATCACAAAATTAGAAAAAAAAAAAAAGAAATCAAGTTTCCTTAACTCCAAGGAAAATAAAAATCTGGACTTCACCATAACTAGTTGGGACAAATAGCACTCAGTAAGAAGACCTCCTCCTACCCCACCAGGGACCCAGCATCCTCAAAACTGCAACTTCCTTCACCATAACACTTCTTCCTCCAGACCCCTCAGGTGTAATCTCTATCAGGTCTACTATGAAACTCTCATTCATATGGAGTTTCTGTAAGAAAATTAAATATCTGACGTGATATTAAGAAAATGATCTTATAACAGTGCTATGACAAACATGCATTGTTTCATATGTAAATGACCAATGTCATTTATAAATGAGGGTCACATATAAATAACCCTCAAGGGGTTCATATGCTAGATTAGCCTTTGGGTTGAGTTTGGTGGGTGGCTGAAGATAATTAGGGTGTCTGACATGTCGGGATGAGCAGAATTGCAGAAGAAATAAACATATCTTTACTTTGGACCAACTACTCCTTAATATAGCTTTGTTTTACAGAACGTTTTCCGGTAAGATTTTTCGTGAATAGTTAATATAAAATGATTTTGAAACATTTAAATCAGTGATAAAGCTGTCAGGTGAATGCCAACATGTGTCTGAGCACAGACTTAATGAAAGAGAAATACTGTATCTTTAGAGATGTCCCTAAAAGTTCCATTCCTGCTCTGTGAATTGTGGAAGAAAATGGGCCCTTTTGAAGGAATACTTGGAAGTTCTCTCTCTAAACAGTAACAGATTGTTTTTTCTGTCTTATTTTTGAGTCAAGATTAGGATTGGCCTGTTTAATCACCAACCTGCAGGAAGAATGTTTGATTAGGGAAACAGCAATTTATTTAAAGGTGGGAAGACTGGTCCTGCTCACACTAGGTCATAGAATGATAAAACTAGGAAGTTTCTCCAGAGATCCTCTAACCCATTTGTACTTTCAGAGTAGTTCAAGGTCACTGAGGCAGAAACTCAAGGTCAGAGCTCAAGTCTTTACTCCTAGAACAGTGTTTCTGCTACTGTGTTGCATCATCACTTTTATTTTATCCTCTCGGAGCTCATCTGCTCAGAAGAGCCAAGCAAATATGCACACGACCCTTATCCCAGAGTCTAAAACAAGATGAAAAATTGAGTGACCATCAGGCAGCTGACATGAAGGTAACCTGGGCACTACTTTAGCTTCTTTTCCTTGGTTTTCTCTAATATCTGTCTCTGTATGGCTATTAGGTAAATGTGTTGCTATAGAATCTTGCGTTTCTCACCTCACAAGTTGAGGAAGATTAAAGTGAGTGGGTGCCATAGGAAAGTTGGATGAAATAAGGCAGATTTGAGAGGCTATAAAGAAGATTTTAGGCCTAATGGGCTTTGGGAAGTATTTGCAAAACTGAACTAGACACTGGTCTTGTTGTCATGGAAACCAGCAGTGCTGAGAGGTAGGGATGAGTGCTCCAGTGAGGAAGGTTCTCCCTAAAGTTCTGGGGGGGTCATATAAACTCCCAACCCACCTTTGAGCTTGAAATCAGCCTGTCCTGCTACATAGCAAATCTGCAACATGGTGCTGAAAACATTTCTGGAGTTAAAAGTGTTCTGTAACTTCCTTTGCTGTGTTAGTTTGAAAAAAAATCCATATATTGTGTTCTGGGCTCCTCCTATCTCTTATCTACTACAGAACAGGAGCAAAGGAGAGAAAGACGGGGCATCGGCAAAGAACGCATCTGGCAACGTCCTATCGATTTCCACTTCCTGCTTCATCAAATTAGAGCAAAAAAATGTTTTTAACAAATGGTGCTCATGGGGTGTCAATTGTCAAAATGTGTCTGCTGAAAAACTCCTTTCACAAAAGACCTTATTTTGCCAAGGAAGTAATTTTTAGCTTGTGAGTACTGCTTGCTACTTTTTACCTTTTAAGTGCAAAGAGTTCACGTTATATGAGGTTTGGGGGGTTTTTTTTGGTTGTTCTTCTTTGTCTTAGTTTAAGATGATTTCTGTGTATATGTGTAAGTATGTGTGTGCAGACATGTACCTATATATGTGTACCTTTATGTGTATATATGTATTCTTTTTCTTATTATCTCCTGTTTTCATTGTAATGCTTACTATTATTTTGCAGTTGGTATAAATTATTTCTACTGCTTTGGAAATGTTTACATAATTATGCTTCTTAAAGGGGCTTAGTATTTTGTTTTCATTGATAAGGAAGTAGTTAATATTAATAAGGAGGGATTTCCCTGGTGGCACAGTAGTTGGAAATCCGCCTGCCAATGCAGGGGACACGGGTTCGATCCCTGGTCCGGGGGATCCCACATGCCACGGAGCAACTAAGCCCGTGCGCCACAACTACTGAGCCTGCGCTCTAGAGCCCGTGAGACACGACTACTGAGCCCATGTGCCACGACTACTGAAGCCCGAGCGCCTAGAGCCCGTGCTCCTCAACAAGAGAAGCCACCGCAGTGGGAGGCCCGTGCACCACAATGAAGAGTGGCCCCCGCTCACCACAACTGGAGAGGGCCCACACGCAGCAGTGAAGACCCAACACAACCAAAAATAAATAAATAAATAAAATTGATTCCTTAAAATAAATATATTAATAAGGGAGTGTTATCACAGAGTCAGGCTCACATATAATCCTGTTTTTAGCACCTTCTCCCAGTACACTCAAAACATAGTTACACTGCTTTTATATAATTATGCAGACCTCAGTATAGGATATTTAAGAGTTTGCAACCTGAAGAAAGCACTGCAGAAAGTAGGAGAGATGGAGATGTCTGTAGGTACCAACTTAGTCTGGCCAGTGCTGGGGGGAAGCGTGGGCAGGGAGGGGCAGAGAGGTTCTGAGGGTCGAGTGGGATCTGGGACTCGGTGTCCAGGTTGCTTTGCTCTCTGCCTTTCCCCCTTCCCTGTTCCAGCCAAATGAGCCTATGTCCATCTGCAGCCTTAGGCCTGCCTACTTTAGGTAAGTTGAGGCTCTGGACAAGGCAAGCACTAGAAGCCCACAACTTCAAAAGTGGCTATGTTCAATTTCCATTTCTGTTGCTGGGTCTACCCGTCTTTGACGGTCCTCCTTGTTTGAATTGTGACAGCTTTTCACTGTACCCTTTACTTAAGCTCATAACTTTCTGCCACTCAGTTTCCGAAAGCTGTTTTTTCATCTTTGTTGCCTGCTTCTCTCACCTCTGTACTCCTGGTAACCACTCTACTCTACATCTTTAGCTGATGAACAACCTGATCTCAATCCCTGGTCCACATGAATCTTCTATCTTCCTATCTGGGTACTAGCTAATTACCTTCTGGATTTCCTTCAGTGTGTCTTTTTATACTGTAAAGGCAAAAAGCTAAAAACTACATTTTCCAGTCTCCAATGCAACCAGGGGGCTGGATGGGAACTCGATTTTAAATATTAGATGCATTTGGAAGAATTTGAAAGATAGAAGCAAGTCCTTTGGGGCAAGAAGGCCATGGAAATGTCAAGTTCTTCTGCCACCCTGTTCCGGTGTCCATTCTCCAGCTTCCTGGGGGTGAGGAGGCACTTGTAGGGGAAGCAGTAGCCAGACTCCATCACCAGCTCATTGAAGGTCATGCACCAATGGCAAAGGTGGCAGAAATGGAAGTTGCTCCGTCCCTGGATTGCAGTCTCACCAATGTCTTCTGGAATCAGTTGTTCAGTGGAGGTCTCAGAGGCAATACAAGTGCTCTGGGAGTCATCCCTGGAGACCAACGTTAGAACCCCTTCCCCCAGGCCTCCCAATGGTTTGAAAAGCATCTGATTCCTTGCAATAAAGAACTGTGGCTTAAAATACCGAGAGTCATTTCTGCTTTCCAAACTGAACTCTGGCTGATACAGCAACCAGGTGGTTGGGCCCTGTAGAAAGATGGGGAAGCCAAGAGATGACAAAGCCAAAGAACTTAGCAGATGAGAAGTTGACCCCACAAAGGAGTGACAAATCAGGAAGAACAAAAAGCTTCAGTGGTCTAGGCAGGCAGGGCCCAGAGTCTGAGACTTAGAGTCACAAACATGGGATAGACTCTGACCTTAGAGAAGAAGCTCTTTTCTGTTTGCGTTGTTTTATAGATGGGTTTAAACCATGCTGATCTGATAAGTATCGTTAACAGTGCAAATGAAAAAATTATTCCCAGGCAGAGCCAGCTAGAGCTGCCTGAGTTTATCTATTCCTCTTGTATTAGCCAACCTTCTCCAGAGAAACAGAACCCATAAGATATATAGAGATATGTAGAAAGAGATTTATTATCAGGGGTTTGCTTATGTTATTATGGAGGATGAGAGGTCCCACGATCTGCCATCTGCAAGCTGGAGGCCAAGGAAAGCTAAGGATGTAGTTCCAGTCCAAACCTAAAGGCCTGAGAACCAGGAGAGCCAATGGTGTAAGACCCAGTCTGAGTCCGAAGGGGGTCAGGGTGGGTCAGTGATGTGTCCCGGTCCAAGTCTAAAGCCCCAAGAACACCAAGGTCTGAGGATGGGAGAAGATGCCTCTCCCAGCTCAAGCAGAGAGAATTTACCTTTGCCTTTTTGTACTATTTGGGTCCTCAATGGATAAAATCCTGTCATGCACTGGTGTCCTGCATTGGTGAGGGTGATCTTCTTTACTCAGTCTACCAATCCAAATGCTAATCTCTTCCAGAGAAGCACCCAGAAATAACATGTTACCAGCTATCTGGACATCCCTTAGCCCAGTCAAGTTGACACAAAATTAACCATCATACCACCTGTGATAGATGTGTCCCTAAAATATATTTTTGGGATGAAGTTACTTAAAGGCTATTATGCCACAGAGAGGGGACAAGTTGGAAAGGGAAAAAGTCACATGCCCTTGTCACCAGCATTGGGATGGATTTAAAGAACAGTATCTGTCACTAGCTAGGGCTATTACTTTCAAGTTAAAATTGTTGCCTGATCCCCTCAGCATCTGCCTGAGCTTTTAAAGTCTCCTATTCCCTGCAAGGAGCTCTTCTGGATCCCAGAGAGTGAAGAGGAATTACTAATATTAATGAGCAGTATAAAATGCCAAGTGCTTTATATACATTATTTCATTTAATCTATATCAACCTATAAGGTAGATACCATTAGGTACTACCTAATTGTATTTTCTATAAGGTAGATACTGTTATGCTAAATGTAGATATCTATAAGGTAGATGCCCTTTTAAAGACTATAACTTAGCAAGGTTATGGAAAGTGCCCAAGAACTCATGGCTATTAAGAGACACAGCCTGGATCTGAAACCATGGCAAGCCTGTCTCTGTCTTAACCTTTATGGAATCTGCCTCCCCATAGGCTCACCTGTTCTATAGGCCTTGACTGTACAGAACAACTCTCAACGAGTCACGGATGTATTTTTTTTCAATTTCTTATTTCAACTGTACTCCCTGAGATAAGCACACACAAAAAAAATTTCCAAGCAAAATCTTTTCAGTGATACGTACTCCTAACCTTTCCTGGAATGGGGTAGTGGCACGAGGCTTTCTGAAGATCTTCACAGGATCTGCTCTACCAGGGGGAGATACCTTCCCTCTTCTTTAGGGCCCCTGAGCATCAGAGCTGCTCCATCAGGACTGCTTGGTAGCATCCCGTCAACCTCTTCCATCAGCAGGCCATGGAGCTTCCCCTTGCTGTTAGGCACCAATGCTTGTCTCTGGATTTTGTATTACTGCTTGAGGATGAAGAGCTATTCTGCCAGGGAAGATGCTGCCCAGATAGAATTTAAGGAAAAGAATGGAACACAAGTCTTAATTGTGTGTGGAAGAATACATTTGAAGGTAATAGGGAAAATCACAGAATAGTGAGAAAAAGTTTTAGATATAATGGAACATCCCTGTTGCTGCTATTTACGTGTATATCTTGCATATGCATTAGGCTTGTTTTGCTATATTCCATTGTTTCCCTGCTGAGGCCACCCTTTCCTCTCCCACATCAGCAGGGGCCTTTCCTCAGAGGGCAAGTCAGCTCTAGTTTCTATTGTCTGGCAAGAGGCAGCTTCTCAGTCAGGAAAATGAAACTGAGAAGGAGGGTCTTAAGCAGAAGGGAGAAGAAAATCCTGTCAGGCACTGGTTGCACACCCTTGGGTCTAGGCTTAGGCTGCAAGTTGCCATGTCCCAAGATGGGGGTCCACCCACTGAGGCATAACAGTAGTTAGAGAAGGTCGAATCCTGGAAGCCCAGGAAGGAAGCCATCCCTTGGAAACCCAATTATGTGGATTCTGTTCCTTTTTGTGTTGCTCTCTCTTTTGCCATCTCCTGATCTATAGTAGCATTTTGTTATAAAAATAATATCTAACATTTACTGAACATTTACTATGTGCCAGAGACCATGCTACATTTTCCTGGAATTATCTCATTCAGTGCTCACAGTAGTCCCAGGAAATGGGTATTGTATACATCCCTATTCCATAGATGAAGAAAGTGAGACTCAGACGGGTAGTGAACTGCTTAGAGTCAGACTGTTAAAAATTGGCAGACAGTGACTTGAACCTACTTCTGAACTGTCTGATGAACTGTCTGATGCCAGAAACACTCTTAATCGCTTGCCTTATTGGACAAGAAATAACAACCCTTTCTCTGTTGGCCTTGTCTCAGCTCTGTTATGGAATAATAGAGAATCAGGTATCCACACCTGGCCAAAATATTACAGAGGTGGAAGTTCAGGTTTTTCTGTCACATCTTACGGAAGATCCTAAACGAACTTTTTGGCCAACCCAATATATGGAAGGTCTACATGGAGGTGGCAGGCATAAATGACTTGAGATTCCCAAGAGTCAGGTGAAATTCAGGAGAAAAGAAATAGAGCCTCAAAGATCTTTCCCATTTCCCTCTATTACCAAATATTGAGAGTCTAGGTTTCATTTAACAATAAAATGTTACTTTCATTGTACAAGGTACTGTGGCCATGTTTCACGGCTTGGGGTAGAGAAGAGATTTCCATAAAATATCGATATTTTATATGGGGTCAGCAGCACACCTGGACTTTGGAATGTGGTTCAGTACTTATTATTTGCTGGTGTGAAGTAAATGACTCAGAACATATCTTCTTCTCAACTCATAATGGTGAAAAATAGGGCGTATATGTCAGACAGCTTCAAGGCAATAAGGAACTTGAATGAACTAGAGATACTATTCACAATACCCAGTTATTGTGTTACACAGGAAGAAACCTGGATCATGAATGTGTTATATTTCCTAAAAGTCACCCATAAAAAGAGAAGGTCAAGCAGGCAGAGGGTCATGTTCAGGTAGCCTTTAACATTAGCCATCCAAGGGTTTTCCAAGGGACCTAAGGTGATTCATTAATTGATTTATTCACTCTACTACCAATGTCTACTATCAATAATCGCTGGGCCAGGGATTATGTTAGATACTGGGGTAGAGCCGTGAAGGTACCTGGCCTCATATTATACAGATCCTTGGAGCTCTCCAACTCAAACATGCTATTTCCTTCCATTATCAGCTGGGAAAATACCAATGCATGGTGCAAACAAAATCAAACTAGCAAATCAAAAAGTCCAAGTACAATTACAAAAGCCAGACCAACTGCTCACCCAAATGGAGTCCCAACTTTCCATGGGAGTAGAGTTTGGAGATGCATCACTCATCTACTTCTAAACTTGAAATGAACCTTCATTTACCCAGTTGTGGCTACAAGTAGCAAGAGGGTGAGAAAATGCCAATGGGTTGGTCTTGCAATTGAGAATCAGTAGCACAGACAACTTTTTTAAAATTTGAACACACTGACTGATAAATAGCAAGATAGAGCAAAGGCACACATCCCTGGGGAATACTGCCACCTGACCTCCAGCCAGACTTTGCTCCAAACCTTCAATTTAGTCTCATAAACATGTTTTTGATTGACTTGCTTTTTTGCCATCTTCTTTCTAGGTCCGTGTTTAGAGGCTTTTTTTAAAAAAAATGTTAACTTTGTACTCTTCTGTAGTTTCCTTTCAGTTAGCTTATTTGAAGAGTTCTTTGAAGATGAAAAGTCCCGTGTTAAATGTGAAGCATCAGATCTACGCATTCTGCAAACAGATAATGTGAAGGTCATGAAAAGCTAGCATACTAAAACAGAATCAAACAGGAAAAGGCAATTTCCAAAAGAAGATAAAATTTAATAACAACAATACTGATAATACCTGAGAGTTTAGGATCTCCTTTTCATTTGCAGTCTTGGAAGTCCTGATTCATTTATCATTAGAAAGTCCCATGAAGCTAAGTTTCTAAGAAGAAATAGCTACTGTCTAGTACAGGAAAGCAAGAGCATTAGAATGCTTGGCCCAAACTCGCAGAACAGAGGGAGCAAGAGAGAACCAACACTTATGAATTGATTTGCATATTTCCAAGATTGCCTACCTGAAGATTCAGCCTTAGAATAAGGCAGATGAGTGAAAAAATATCAATCGGCTAGCAAGCAGAGGAGCAGAAGTTGAGCTTAGTTTGAAAAGCCTTGAGTACCTCTCTCTGCTCTTCTCTCTGCTTATGCTAATCAGTGGAGGTTTAGACATATCTTGTAGGCAATTCCCAGATCTTATCTACATTCAGAAAGCAGCCTCTGTGCAGCACACACCTGTCTTACCATGTGATTTCAAGAACAGAAGAAGTACTGGGCAACAAGTCATATGGCCTTTTCTGGACATCTGCTAAATATTCTCTTGTAAGGAGGAACTCAGAGACACCTCTTGGGTGATGGCTCATTCCAGGAGCTGAAGGAGGTGATCATGCAGATGGTGAGCCTAAGAAGGGCTACATCGTCCTCCTAGGTACTGCTAAGGAGAGACCAACAACTCACAGAGCCTAGGACCATGGAGCTGCCTCCATTTGTGTGGTTCTGGGACTAGGGCTGTACCCACTTAAATATTAAGATATGTAGAAGATGTGGTATATATATACAATTGAGTATTACTCAGCCATAAAAAAGAATGAAGTAACGCCATTTGCAGCAACATGGATGGACCTAGAGATTATCAAACTAGGTGAAGTAAGTCAGAAAAAGAGACACAAACACCATGTGATATCACTTATATGTGGAATCTAAAATATGACACAAATGAACTTAACTACAAAACAGAAACAGACTCACAGACAAAGAGAATAGACTTGTGGTTGCCAACAGGGAGAGGGAGTAGGATAGGGATGGAGTGGGAGTTTGGGGTTAGCAGATGCAAACTGGTATATACAGAATGGATAAACAACAAGGTCCTACTGTATAGCACAGGGAACTATATTCAATATCCTGTGATAAACCATAATGGAAAAGAATATAAAAAAGAATGCATGTATAACTGAATCAGTTTTCTGTACAGCAGAAATTAACACAACACCATAAATCAACTATACTTCAATAAAATTTTTTAGAAAAGATATGTAGAGAAGGATAAGAAAACTATCCTTCAACCAGTGAAGTTAGACTTGAGATCAAAAATAGGTCTGAAAAGCTTTCAAAGAGATGGGTACATGTCATAAACAATAGGTTGAATTGTCTTGGAGAAATCTCTTAGACCATCATTTTTCTGCCTTGGGGTATCTCCTCTGTTGGCCCAACCAGTGTTTGGGGGCATACAGTGGCACAGGGAAAGAGGTTCTAAACCCTTCCAGTCGCCCATCCTCTAAAAATCTCCACTCACAAAAAATTCCTATTAAACTAAATGTACTAACCATTTTGTGCAGGTTAGAAATGTTAAATATTTTGAAGTTCTCAAATGTGTTCCATGTCAGTAAAACTGCTATATGTTCATCATGGTTGATTAAAACAAAACAAAACAAAACAAAACAAAAAACACTGTTTGGTTTGCCCTCAGTACCTTCATCTATGAAAAGATGATGTGCTAGGGTTGTTTTTCTCTAACCTGAACTTGAATCACAGTCACCTGGAGTGTTTGTTAAAATGCAGATTTCCGCACCCCAACCCTAGAGTTTCTGATTCAGTAGGTCTGGGATGGAGCCCTGAAATTTGCATTTCTAACAAGGTGCCAAGCAATGCTGTTGCTGCTGCCCAGGGACCACACTTTAAGAACCACTGGACTAGAAGACCTTAAATTATATTTCAAGTTTAGGTATTGGTTTTCTATGGTTACCATTTGGTGGAGGAAGGGGAAGGTCAGTTCAATGTTGAAAACATTTATGAACCCACACATTTACAGTCACCTGATTAATGACAAAGGCAACACTGTGCTGTAGTGGGGGAAGAGTGGACTTTTCAACAACTGGTGCTAGGTCAATTGAATATTCACAGAGGGAAAAATATATATCTGGATCCATACCTCACACCACACACATACCCCAATTCTGAATGTGGTGTACATCTAAATGTGACAAATAAATCAAAAAATCTTCTATAGGAAAATATATGAGAAAAAATTCTGTGACCTTAAGATAGACAAGGTCAATAAAAAATTAACCATAAGGGAAAAACAAAACTTGACTATATTAATATTAATCACTTCTGTTTATCACAAAACACCATTAAAAGAGAATGAAAAGGCAACATATAGAGTGAAAAAAGGATATTCACAACCCGCACATCTGAGAAGACACTGATAGAATATATAAAGTACTCCTATAATCGAGTAAGAAAAAGACAGAAAGTGCAATAGAAAAATGATCCAAAGGCTTGAAATTACACTTCACAAGAGAATACTCAAGTGAGCAATAAAATACGAGAATATGTTCAAATTCGTTAGTCATTAGGGAAATGCAGATTAAAACTAAAATGAGATACCACTTACGCAACCAATCAAAATTGTTAAAATGAAAAGGACCAATAATACCAAATGTTGTTAAGGCTTTGGAACAACCTTAACTCTTATATACTGCTAATGCAAGTGTAAATTGCTAACAGCCACTTTGGAAATTGTTTGGCAGTATCTACTAAGGCTGAACATAAGCATACACCATGATTGAGCAATCCCATTACTAGTTACATACCCAGTAGAATAGTGTAAATATGTTCACCAAAGACATATACTAGAAGGTCATGATAGCATTATTCATATTAGCCCCAAACTAGAAACTACTCAAATGCCCATCAAGAGTAGAATGGGTAAACAAATTCTAGTATCTTCCTACAATGGGATACTGTCATCACAGGGTGGATCTGCAACAGTATAAATAAATCTCACAAACCTAATGCTGAGTAAAAATAGACAGGTACAAAATAGTAAAAACTGTATGATCCCATTCATATAAAGTTTTAAAGGAGGCAAAATTAACCTATGCTATTAGAAGTCATTTTTCTAATAGTGAATAGCATGAGTGGGTTTCTGTGGTATTAGTAACGTTGTTTCTTGATCTAGGTGCTGGTTACATGGATATTTTTATTTTGTGAAAATGTACTGAGATATACACATATGATATGTACATTTAGCTATACATTTACATGTAGTTATAAAAAAAATCATGATGGAGTGCGCTCCAGATTCTCTTCAGGTGTTCAGTTTGGTTTACATGTCTGTTAAGCCCCAGTAAATCCCTTCTACTTCAGGTGGAACCCATTTTTTCTTTTCTTGCTCTTCTGTACAATAGACACATTAAAGCCACTTCTCAGTCTCTTTTTTAAGCTAAGAAATTATTTCTTTACCCCTGTCTTTTGGATTTGTCTTTATAACCCTTGAATTAAAGAACTACTTGCATCTTGTCCAGTGGATTTAGATACCATGTTTAAACTGACAATTCCCAAATCTTACCTTTCCTCTGTACCCCAGATACAAGTATCCATTTCTTCCAAATTTGCTTTCTCTCTAGCCTTACCCATCTTAGTAAATGACACCACCTTATTCAGATGTTCAGGCTGAAAACTGAGACCATCCTTGACCTTGCTCTTTCTCTTTCATTCTCCATATAAATCCATCAAGTCCTAGCCATTCTTTGGCCAACCCTGTCTAGTAGGGATACTACACTCTCACACATTTCACCATCATCTCTTACCTGAAAAATGGATCTAGGCTTTTAGCTGGCATCTGTGCTTCCAGTCTTAGCCCTAACATAAAATCAGATTGTACCATTCTCTTGCTTTAAACCTCTACAACAGCATTACCACAACTATTAAGGACACAATCTAAACTTCTCGGCCCGGCCTTTTTTTTTTTTTTTTTTTTTTTTTTTTGCGGTACGTGGGCCTCTCACTATTGTGGCCTCTCCCGTTGCGGAGCACAGGCTCTGGAAGCGCAGGCTCAGGGGCCATAGCTCATGGACCTAGCCGCTCCACGGCATGTGGGATCCTCCCGGACCGGGGCACGAACCCGCGTCCCCTGCATCGGCAGGCGGACTCTCAACCACTGCGCCACCAGGGAAGCCCTCGGCCCGGCCTTTAAACCTCTTCTTGCACCTCATTTCACTTCACCTCTGCCTATGTGCCCTTGTTGGGAGCCTTCCCTCTTTAGGACCTTTACACATTTCATCTGCCTGAATGTTTTTTCCCCCCAAATCATTGCCTGGTTAGTCTTTGTCATTTGGGTCTCTAGTCCCTTAGAGATGACTTTGCTGGCCACCAAATTTATAACGTTTTTCTAGCCCTGGTCCTTAATCACCCTGTATCACATTATTTTGCTTAAATTTTCTTCATAGCACTTTAAAATATATATATATTTATTTATTTGGTTGCACTGGGTCTTAGTTGCAGCAAGCAGGCTCCTTCAGTTGCGGCACATGGGCGCCTTAGTTGTGGCATGCAAACTCTTAGTTGCGGCATGCATGTGGGATCTAGCTCCTTGGCCAGGGATGGAACCTGGGCCCCCTGCATTGGGAGCGCTGAGCCTTAACCACTGTGCCACCAATAAAGTCCCACTCACAGCACTTTTTATGATGTCAAATTTTCTTGCTGTGTTCCAGCACCTTGCACATATTAAGCACTAAGTAAATAAGTGTTGAATGAATTAATGAACTCAACAGAAGAGAGAGCACAGAAGAGAGATCTCAACAGAAGATAAAGCACAATCTTACTCAATCCCCTGCTTCTAGGGAGAAATACATTGACTTCTGTTCTTCATTACTTTAGTGGGAAGGTATTCCTGAATGTCTTCATGCTAAACAAATATCATCTGACAGCTAAACAATATCCAGTGGCTACATCTCTGGGTGTCACACTGAGACATAAGAGGCGATAGCTTAGGAACTCAAGAAAAGGAGGACAAAGGCAGGAGCACTGGGCAGGCTTCAGCTGACAATGCAGGATCAAGATCTGAAACTAAGCAGGGAGTCTGGATCCATGATCACATGAAAGGTCCTCAAGAGAAGGGCCTTGATATTGGGCCAACATTTGCTAATGCCAGAGAGTTTTGGTATCTTTTCTTTTTAAGACAGGAAACCTTCTCCAAGCATAGGTAACCTGAAGGCTAGCTATGATATTACATGAGAACAAAAGGACAGATTAGGAAGCAAAAGGGTAAATAGGAGAGAGCTTGCTTACAAAGTCTGATCCCTAGATGATAGCCACATATATTAGGACATAAATTTGGTGAACATATATTTCATTGAGAAAATGGACCTTCAAAATGGTTAATTGAATCTACAATGTATTTTATAGCTAGAGTTTTCTGCCCAGTTCATTTGCTCTTTTTTTTTTTTAAACTTGAACAGTAGGAGGGCTTCTAAAGTAGGTCAAAAAGGGAGATTCAACTCACCACATCCAGTTTTCACTGTCTCATTAGGCCAAATCCCGTGGTCTTGGTTGCCATCCCCTTAAAAGATGCAGCACAGCTCAGCACTGCAGCTGCTGTTACACAACTTCACTCCTTCCCCAGTCCACTGCTGTGGTCCCTGCCAGGCTGCACCGAGCAAGGCTAGCAATCAGAAAGCTATCCACACCCCAGGGCAATTGATGCAAATAAACCCTAGGCCATTGTGATGTTATTGGGACATAAATGCACAAATAGATGCTGCCTTCATACCCTTCTGGAACTGTAAACGTGCCCTAATTAAAGCAGGCACAGCAGCTCTGCAGACGCAGCCAGATAGCAAATGCAGGGGCTGCCTGCCTGACTCTTCAGCTTCCAGATTATGGCAATGCCATAATCTGAATTACATAAATTACATAAATTCATTTGTAACTCAGTGTTCTCCACTTTAAGTGATGGGGCTTTTGCCTATTTAGGCTATCTAGCCTCTAAAAGGTTTGTATCAAAGAATGCAGAATTTTAAAGGACATTCCACCCAGGGAAGGAATCCTATATAACATTCTTTGTATCATGTAGCCTGCTTAGCAGGGCTGCTGACCAAAGGCTGAACCAAGCCTGGGGTCAGCAATGGTCAATCCCAGAAATCCATGAAGGGACAGCAGATTCAGCCTGTCATGCCAGAGAGTTATGGATCAGCAACCAAGGTCAATCTTAGAACCCTAACTTAGAAATTTTAAATGGAACCCAAGGACAGTGTAACACATTCACACCATCTCTCCCTAGCTAAGTTAGCGTTTCTCTGGAAATAAATGAATCACATTCTAATTTCACTATGTGTTAAGTGTTTGATGTTCAACAAATCTAAAGATAGTAACTCTGTACAACATTGAAATAACAAATTTCCAAATGGTTTGCTTGAGATGTCTTATAAACAGGCAGAGATCCAATGTCCCCCTCTGGCAAACTCCCACCCTCAACTATATCTCTGCATTGGGACAAAGCAGAGTGGAGCCATGAAACAAACCATGGGTGAAGAGGAGGCAGGGTAATAGAAACACATATCAATAGATGTGCAGTTTTAAAAAATGGTCTCAAATATTTTTACACTCCTTCCAATGAGAAGTGGAGTACATATCCCTCACCTTGAAACTGGTTGGGCTTGTGACTGCTCTAACCAGCAGAGTACAACAGAAGTGACACTATGTGACTTCCAAAACTAGATCAGAAAAGCCTACAGTATTCATCGTCCTCCTGGTTCTCTTGGGATACCTGCTCTGGGGAAACTCCTCCAGGTGCCATGTATGTCTGACTACCCTGAGGCCACCATGCTTGAGAAACCACATGTAGGAGCTCAGGTCAACAGTCTTCACTGAGCTCTCAGCCAACACCCAGCATCCTCTGCCAGCCATGTGACTGAACCATCTGGGACATCCAGCCCAGCAGAGCCTTAGGTTAATGCACCCCAGCCAGCAACTAACCACAACCTCATGAGAGATCCCAAGCCAAAACTACCCCAATTCCTTACCCACAAAATTGTGAGCAAAATAAAATGGTTGTTTTAAGAGCCTAGTTTGGGGATAATAAATAATAACTAGAACAGTGAGGTTTAAATTGTTTGACTGAAAAACACTGTTCTCATGATGATGGGGTACCTGCCCATTAACTTTCATCATAAAGCATCCTAAGAAAGGTGCTCTCTGGGTGAAGCCTTAGGCTGGAAGTTCAGAACCATGACTTCCAGGCAGCACTGTCTTCCCTACTCTGAGCTGAGCTCTGTCTCTGTGTAACTTTCACCCATCTGTCCTAGTTCTGACTTCTGTTGCCATAACAAGTCTTCTCTCTTCTTCTATGTGACATCAGAAAAGATTATGCAAATATAATAGGTCAATAGAAAAAGAAAAACCTTCTTTGTTCGCAGGTCCTTTGAAGCATTAAGACATTAAAGAAGTGTTCTCTCTTGAGAGCTCCCTGGGGGTCATAACATTTACACATTCTTTGCACATGTACTTTTTCTATGCAGAAATGGGAGAAATGACTATATGTGAAAAAGTCTGTTTTCATTACAGATTTTTTTTTTCTTTCAATGTGCTTAAAATGTCCAGATTGCAAAAATCAAGAAGAAAACACCAAAAAAATTCAGGCTGGGTTAAAGGGTTAAATGCAGACAGCTCAATTTGTTCATTAAAAAATGAAGAAAAATACAGATGAGTATTTATATTTTGCAAATGAAGGAGGGTCTTTCTCACCATAACTTCAAAGACTATGAGGAAAAACTGACAGAATTAATTACATACAAACTCAGAACTTTTGCATAATAAAAACATTCACAAATAAAATTAAAAATGTAATGATAAACTAAAAAAATTATTTATGGTATACAATAAAACAAAAGATTAAGAATCTTAATAATATTTTTAAAATTTCAGTTAGTAAGAAAAATGAACATTCCAATGGGGGAATAATACATACAAGCAAAAAGAAAAATGAATAAATCACTATAGAAAAATTACGAATGGCCTATAAATACATGAAAAGTTTCTGCCTCTCTTTTGTTACCAATGAAATAAAAATGAAATAAATTTTTGTCATAGTATTACTTCTCTTTGGGACACTTTTTAATTGCCAATATCCATTGGTTGACAAAGGTGTGGGAAAGGTATCCTCCCATACCTTGTTTATTAGCTATTTACTGGCCTAATCTTTCCACAGAATATTTTGGTAATATATATAAATCAATAACCTTTAAAATGAGCTTCCTCTACAACTCAGTAATTGACATCTACCCTTTAAATGTGGAAAGGCTCAGTAAAGTGTGCAAAATTTTATCTATAATAATGTTCATCAGAGCATCAATTACTATCAGGGGGAAAAAAAGAGACTCGATGAATTTTAAAAGGAAAGTGATTGATTAAAACATAGTGTATCCATGTAATAGAGTCCTATCCAGCCATTAAGTATCCTGTAGTAGAAAATATTAATAAAAGAAAAATACATAAGAATATTGTTAATTTATACAAGCAGGTTATAAAATATATAGATAGGTTTATATATATATATATTTGAAATATTTAAAATATAATAGATGTTATGAATATATATATAACATATTTTATATAATTATATAAGTATACATTAAAGTGTATGAAAAACAAATACATCAAAATAAAGTTAATATAAAATTATAAAATACATGATGTGTATTTTATATAGTTAATAGATACAAATATATATAGATTATAATCATGTATATAATTATATATAATTAATAAATAATATACAATTTTGTACCTCAGTTTTTTTTAAACAGAAAAATAAGGGTCCCACCAAAATGCTTGTGGTAGCTATCCACAAACATAGAAAATTATGGGCAATTTTTATTTTCTTCTTAGAACAGTTTTATACTTTCTGAATTTTCTACAATAACTATTTTAATCTTGAAAATAGAAATATGGATATGTGGACCCAGACAGACAGCTTTAAAATTTTGAGAAGTCTACTAACTACTCAGATTGTGCATCGACAGAAATAAAAAAGCCATTTCATGATGAGGACCTATTTGATAAGAAAGAGGATAGAAAAACTCAAAAGAACAGTGCTGAATCATAGATGCCAGAAATGTATCTTTTTTTGGAAGGAGACTGAGTAATGGGGTAGAAAGAGATCTGAACTGGGAGTCAGAGAGCTCGAGGTTGAGATGTGGACCTGAGACTACTGGCTCCATGACCCAGAACAGGACACTTCCTACTCTCATCCAAAAATAAACACGTTAGACTAAGGCATCTCAAATTCAAATCTAACCTTAAAAGACTAGGTTTTCTGATGAATTAAGACATGATTTGTCTTTAAGCACATTTTCTTTAAGCAGATATCATAACTAGAGCTGCCAGACAAAATTAAGGACAAGCAGTTATACTGAATTTCAAGTAAACTGTGAATAGTTTTCTTTCTATATATCTCATGCAATATTTGGGGCATACTCAATGCTAAAATACATATTTTTTCTTTCACTCTCTAACAGGCAAACTACTCTGGCACTCCTATTTGAGAAATGCTTATCTTAAAGAATATACACATACTAAAAGATTTGTTGTCTATATCTGAAATGCAAATGCAACTGGGTATCCTAAATTTTCATTTGCTAAATCTGGCAATCCTAGCTATCACCTCCTGAGCTTACGCAACTGACTCTCATACAATGTTCAAGTAAAATTGTGTTTCCCTATCTCAAAATTATCTTATCTGGATATCTTCTTTCCTTTCTTGCTCACCTCCTATGTCCAGGCCAATGTTAAATTGTAAGTAAAGCTGCTTATCCCCACATAACACATTTGATACCTGTCATGTTCAGACATCGGCTGAGGCTGTTGTAAGGGAGGGAAAAAACCCTTTTTCCTCTACTCAACTTAAATACTCCAACTGGGGCCCTATAAATCAGATAGGGAAAAGATAGATTAACAGCAGACAAACAAACAGAAGTTTATTAACAGGTGTATCACACAGGTACACACGGGAGCACCCAGTGATGAGTAACCCAAAGATGTGGTTAGAACTTGAACTTATATACCATGTTAGGCTAAACAAAGAAAAAGGGCATTGGGGCTTCTGGATGTGGAGGCAAGTTACAGGAAGGCATCCAAGGAAAGTATGGTGAACAGGGTTTTTAATAAGGTTTGTTATCAGAATGGAAAGACAACCCATAAAATGGGAGAAAAGAGTCACAAAGGATGAGACCAACAAGGGATTAGTCTCAAAATTTTACAAACAGCTCATGTGGCTCAATATCCAAAATCAAACAATCCAATAAAAAAATGGGCAGAAGACCTAAATAGACATTTCTCCAAAGAAGATATACAGATGTCCAAGAGGCAATGAAAAGATGCTCAACATCACTAATTATTAGAGAAATGTAAATCAAAACTACAATGAGGTTATCACCTCACACCAGTCAGAATGGCCATCATCAAAACAATCTACAAACAATAAATGTTGGAGAGGGTGTGGAGAAAAGGAAACTCTTCTACACTGTTGGTGGGAATGTAAATTGGTCCAGCCACTATGGAGAAAAGTATGAAGGTTCCTTAAAAAAACTAAAAATAGAGCTACCATATGATACAGCAATCCCAGTATTGGGCATATATACAGAGAAAAACATGGTTCAAAAGGATACATGCACCCCAATGCTCATTGCAGCACTGTTTACAGTAGCCAAGACATGGAAGCAACCTAAATGTCCATCAACAGATGAATGGATAAAGAAGATGTGGTACATAATACAATGGAATATTACTCAGCCATTAAAAAGAATGAAATAATGCCATTTGTAGCAACATGAATGGATCTGGAGATTATCATACTAAGTGAAGTAAGTCAGACAGAGAAAGACAAATATCATATGATATCACTTATATGTGGAATCTAAAAAAAGATACAAATGAACTTATTTATAAAACAGAAACAGACTCAGAAAATGAATTTATGGTTATCAGGGGGAAGGGTGGGGGAGGAATAGATTGGGAGTTTGGGATTGACATGTATACACTACTATATTTAAAGTAGATAACCAACAAGAACCTACTGTAAAAAAAAAATAATAATAGGGCTTCCCTGGTGGCGCAGTGGTTGAGAGTCAGCCTGCTGATGCAGGGTACATGGGTTCCTGCCCCGGTCTGGGAAGGTTCCACATGCCGCGGAGCGGCTGGGCCCATGTTTGTTTAAACAAATGTTTAAAAAAAACATTATGTTTTTTTTAAACATCTAAAAGTAATGTTTAAAAAAAACATTAATTTTTTTAATGTTTATATATTTTTAATTTTATTATTATTATTAATTTTTTCAGTACACGGGCCTCTCACTGTTGTGGTCTCTCCCGCTGCGGAGCACAGGCTCGGGACGCGCAGGCTCAGAGGCCATGGCTCATGGGTCCAGCTGCTCCGTGGCATGTGAGATCTTCCCGGACCAGGTCCCCTGCATTGGCAGGCAGACTCTCAACCACTGCGCCACCAGGGAAGCCCTCTGCCCATTTTTTGATTGGGTTGTTTGTTTTTTTAATATTGACCTGTGTGAATTGTTTATATATATTAGAGATTAATCCTTTGTCCATTGATTTGTGTGAAAATATTTTCTCCCATTCTGAGGGTTGTCTTTTCATCTTGTTTATGGTTTCCTTTGCTTTGCAAAAGCTTTTAAGTTTGATTAGGTCCCATTTGTTTATTTTTGTTTTTATCTCCATTACTCTAGGAGGTGGGTCAAAAAAGATCTTGCTGTGATTTATGTCAGAGAGTGTTCTGCCTATGTTTTCCTCTAAGTGTTTTATAGTGTCCAGTCTTATATTTAGGTCTTTAATCCATTTTGAGTTTATTTTTGTGTATGGTGTTAGGGAGTGTTCTAATTTCATTCTTTTATATGTAGCTGTCCAGTTTTCCCAGCACCACTTACGGAAGACACTGTCTTTTCTCTATCGCATATCTGTGCCTCCTTTGTCATAGATTAGTTGACCATAGGTGTGTGGGTTTATCTCTGGGCTTTCTATCATGTTCCATTAACCTATATTTCTGTTGTTGTGCCAGTACCATATTGTCTTGATTACTGTAGCTTCATGGTATAGTCTGAAGTCAGGGAGTCTGATTCTTCCAGCTCCGTTTTTTCCCCTCAAGATTGCTTTGGCTATTCGGGGCCTTTTGTGTCTCCATATAAATTTTAAGATTTTTTTGTTCTAGTTCTGTAAAAAAATGCCATTGGTAATTTGATAGGGATTGCATTTAATCTTTAGATTGCTTTGAGTAGTAAAGTCTTTTGCACGCTATTGATTCTTCCAGTCCAAGAACATGGTATATCTCTCCATCTGTTTGTGTCATGTTTGATTTCTTTCATCAGTGTCTTATAGTTTTCTGCATACAGGTCTTTTACCTCCTTAGGTAGGTTGATTCCAGGTATTTTATTCTTTTTGTTGCAGTGGTGAATGGGATTGTTTCCTTAATTTCTCTTTCTGATCTTTTGTTGTTAGTGTATAGGAATGCAAGAGATTTCTGTGCATTAATTTTGTATCCTGCTACTTTACCAGATTCATTGATTAGCTCTAGTAGTTCTCTGGTGGCATTTTTAGGATTCTCTATGTATAGTATCATGTCATCTTCAAACAGTGACAGTTTTACTTCTTCTTTTCCAATTTTTATTCCTTTTATTTCTTTTTCTTCTCTGATTGCCATGGCTAGGACTTCCAAAACTATGTTGAATAATAGTGGCAAGAGCGGACATCCTTGTCTTTTTCCTGATCTGAGAGGAAATGCTTTCAACTTTTCACCATTGGGAATATGTTTGTTGTGGGTTTGTCATATATGGCCTTTATTATGTTGAGGTAGCTTCCGTCAGTGCCTACTTTCTGCAGAGTTTTTATCATAAATGGGTGTTGAATTTTGTCAAAAGCTTTTTCTGCCTCTATTGAGATGATCATATGGTTTTTATTCTTCAATTTGTTAATATGGTGTATCACATTGATTAATTTGGTATATTGAAGAATCCCTGCATCCCTGGGATAAATCCCACTTGATCGTGGTGTATGATCCTTTTAACGTGTTGTTGGATTCTGTTTGCTAGTATTTTGTTGAGGATTTTTGCATCTATATTCCTCAGTGATATTGGTCTGTAATTTTCTTTTTTTGTAGTATCTTTGTCTGGTTTTGGTATCAGGGTGATGGTGGCCTCATAGAATGAGTTTGGGAGTGTTCCTTCCTCTGCAATTTTTTGGAAGAGTTTGAGAAGGATGAGTGTTAGCTCTTCTCTAAATGTTTGATAGAATTCACCTGTGAAGCCATCTGGTCCTGGACTTTTGTTTGTTGGAAGATTTTTAATCACAGTTTCAATTTCATTACTTGTGATTGGTCTGTTCATATTTTCTGTTTCTTCCTGGTTCAGTCTTGGAAGGTTATACCTTTCTAAGAATTTGTCCATTTCTTCCAGGTTGTCAATTGTATTTGCATAGCGTTGCTTGTAGTAGTCTCTTAGGATGCTTTGTATTTCTGTGGTGTCTGTTGTAACTTCTCCTTTTTCATTTCTAATTTTATTGATTTGAGTCCTCTCCCTCTTTTTCTTGATGAGTCTGGCTAATGGTTTATCAATTTTGTTTATCTTCTCAAAGAACCAACTTTTTGGTTTATTGATCTTTGATATTGTTTTCTTTGTTTCTATTTCATTTATTTCTTCTCTGATCTTTATGGTATCTTCCCCTCTGCTAACTTTGGGTTTTGTTTGTTCTTCTTCCTCTAGTTCCTTTAGGTGTAAGGTTAGATTGTTTATTTGAGATTTTTCTTGTTTCTTGAGGTAGGCTGTATAGCTATAAACTTCCCTCTTAGAACTGCTTTTCCTGCATCCCATAGGTTTTGGATAGTTGTGTTTTCATTGTCATTTGTCTCTAGGTATTTTTTGATTTCCTCTTTGATTTCTTCAGTGATCTCTGGGTTATTTAGTAACGTATTGTTTAGCCTCTATGTGTTTGTGTTTTTTACGATTTTTTCCCTGTAATTCATTTCTAATCTCATAGTGCTGTGGTCAGAAAAGATGCTTGATATGACTTCAATTTTCTTAAATTAACTGAGGCTTGATTTGTGACCCAAGATGTGATCTATCCTGGAGAATGTTCCGTGTGCACTTGAGAAGAAAGTGTAATCTGCTGTTTTTGGATGGAATGTCCTATAAATATCAATTAAATCTATATGGTCTATTGTGTCATTTAAAGCTTGTGTTTCCTTATTAATTTTCTGTTTGGATGATCTGTCCATTGGTGTAAGTGAGGTGTTAAAGTCCCTCACTATTATTGTGTTACTGTCAATTTCCTCTTTTAGAGCTGTTAGCAGTTGCCTTATGTATTGAGGTGGTCCTATGTTGGGTGCATATATATTTATAATTATTGTATCTTCTTCTTGGATTGATCCCTTGATCATTATGTAGTGTCCTTCCTTGTCTCTTGTAACTGTCTTTATTTTAAAGTCTATTTTATCTGATATGAGTATTGCTACTCCAGCTTTCATTTGATTTCCATTTGCATGGAATATCTTTTTCCATCCCCTCATTTTCAGTCTGTATGTGTTCCTAGGTCTGAAGTGGGTCTCTTGTAGACAGCATATAGATGGGTCTTGTTTTTGTATACATTCAGCAAGCCTGTGTCTTTTGGTTGGAGCATTTAATCCATTCACCTTTAAGGTAATTATCGATATGTATGTTCCTATGACCATTTTCTTGTTTTGGGTTTGTTTTTGTAGGTCCTTTTCTTCTCTTGTGTTTCCAACTTAAACAAGTTCCTTTAGCATTTGTTTTATAGCTGGTTTGGTGGTGATGAATTCTCTTAGCTTTTGCTTGTCTGTAAAGCTTTTGATTTCTCCATCGAATCTGAATGAGGTCCTTGCCGGGTAGAGTAATCTTGTTTGTACGTTTTTCCCTTTCATCACTTTGAGTATATCATGCCACTCCATTCTGGCTTGTAGAGTTTCTGCTGAGAAATCAGCTGTTAACCTTATGAGAGTTCCCTTGTATGTTTTCTGTCATTTTTCCCTTGCTGCTTTCAATAATTTTTCTTTGTCTTTAATTTTTGCCAATTTGACTACTATGTGTCTTGGCGTGTTTCTCCTTCGGTTTGTCCTGAATGGGACCTGCTGTGCTTCCTGGACTTGGCTGGCTATTTCCTTTCCCATATTAGGGAAGTTTTCGACTATAATCTCTTCATATATTTTCTCTGGTCCTTTCTATCTCTTTTCTCCTTCTGGGACCCCTATAATGTGAATGTTGTTACGTTTAATGTTGTCCCAGAGGTCTCTCTGGCTGTCTTCATTTCTTTTCATTCATTTTTCTTTATTCTGTCCCATGCCTGTGAATTCCACCATTCTGTCTTCCAGGTCACTTTTCTGTCCTTCTGCCTCAGTTATTCTGCTATTGATTCCTTCTAGTGTAGTTTTCATTTCCGTTACTGTATTGTTCATCTGTTTGTTCTTTAATTCTTCTAGGTCTTTGTTAAACATTTCTTGCATCTTCTTGATCCTTGCCTCATTTCTTTTTCCAAGGTCCTGGATCATCTTCACTATCATTCTGAATTCTTTTTCTGGAAGGTTGCCTATGTCCACTTCATTTAGTTGTTTTTCTGGGGGTTTATCTTGTTCCTTCATCTGGTACATAGTCCTCTGCCTTTTCATTTTGTCTGTCTTTCTGTGATTGTGGTTTTCATTCCAACGGCTGTAGGATTGTAGTTCTTCTTGCTTCTGCTGTCTGTGCTCTGGGGGATGAGGCTATCTAAGAGGCTTGTGCAAGCTTCCTGATGGGAGGGACTGGTGGTGGGTAGAGATGGCTATTGCTCTGGTGGGCAGAGCTCAGTAAAACTTTAATCCACTTGTCTGCTGATGGGTGGGGCTGTGTTCCCTTTTGTTGGTTATTTGGCCTGAGGTGACCCAGCACTGGAGCCTGCAGGCTCTTTGGTGGGGCTAATGGCAGACTCCAGGAGGGTTCACACCAATGAATACTTCCCAGAACTTCTGCTGCCAGTGTCCTTGTCCCTGTGGTGAGCCACAGCCACACCCCACCTCTGCAGGAGACCCTCCAACACTAGCAGGTAGGTCTGGTTCAGTCTCCTATGAGGTCACTGCTCCTACTGCCTGGGTACTGGTGCGCACACTACTTTGTGTTTACCCTCCAAGAGTGGAGTCTCTATTTCCCCCAGTCCTGTCAAAGTCCTGCAATCAAATCCCGCTGGCCTTCGAAGTCCAATTCTGTGGGGATTCCTCCTCCCGTTGGCTGTCCCCCAGGTTGGGAAGCCTGATGTGGGGCTCAGAACCTTCACTCCAGTGGGTGGACTTCTGTGGTATAATTGTTCTCCAGTTTGTGAGTCGCCCACCCAGTGGTTATGGGATTTGATTTTATTGTGATTGCGCCCCTCCTACCATCTCTTTGTGGCTTCTCCTTTGTCTTTGGATGTGGGGTGTCTTTTTTGGTGAGCTCCAGTGTCTTTCTGTCGATGACTGTTCAGGTTAGTTGTGGTTCCGGTGCTCTCGCAAGAGGGAGTGAGCACACATCCTTCTACTCCACCATCTTGAACCAATTGAGAAAGTGTTCTTTTGAGGAGAGAACTGAGTGGTGCATCTCCCTGTTCCCACAGACCCACAGCGCCAGGGCCCATAAGGCCTTTCTCTCTTCTCCTTGAGAACCTGCCCTTCCCTGCAGAAATAAACCAGTCATTATAATTTAAAGCAGGGGCCAGCAAACTTCTTCTCAAAGGGCCAGATAGCTAGACTTTTGTGTGCCACTTAATGGTCTCTGTTACACATTCTTTTCTTTTTAAACAATATTTTTAAAATATAAAAACCATCCTTAGCTCTTGCAAGCTATACCAAAATGGGTCACAGTCCAGATTTTGCCCATGGTTCATTGTTTGTCAATTCCTGATTTAAAAGGTTTCTATTCTCAGGATGCACTTATGATCCGAGTCCAAAGTTCTCAGGTAAAGGAATGAAACTCTCACAGTGGAACTTTGGGAATGAGTAATTATCAGGAGAATGAGAAAACATCATTATCAAAGAATATTGTAAATGCAAGAAATACACAAATGAAAGCCCCAGCCTAACCTGGTCTTTGTTAATTTTATTGTCTGAGTCGAATATAGAACAGATATCACTAATGCAGCTAATACTTGATTAGCTTGGTTTATCAAATGTATAACTTTCATGAGAAAGGCATTTTATTTTTTACTTTAGAGATTTGAGATTTGGATGATAAAAACGTTAGGGTTACCTATACCTGTTTGTATCTTGGAATTATCCAAGTGAGGATAGGGCTTCTTTGATAAACATTTAGCTGGTTTTCCAAAATCAATATCTAATCCAACTGCATCTGTTAAAGAGAACATATCCCACCCTCTAGCACTAGACAGGTACATGACTCAATTTAGTCTTCAATGCAGTCCTTTAGCAGATTTTCTGGTTCTCTCTGGAAGCTGTTTTCCTCTGTTTCCTTACAACATCCACAAGTCAAACAGACCAAACTTTGTGTCCTCGCTGAAACTTCTTAGCTGTGTGATCCTGGCCAAATTACCTAATATTTCAGAGGCTCAAGTGCCCCTTCTGAAAATGGGTATAAAATTACCTACATGCTTATGTCATCATGAAGCTTAAAATTGATAATTTAAGAAAAGCTTTAGCACCGTGCCTAGCATGTAGCATATGTTCACTAAAGGAGATCTGTTATAGTTATATTCTCCTCGTTTTGAACACATTTTTAAAATAGGTCTCCTCTTTACAAGACTGTTAGCACCATCAGGTCTAGGATGTACATTTCCCATCCCTGTATCCCCAAGGTCTGTCCTATAGCAAGCTTCAGTCAAGATTTGTTGAACTAAACAAAACCATCACACAGGACTACATCCATTAATAAAGTTCCTAATAGCTTTAACGATAAATTCTCTGAACCCATATTTAAAGCAGCAAGATGACAGACCAGTTGATATCAGAATTATCCTCAAAGATTCTGAGCTGCTATACTTATACCAAGAATAAGAAGAAAAGTTGCAAATAACCATAGGCCACCTGAAATTGGGTCACTGCTTGGAGAATACTTTATTATTGGTGGATTAAAGATGAAGCAGGCCTCTAATTGCAGCTTTAACTTCCGTATGTCAGTATCAGCACTACTCAGGGATAAACTTCTAAAATGATAATACTTTGATTTAGTATTAGACTTTCACCATTCAGTGCACTCTGCCACCTATTATTTTCTTTTATCCTCACAACGAGCCCAAGAAGGAGAGCAATTTTACAGATGAGCAAAAAGCAGCACAGCAGGTTAAGTGACCGACAGAGGGTCACAGAGTGATTTGAATAGCAGAGCTGGCCTCCCAGACAGGCCTCAGACTCCCAGTTCTGCACATACTTCTAAAAACCAGGGTGTACCCTTTCCACACTTACAGGACAGGGCTGCTCTAGTCCTCCAGGAACCAATGCCAAGGTTCAAGGTCCCCAGGGCATTCAATAAATGTCTGGGGAAGGAAAGAAGAGAGAAAGGATGAAGGGAAGGAGAGAGGGAAGGAGGGAGGGAGGGAGGAAAAGAAGGAAGGAAGCAAGCAAATGGTGGGGAGCGGGGAAGGAACTAAACTGGAAGGAAATTAACAATGTAGTAACCTTTTATGTCTGGAGAATTACAGTAAGAGAGCTCTTCAGATATTTTAGTGGCAGTTATCTCAATGGTCTTCAGAATCTCACAGTTAGGTCTAGATTAGAGCAGTATCAGGCTTGTTGAACTCTATAGGCTGGACAATTTTCTGTGAAGTCATGTTTACCAACCTTGCTAACCAGCTACGGACACACAAACCTTATTGATTCATTGTTGGTTTTTAAAGTCCAAAGTCACAATTTCTTAATAAAGAGGCCTGCCCCCATATACAGCAAGGTCATCAGGATGATTTAAAGAGTCCAGTAGATGGTAGTTTCATGTGAATAGTATTTTATAATGTACAAAGCGCCTCTACCAGAAAATCTTTTTTTTTACTGTATTTTTTATTAGTTTCTGCTTTATAACAAAGTGAATCAGTCATACATATACATCTGTTCCCACATCCCTTCCCTGTTGCGTCTCCCACCCTCCCACCCTCCCTATCCCACCCCTCCAGGCGGTCACAAAGCACCGAGCTGATCTCCCTGTGCTCTGCGGCTGCTTCCCACTATCTATCTACCTTATGTTTGGTAGTGTATATATGTCCATGCCTCTCTTTCGCTTTGTCACAGCTTACCCTTCCCCCTCCCCATATCCTCAAGTCCATTCTCAAGTAGGTCTGTGTCTTTATTCCCGTTTTGCCCCTAGGTTCTTCATGACATTTTTTTTTAAATTCCGTATATATGTGTTAGCATACGGTATTTGTCTTTCTCTTTCTGACTAACTTCACTCTGTATGACAGACTCTAGGTCTATCCACCTCATTACAAATAGCTCAGTTTCGTTTATTTTTATGGCTGAGTAATATTCCATTGCATATATGTGCCACATCTTCTTTATCCATTCATCCGATGATGGACACTTAGGTTGTTTCCATCTCTGGGCTATTGTGAATAGAGCTGAAAATCTTGATCTCTCTGGTCATATTGAGAAGGTGATGAAAACTATGGAATCTATTTCTAGAAAAAAGATCAAGTGCATTATGCATATACACAGACCCAATTTTAAATATAATTCTGGGGACATGGGAATTCCTCTACAGCTTTTAGCAGAATTTCATGAGAACCAGTTAAAAAACCTGTCATTTATAAATTATATCATTTCAAATGGACAACAGCTTTGTGAGGTATGGAAGCAAGTATTATTTATCCTGTTTTACACATGAGGAGATTAAATAACTCAGAAACATAAGTGACTTATCTAAGGAAAAAAAGTTAATTAGGTAGAACAAATATCAGCTCTCCTGACTCCTAGCCTGGAGCTCTTTCCCTATATTAAGGTATCCAAGTTATAGGTGAATATATAAAAAGTGTCCTAAGCAATGATTTTGACTTCTCAGGATATGAGTCAGTTCAAGAAAGGAACAGTTTCCCCTTCTCTGTCATAAATGTTATTTAAAATATTTCTTTGTAAGCCTCCAGGGTATTTCAACATTCGCCAAAAAATTACTGTTCCAAAGGCCTGAGATGTATATCCATCACCAGCATTGAATCCATAACCACTTAATTCTGTATGAGTGACGGAGGCACTTTTCAAAGGTTAAATGAAAGTGTCAAGGCAGGGAAGTGCTACAGTAGGAGTACGCAGGAGGTAGGCTGTGGAAGTACAGAGGAGCCAGATGAGCAAGAATCCAGGCAAAAGGTGCAGTGACGTGGGCTGGGTAGTGGTAGTACAGTGCAGAGTCACCATCAGATTCCACCTACACTTTAAATGTAGAGCCAATGATTTTTTGATGAATAATTGTACATGAGAGCAAAAGGGAAAATTCAGGGATACCTCCAAAGTTTTGGCCTGAGCAGTTGGAAGGTTGGAGTTGGCATCAACTGAGATGAGAAAGAAGGGGATCTGGAGTTCCCTTTTGGACACGTTAAGTTGTATATGTCTACTAGACACCTAAGTGGAAAGGTCTAAGAGGTAGCTGATATACAAATTAAATCTAGAGTTTTGAGAAGAGGTCTGTGTGAGACAAATATTTGGGGATTTTGGTGTCTAAATGGTATTTAAAGCCGTGAGACCAAATGAGATCACCAGGTAAGCGAATACAGATGGAGAAGAGGCCCAAAGATTGAGCTCTGAGCACTTCGATGTGAAGCAGTTAGTGGCTTCCCAGGGAAGTATCTTGGGTCCTGTGCTCATGCATGAACCTAGCGCTGTGACTTGGGAAAGGCTGTGTTTTATGGGGGGAGGCTTGATGTATCTGAAGCAATCATTATGACAAGAATGGTGGGATTAATCAGGTTTGGACCAATTCAGCATCCCCCCCCAGCACCGTAGCTGGGAAAGAGGCCCAAGGCCAGACCCATCCAAACCACATGGCTGTACACAGAGAAGAGGGACAAAGTCAGGGAGGGTACCACATTGCACACCACACTAACCACACACCTTTAAGCTTTTTGTTGTTGCCCTAAGAGTTTAGACATTAAACAAAGTTTAAATTTTGACACTGCCACCAGGAATATGACATTGGACAGGTTACTGAACTTTTAAAACCTGTTTCTTTACTTGTAAAATGAGAATAATAATACTTCTTCCTACCTTAAGAGATATCTAGAAACAATCAGCTCAGCTACGACATATTGAGTGCTCAGTGGAATGCTCAATACACAGTAAATGTGCAAAAATATTAACTATTATTATTTTTCTTAGCCCGGGTTCCCCTGAAAATATAGCCTGAAGCAAAGGCCCATGTGCACATAAATGGTTTGGGAAGTAAGCCCAGGAAGCAGGAATACAGGAAGGATAGAAAGCCAATAGCAGGAGTGGTTACCATCGCAAGTGATGGGATGGATTGCACAGAACCCCACGGAGAACCTTCTGAAGCATGACTCAGAATTGTGTCCTGGGTGACAACACAGGGAAGCATTTCCCCACCAGCTGTCCCTGATGGGTCACCCCCACCCTCACCTTAACTCCCCATTTCCAGGTCATGAAAGTATGAGTCAGTGGTCTTTCAGGTGTCCTATGCCACAGCTTCAGATAAGACCCAGGACAAGAAGCAGGAGGCACAGCCTAAGGTGAGGCACTGCCAGACTGCTGTGGTACAGAGCAGATTAAAGCCAGTACAGAACTGGTCTCTGCAAAAGTGGCTGGGAAGAGGTGAAGCTGAGAAGATATACGATGAGCTCAAAACGACTTTATTGGCCTAATTATTATTATGCATCCTTGCTAAATCCTTGCATTGAAGATTCTTATCTATGGCTCCTGCTCCATCAAATCTGCTCCAGAAATGCAGGGCTAATTTCTTTTCTTCTTTCCACACTTATTACTCAGTGTTTTGCAAATAGAACATGGTCAATATCTGTTAAAATAACATGCATTAATATGACATGAAAAAAACCAAGGTGCAGGCTTCCCTGGTGGCGCAGTGGTTGGGAGTCCACCTGCCGATGCAGGGGACATGGGTTCGTGCCCCGGTCCAGGAGGATCCCACATGCCGTGGAGCAGCTGGGCCCGTGAGCCATGGCCGCTGGGCCTGCGCATCCGGAGCCTGTGCTCCGCAACGGGAGAGGCCACAACAGTGAGAGGCCCGCATACCGCAAAAAAAAAAAAAAAAAAAAAAAGATTTATAATTTGAAACATTTGTGTTTTGGGTATGTGTGTGGAGGCTCTTTCATGTATACTTTATTTCCTCCTCTAGCAATTTGTAAGCAGAAATTTGATGTTAAGGTCTTGGACTGCTTTATTTCCTTTGTCTCTGTGCTGGAAAAAAAAAAAAAAAAAAAAAAAACAGAAGCAACAAAACCCTGATCTTGTACAAAAGGCAGTAAGACTCTGAAAAAAAAAAAATTCTCTTCTCTAATTGCTTCCCCAGCTACCTTTTCTAGATTCGTGGGTATTAGTGGTGGGAGAGGCACAGCTCAATTTGTGGTGCAGAGCTGAGCTCCTCTGAGCTTCATTACGGCCTGAGTAAGAAGAGGGCTGGGGGCAGAAGCCGGTCTATCCTTCCGGCTGCTCTGGGAGCCTCTCACATATACAAAGGTCAGCCTCCTCCCATCCCCCTAGTGTTGACTGAGCCGATGGCATGTTCCCACTTTTCACCCTAGTTAAGCAGAATTTCATTAGCTGGATAAATAAATCTGGATTACATTCTATCTGAACTCGATCTGTTCAGTATTTTCCCCACGTGTGAGCGTTGGATTTTATTCTTTTCAGTACCCATATGAACTATGCACAGAGATAATGTAAAGATTATGGGCAAGGTCGGCCTTATGCATAGACAAACTAAGCCACTAGCCACGCTGCATAATTAGAGGGCAAATCCTTCCGTCAATTAAGGCCTGGAAGTCCATTATGTAGTACTTCATTCCTCTCAGCTAATAGTTTCCTTCCCAGTTCAGCTTCTTTGAGAAAGATTGCATGGTTTGAGGGGAAATAGGCTTAGCACACTCAGTCTCTAACAGCTGGATGGATTGGCTTACTCAGGTGCATCCTAACCTGGAGGCAGAGAAAGACCAAGGGAGGCTGAAGGTCAAAGGTGAGCACGGTGGGTTGGAAAGCCCAGAGGGGATTGAAGACACTACAGGTGGGTGACCCAAGGATCTGACTAGCCAGCCCTGAAAGTGAGAGATGGCCAGGCCTTTTCAAATCCCTAAACCTACAGTGCAGGCCCTTTGCTTTTTGTGGTCCCAAATGGCAAGTAGATATTGTCTTTGACCACGAAAGGCAGTATGGGCCAGGCACAAACAACGGACCAAGACATAGGAGTATCGCAGAGGGGGACACAAGTGTCCTCCCATAACCCTCCCTGGGTTGATGAAACATTACTTTAGAGTTATCTGTTCTTATCACCTTTCTCTGAAATGGCATTAACTCTTTGCCAGGTCTATCACCTTTCACAAAAACAAAGCACTTAGCAAATTTAAGCACAATTTACAAATGAAATGTTCTCCGGCTAATTCTAAAGGCCTCTATCAGATTGTCCTTCAGAGAAGGAACTTTAATATAAAGAAAGAGGCCCTTCTCTTCCTTTGCTTGTCCTTAGTCTCTCTCGTCTGTAGATCTCCCCCACTCTGCTGTTTCCCTTTCTCACAGATCCCTTGTCCCCTCTGCCTTTCTGCCTCACGGTCTTTGGAGAAGGGCATTTGGCCTTTGCTTTCAAATTAATCCACCCACCACCACTACCTCAATTATTCTCTCATGGAGGTTTACATTTGTAGACTCATTTCTAATTGTGGGATGACAAGTTTCCATGACTGCTAAAGGCATTTCAGAGATTCTCGCCAGTTCAAGCAACAGATCACAAAGAAAGTGCTTTTTTCTGGGGCTACAGAGATGAACACACAAGATTCTGTCCAGAAGGAGCCTGTAATCCAGGGAAACTGTTAAATTAATTAAACACGGAGGCCATCAGACTGAGGTGGCTGTAAAGTGGGGCAGCCTGCACAAGCAACCCAAAAATCTACACATGTAAATATCTCAGAGGCACAAGATTGAAACCTAAGGACAACAGATCACAAATAGCCAACTAGGCTTTAAGCTATAGCCAACCAATAATCTCCTTACTTAGCTTCTGCCTTTTCCCTATAAAAGTCTCTCCCCAAGCTCCTATAGGTGAAGAACTCCTAACCACTTCTGCTTTGGCACGGCCTGATTGGAATCAGTTTTTGCTCAGATAAACTCATGAAGTTTAGTATGCCTCAATTTATCTTTTAACAAAACTGTAATGAATGCACCATGTAATAAACATTTCCAGAAAGCTGTGAGTAGAGTCTCCTTGTCAAGAGTACTGAGAGAAGCAGAGGGACCCTGCCTGAGAGACCTGGAGATACTTTTCCAGGGAAGAAATATTTGGCCAGTATTTTATGAGATGAGCAAGACCTTCACAGTGCTGCGGAGGAAGAAATTTTCCTCTACCCTTCTAAGTTACTCTGGCTGAGAATTAAACTGACATGAGACAGATGAACTGGAGAAAATTAAACAAAAGTTTAATAACACATATACATGGGAGAAACTCAGGAAAACTGAGGAAAATTCACCAAGATGGCTGAATCCCTCACCTTAAACATCATCTTCAGCTAAAGACAAAAGAAGATATTGGGAAATTAATGAATATAACAAAAAAGAAGCAGACTCACAGATATAGAAAACAAAAGCAGTTACCAGTGGGGAAAGGGAAGTGGGGAGAAGCAATATAGGGCTGTAGGGGAGTAAGAGGTACAAATTATTAGGTATAAAATAAGCTACAAGGATATATTGTACAACACGGGGAATATAGCCAGTATTTTTTAATAACTATAAATGGAGTATAACTTTTAAAACTTGTGAATCACTATATTGTACACCTGTAACTTATATAATATTTTATAGCAATATTATACATCAATTTAAAAAAGAGAAGTTGAGGGTAGTAGTTTGGAACCTCAAAGGGGAAGAAGGCAATTCACAGAGATGGAAAAGTAGATGTTTGGTAAACAGATGTTTGTTGGGGCCACTACAGAGACAATGGGACACAGAGTGGACTCTGATCTCAAGGCCCTGCCCAGTTTCCCCCACCATACCTAGCCTATATTCTTTGCAGATATTTCTAGTGATAGCTCTATTCTGGGAACAGGCCTTTTCTCTGAATTCCTCTAGGCAGTTAAGGGAGTGATACCAAGAAAAACTTCCTGAAACTTCTGATTCTTAAAAATAATCAGTCTAAATGAATCCTCATGCCAGAGACATCTTTTGGAGTGGCAAATTTTGCTTCCCTACAAGATATAGAGAAGTCCATGGAGAAGCACATTTCTCCAGACTGGAGAAAGAGAATGTGCAAAGCACAGAGGAATTTAAAGGTGCTCAGTGTGTGGAAGAGTGAATATGTGGTGATCAAGGATGATGTTGGAGAAGTGTGTTGGTCAGAGACTGAAGTCTTACAGGCCAGGCTGGGGAAACAGAGCCAGCAAAGCCCAGGCAGCTTGGGAATGGTATGACCGTATCTATTTATAATAGAATTACTGTTACCAAGGCTGTTACCCCAGAATCATACCCCTGCTCCTCCCTCGAATGGAAGCCAATTACTCTTATCTAAGTTTCAGGAGGAAGCTGCAAAGAGAAGAAAAACAAGAACTGGTTGGAACCAACTAGGACCAAGATGGCAGAAGATTTGACTTCCAGTAGAACTGGAGCCTCATTATATGCTCATTGTAATACATGAGCATGTGCTAAACGACACACCCACCACCACCACAACAGTTGACACTTGCCATGACAACCACTGGAAAAGCCCATACAAGGACTGAAAAAGGAATTGCATCAGTTCCAGGTCCAAACCATACCCCTGTTCTCAGATAACTCATGAATATTCTTCCCACTCTTTCCAAATCCCTCCCTTTTACCTCGACCCTCTGATATATTTGGAGTCTCTGCTGGAATTGTGTTGAAAAATTGATTTGCAGACTAGGTTCCCACTTCTGTATTCTTTGACGATTGAATAAAGCTTGTGCTGTTCCAGTCTCATCATCGCTTTCATTATTGGCTGCATGAATCTGATCAGAAAAAGAACCTCCCTGGCCCAGACAAGGGGTCTCTGCCCAGGCTAGGACCCCAGCACAGGTCTGATGCACCAATTCAGTAACAATACCATGGAAGAAATACGGAGGGGTGAGCACAGCTGGAAAAGCTTTGCTTCTGATATACCAGTTTGGAGGCAGCAAGCAGCAAACATCAGGGAGAGATGGTGAAAACCTGAACTACACTTTTGAACAAAAGTGACAGGATGAAAAGCTGTCCTCCCATGGTTTAGCCAAGGTTCAAGGCAGCACCCAAAGCTGCCTCAAAATGCCTGTCTAACAAAAGACAATGTGGGGTATGTGTGTGATTTTCCATCTCCATGTGAATTGGCTTCCTTCCCTTTAAAGTCCCAAACTTTCCCAATTGTATTCAAATCTACACCAGTATCTGAGACTTGAACTTTGTCTTAATTTGCCTCACACTTGAGTTTTTAAAGTTTTCTTCCACCTTATCTACTCAGCAAGAACTTGCTCCCAGCATCTCAAAAACCAGCTGGCCGTATTTTAACCAGAAAATATTTTTCTTACCTAACAGCAACTGATTTTTTAGGGCTGTCATTACTGATAACAGATGTTGAAACATTTCAACTTTTTATTTCTTTTTTCCTCAAGATTTTAAAATGGGTTTTAAAAAGATTTTATATAGGTTTTTAGCCTCAATATGTTTTTTCCTAACATCCTCACTCCTTTTCTCCCAATGTATAATAAAAAAAATTAACAGCTCCTGCTACTGTTTATTTCCCATGTTGAAGATGATATAAAATTTCAGATGTGCTTATAAAATACCTACCGAACATGCCAAATATAATCTATACTCTACTAAACATTATGTTCATTGTATATATTTTATGGACCACTTCTGGCTAAACTGCATTATCATATCATGAGTCATCCTGTTTAACCTACTGTAATTTTACCAGACTCAACAGTGGAACTGAAACTGAATTGGAATGTCATGCATACATATAGTACAAAGTACTTGAACTTTTTCTGTGCTTATATAGCAACTACATTTTATCTGTCTTAAGAACATCAAAACTGTGGTTGATAAGCATGTTACATTCACATGTAAAGTATGAAGTTGAAGAAATTCAGAACATGAAATAGCAAAGAGGCCGTGGTAAATTTATTTAAATTTTTTCCTTGACATTAAGTGCAATTCTCGGTGGTTTGAAGCAGTCGGTAAAGTAATAAACAACTGCTGCCTTAAATCTGTAGACTGCCTGGATATAAAGCAAATATTGGCAAACGTTCCCTTCACTCCATCACGTCATCCTCACTTCACACATCCTTACTGATGAAAAATAAGCTTCCAGAAGTTTAAGGGGAACTGTCTAGTCATTTTCTTGCACAAAGATTGGCACCAAAAAAGTATTTGTTGGAATGGATCTATGTTACTATTAGTAAACTTCAGGTATTCTTTAAACTCAATTTCAAATATACACTTTTTAATAAGAGACAGAAATACTAAACTTCTGCATATCCCCTCACACAAGTAGATGTTGTAGCACTGTATTTTTCAGACATTCTGAAACATTTATGAGCAACGAGTGTACACACACACAGACACACACACACACACACACACCTATTTTTTGTCATGGAAATTCACCTATCTTCTTTCTCACTATCTTATTTCTGCTTCATTTCCATTGACACTGCAATGGTTTTATTCAGCTGTCAAAGTTAATAATGATAAGCTAGTCAAAATAAAGTGTGTTCATATTTTACAGTTGTGCTGCATTATTGTGTGTCTGGCTCTTTGAGGTTCCTGACATAGTTTCATGTAAATTAATTCACTTTGGTTTATTCTTAGCTGATTAACTAGTGCCCAAAAGTTGTTACTATGAGGAAGAAGAAAGATATATATTACTAATATTCTGGATTAACTCTGCACTTTCACCCAACTATCAACTAGCCCAGAGGCTTCCCACAGTAGGATCCAATAACCCCTGACTGTCCCAAGGCCCTTTCAGGGGACCTGTGAAGTCAAAACTATTTTTATAATAATATTAAGAAATGATAATAATATTAAGAAAATTATTGTTTTATAACAATAATGTATTATCTATAATAATACCTAGAAATTATTTACTAAGAATTATTTTATAAAAATACTAAGAAATTATTTAACTTATAAATGCACAGGGGAGTTTTTTCCAGAGGCCACCTGACATATGATATTGTAACAGATTGAATGCAGAAACAGATATGACAATCTAGTTGTCTTCCATTAAGCCAGACATTAAAGAGATTGGTAATAAATTAGAAAAATACGACTCTTCTCTTTAATGTTTTTTTCTTTTGCAAATATGGTTATTTTTCACTAAAGTAGGTTACTTATGCTAATAGGTAACAGTGACTGTTGTTTTTAAGTAAATGAAATAAACATTTTAATAATTTCTATTTTAATTTCTAATATAGTAAACACTGATTGATAAAACCCATATAAACAAAAGTTCTTTAAGGTTTTCAATAATTTGTAATAGTGTGTAGAGGACCTGGGGCCAAAAAGTGTGAAAACCACTGACCTAGCTTCCAATTAATTCTTCCATGTTCAATTCCTAAAGCACAGAGAAGGGAGAGAGAAAAGGTCAAGGTCATAGGATTCTTTATACTGGCTTCCTCAAATGCTCAGGAATAATTCATATTGTAAGCATTAATTTGAATCTCCATTGATTTGGTTTTCAACTTACATTAAATTACAGTTAAATTTTTCCTATTAATAAAACCATATTGAACTATCAATTAATGAATCCTTCATAGTTAATTACAACGGCATCCAGGAGGATGAAGTAGGAAAGGAATTAACATTTATTAGGTCCCTACTATGTATCAGGTCCCTTCAAAATGACAGGTGGTTAAGAGCAAAGTCTCCAGATTCTGACTGGCTCAAATCCGTCTCCAGCATTTACCAGTTATGTGAGCTTGGACAAGTTATTTAGCTTCTCTCTACCTCCATTTCCTCATCTGTAAAATGCCATGTCTCGTCAGGTTGTCGCCCGTGAGAAGTAAATGAGTCACTATATTCAAAGCCCTTTGAATAGCATTTGATACATACTAAGTACTAAATAAATGTAAAACTTATCCAGTTATATAATCATCCCCACAATCCTAGAAAGAAAGAGTTATTATCACCTCTCACTGAATAGAAAATTAAGGCTCCAGGAAGTGCCTATAATATAATCTCCACAGAGTCTGGAGACCACAAGTGATCGAGGTATTATTTCAGTCCAGTTCTACATGAGGCAAAAGTTCTTGCACTAGACCAGTGGTTCTCAAACTTGAGTTCACATCAGAAACAGTCTACCCTCAAGAGCTTCTGACTCAGTAGGTCTGGGGTGGGACCAAGTATTTGCATTTTTAACAATTTCCCCTGAGTTGCCAATGCTGCTGGCCCAAGAACTACACTCAGAACCTCTGCCCCAGAGACCAGACTTGGTCACCAGGGACATTTGTACTCATAACACTATCTTTAAATAGTCTAGGATATCTTCACTTTGCTGTATCATTGTTAATTTTGTAGAACTCCTTTCCTGGAACTTTTCATATTCCCATTGTGATATTTATGATTACTTTGAGTTTTGAACTAAAAGAATGATCTTACCAAATAATTATTCAAACTCATGTCTTCCAGAAGTGAGGAAACAAGATGACCCAGTTAATTGATATTAAGCAAGAGATTTATTTCCCCAAAGCTTTATTTGTTTACATCATTATTTTTATGTGATTCCCACCTATTTACCCAAATATAAAACCTTAGAATAATCAAAGAAGGGTCTCACCCCTCCTTACTTTCCTTCCTTCCTTCCTTCAAATGTGATCTAAGCATAGATATGAAGTCCAGACAAAGAAGAAAAGGTTGGCTTTCTCATGGGAACCCAGCTTTGGAGTGAGGAAACACTATTTCTCATTTGCCTGAAATTCTGAGATCTCCATGACAAAAATGTGGACGGAAGGAAGTGAAAAATTAATTTTCTGAATCAAATTGAAGAAGGGTCACCTTTGCCTACTGAGCTTCATTCTCTAATGAAAAATCAGTAATGTGATTGGAAATTGGCAAGGTAATACGTGGAGATAAGTCAGTGGGTCAAGATATATATGTTACAGTGATGCAGACGTATATTCCTTGCGTACTCTGTCCTATTTTAGATTATTTAGGTAAGATATGCAGAGAGACTGCCTATCAGTATTGGTCAAGATAAAAGGAAAGACAATGATGGGTTTTGAAGAAGGCATTGATATTCTGTTGCCTCTGAAACAGAGACTGGGTACCTAGGATAGTCAGCATTCTTAACAAGAAGCATGAAGCCAGAATAAGAAATCAGGGACAAAAGCATCACATGCTGATTATGTTAGAAGAAGCTCCTTTTCATTTCCTTCTAAGGGAAAATAAGTCCTCTGGAAGCCATGATTTCTTTTCTATACTTCAATTCTTCCTCTTTTCTATTTTCTTTTCTAAACCCCAATTATCCCCTCTTTGACTTCTTGGTTGTTGTTATTTTCCAAGAAGCTGAGAAGTCTTTTAGACAGTAGTTTATTTTCTAATAAAGGAATTTTATAGGTGTTATACTTGAAGGAAAAGATTTTTCACTGAGGGAAGGAGAAGAAGAGAATAACTTTGGGGGCCCGGAGGAAGATGGCGGAAGAGTAAGACGCGGAGATCACCTTCCTCCCCACAGATACATCAGAAATTCATCTACACGTGGAACAACTCCTACAGAACACCTACTGAACGCTGACAGAAGAACTCAGACCCCCCAAAAGGCAAGAAACTCCCCACATACCTGGGTAGGGCAAAAAAAAAAAGAATAAACAGAGACAATAGGATAGGGACGGGACCTGCACCAGTGGGAGGGAGCCGTGAAGGAGGGAAGGTTTCTACACACTGCAAGCCCCTTCGCGGGCGGAGACTGCAGGTGGCGGAGGGGGAAAGCTTCGGAGTAGCGGAGGAGAGCACAGCAACAGGGGTGCGGAGGGCAAAGCGGAGAGATTCTGGCACAGAGGACCGGTGCCCTCAGGCACACACCAGCCCGAGAGGCTTGTCTCCTCGGCCGCCGTGGCGGGCGGGGCTGGGAGCTGAGGCTCGGGTATCGGCTTTCAGTCGGAGCGCAGGGAGAAGACTGGGGCTGGCGGCAGGAAGAGAGCCGGAAGGGGTTAGTGCACCACGGCTAGCCCGGAGGGAGTCCGGGAAAAGGGTCTGGAGCTGCTGAAGAGGCAAGAGACTTTTTTCCCTTTTGTTTCCTGGTGCGCGAGGAGAGGGCATTAAGAGGGCTGCTTGGGGAAGCGCCGGAGACAGGCGCGAGCCGTGGGTAAGGCGCGGACCCCGGAGACGGGCGTGGGCCGCCGCCGCCGCTGCGGCCCGCCGCCGCCGCCGCGGGGCCTGTGTGCGAGCGCGGGTCACTGTCCGCCCCGCCTTCCGGGGGGCCTGTGCACCCCGCCACTGCCGGGGTCCCGAGACCCGGGGACGGCTTTCCCGGGAAAGCGCACGGAGCACCACGGGCTGCTGCAACGTCACGCCGGCCTCTGCCGCCGCAGGCCCGCCCCACACTGCGCGCCCCTCCCTCCCCTCTGCCTGAGTGAGCCAGAGCCCCCGAATCAGCGGCTCCTTTAAACCCGTCCTGTCTGAGCGAGGAACGGACGCCCTCCGGCGACCTACGCGCAGAGGCGGGGCCAGGTCCAAGGCTGAGACCCGGGAGCTGTGAGAGCAGAGACAGGGAAATCTCTCTGTGCAGCCTCGGAGGCAGCGGATTAAAGCTCCACGGTCCATTTGATGTGCCCTGCGTCTGTGGAGTGCATGAATGGACAGCGAATGATCCCAAATTGAGGAAGTGGACTTTGAGGACAAGATTTAAGACTTTCCCCCCTTTTCCTCTTTTTACAACGAATTATCCCAAATTGAGGAGGTGGACTTGGAGAGCAAGATTTTTGATTTTTCCCCCTGCTCTCTTTTTGTGAATGTGTATGTGTAATCTTGTGTGTAAGATTCTCTCTGTATAGCTTTGCTTCCACCATATGTCCCAGGGTTCTATCGGTCCGTTTTTTTTTCAATAATTACTTTCTAATTTTAATAACGCTACTATATTTCATACTTTATTCTATTTTACTTTACCTGCTCTTTCTTTTTTTCCTACCTTCCCTTCCTCCCTCCCTCCCTCCGCTCCTCCTTTCCTTCTTTCTTTTTCTTTCCTCCCTCCCTCCCACCCTTCTTCTTTCCACTTTCTTTTTCTTTCCTTCCTCCCTCCCTCCCTCCTGTCTTTCCTTCTTTCTTTCCATCCTTCCTCCCTCCCTCCCTTTCTTTCTTCCTTCCTTTCTTCCCTTCTTCCTTTCTTTCCTTCTCTCTTTCCTTCTTCTACTAATTCTTTCTTTCTACTTTTTCTCCCTGTTATTCTGAGCCGGGTGGATGAAAGGCTCTTGGTGCTGCAGCCAGGAGCCAGTGCTGTGCCTCTGAAGTGGGAGAGCCAACTTCAGGACACGGGTCCACAAGAGACCTCCCAGCTCCACATAATATCAAGCAGCGAAAATCTCCCAGAGATCTCCATCCCAACACCAGCACCCAGCTTCAGTCAACGACCAGCAAGCTACAGTGCGGGTCACCCTATGCCAAGCAACTAGCAAGGCAGGAACACAACCCCACCCATTAGCAGAGAGGCTACCTAAAAACATAATAAGGCCATAGGCACCCCAAAACACACCACCAGACGTGGACCTGTCCACCAGAAAGACAAGATTGAGTCTCAACCACCAGAACACAGGCATTAGTCCCCCCCCACCAGGAAGCCTACACAACCTACTGAAACAACCTTAGCCACTGGGGTCAGACACCAAAAACAACGGGAACTACGAATCTGCAGCCTGCAAAAAGGAGACCCCTAACACAGTAACATAAGCAAAATGAGAAGACAGAAAAACACACAGCAGGTGAAGGAGCAAGATAAACACCTACCAGACCTAACAAATGAAGAGGTAATAGGCAGTCTACCTGAAAAAGAATTCAGAATAATGATAGTAAAGCTGATCCAAGATTCTATTTCCAAGATCCATAATCTTGGAAATAGAATAGACAAAATGCAAGAAACAGTTAACAAGGACTTAGAAGAACTAAAGATGAATCAAGCATCGATTAAAAACACAATAAATGAAATGAAAAATACTCTAGATGGGATCAATAGCAGAATAACTGAGGCAGAAGAACGGATAAGTGAGGTGGAAGATAAAATAGTGGAAATAACTGCTGCAGAGCAAAATCAAGAAAAAAGAATGAAAAGAACAGAGGACAGTCTCAGAGACCTCTGGGACAACATTAAACGCACCAACATTTGAATTATAGGGGTTCCAGAAGAAGAAGAGAAAAAGAAAGGGACTGAGAAAATATTTGAAGAGATTATAATTGAAAACTTCCCCAATATGGGAAAGGAAATAATTAATCAAGTCCAGGAGGCACAGAGAGTCCCATACAGAATAAATCCAAGGAGAAATACACCAAGACACATATTAATCAAACTGTCAAAAATTAAACACAAAGAAATCATATTAAAAGCAGCAAGGGAAAAACAACAAATAACACACAAGGGAATCCCCATCAGGTTAACAGCTGATCTATCAGCAGAAACTCTACAAGCCAGAAGGGAGTGGCAGGACATAATTAAAGTGATAAAGGAGAGAAACCTGCAACCAAGATTACTCTACCCAGCAAGGATCTCATTCAGATTTGATGGAGAAATTAAAACCTTTACAGACAAGCAAAAGCTGAGAGAGTTCAGCACCACCAAACCAGCTTTACAACAAATGCTAAAGGAACTTCTCTAGGCAAGAAACACAACAGAATGAATATACCTACAATAACGAACCCAAAGCAATTAAGGAAATGGGAATAGGAACATACGTATCAATAATTACCTTAAATGTAAATGGACTAAATGCTCCCACCAAAAGACACAGAGTGGCTGAATGGATACAAAAACAAGACCCATATATATGCTGTCTACAAGAGACCCACTTCAGACCTAGAGACACATACAGACTGAAAGTAAGGGGATGGAAAAAGATATTCCATGCAAATGGAAATCAAAAGAAAGCTGGAGTAGCAATTCTTATATCAGACAAAATAGACTTTAAAATAAAGACTATTAGAAGAGACAAAGAAGGACACTACATAACGATAAAGGGATCAATCCAAGAAGGAGATATAACAATTGTAAATATTTATGCACCCAACATAGGAGCACCTCAATACATAAGGCAAATACTAACAGCCATAAAAGGGGAAATCAACAGTAACACAATCATAGTAGGGGATTTTAACACCCCACTTTCACCAATGGACAGATCATCCAAAATGAAAATAAATAAGGAAACACAAGCTTTAAATGATACATTAAACGAGATGGACTTAGTTGATATTTATAGGACATTCCATCCAAAAACAACAGAATACACATTTTTCTCAAGTGCTCATGGAACATTCTCCAGGATAGATCATATCTTGGGTCACAAATCAAGGCTTGGTAAATTTAAGAAAATTGAAATTGTATCAAGTATCTTTTCCGACCACAATGCTATGAGACTAGACATCAATTACAGGAAAAGATCTGTAAAAAATACAAACACATGGAGGCTAAACAATACACTACTCAATAACGAAGTGATCACTGAAGAAATCAAAGAGGAAATTAAAAAATACCTAGAAACAAATGACAATGGAGACACGACGACCCAAAACCTATGGGACACAGCAAAAGCAGTTCTAAGGGGGAAGTTTATAGCAATACAATCCCACCTTAAGAAACAGGAAACATTTCGAGTAAACAACCTGACCCTGCACCTAAAGCAATTAGAGAAAGAAGAACAAAAATCCCCCAAAGCTAGCAGAAGGAAAGAAATCATAAAGATCAGATCAGAAATAAACGAAAAGGAAATGAAGGAAATGATAGCAAAGATCAACCAAACTAAAAGCTGGTTCTTTGAGAAGATAAACAAAATTGACAAACCATTAGCCAGACTCATCAAGAAAAGAAGGGAGAAGACTCAAATCAATAGAATTAGAAATGAAAAAGGAGAAGTAACAACTGACACTGCAGAAATACAAAAGATCATGAGAGATTACTATAAGCAACTCTATGCCAATAAAATGGACAACCTGGAAGAAATGGACAAATTCTTAGAAATGCACAACCTGCCAAGACTGACTCAGGAAGAAATAGAAAATATGAATAGACCAATCACAAGCACTGAAATTGAAACTGTGATTAAAAATCTTCCATCAAACAAAAGCCCAGGACCAGATGGCTTCACAGGTGAATTCTATCAAACATTTAGAGAAGAACTAATACCTATCCTTCTCAAACTCTTCCAAAATATAGCAGAGGGAGGAACACTCCCAAACTCATTCTACGAGGCCGACATCACCTTGATACCAGAACCAGGCAAGGATGTCACAAAGAAAGAAAACTACAGGCCAATATCACTGATGAACATAGATGCAAAAATCCTCAACAAAATACTAGCAAACAGAATCCAACAGCACATTAAAAGGATCATACACCATGATCAAGTGGGGTTTATTCCAGGAATGCAAGGATTCTTCAATATACACAAATCAATCAATGTGATACACCATATTAACAAGTTGAAGGAGAAAAACCATATGATCATCTCAATAGATGCAGAGAAAGCTTTCTACAAAATTCAACACACATTTATGATAAAAACCCTGCAGAAAGTAGGCATAGAGGGATCTTTCCTCAACATAATAAAGGCCATATATGACAAACCCACAGCCAACATTGTCCTCAATGGTGAAAAACTGAAACCATTTCCACTAAGATCAGGAACAAGACAAGGCTGCCCACTCTCACCACTCTTATTCAACATAGTTTTGGAAGTTTTAGCCACAGCAATCAGAGAAGAAAAGGAAATAAAAGGAATCCAAATTGGAAAAGAAGAAGTAAAGCTGTCACTGTTTGCAGATGACATGATACTATACATAGAGAATCCTAAAGATGCTACCGAAAAACTACTAGAGCTAATCAATGAATTTGGTAAAGTAGCAGGATACAAAATTAATGTACAGAAATCTCTGGCATTCCTGTACACTAATGATGAAAAATCTGAAAATGAAATCAAGAAAACACTCCCATTTACCATCGCAACAAAAAGAATAAAATATCTAGGAATAAACCTACCTAAGGAGGCAAAAGACCTGTATGCAGAAAATTATAAGACACTGATGAAAGAAATTAAAGATGATACAAACAGATGGAGAGATATACCATGCTCCTGGATTGGAAGAATCAATATTGTGAAAATGACTCTACTACCCAAAGCAATCTACAGATTCAATGCAATCCCTATCAAACTACCACTGGCATTTTTCACAGAACTAGAACAAAAAATTTCAAAATTTGTTTGGAAAAACAAAAGGCCCCGAATAGCCAAAACAATCTTGAGAACGAAAAACGGAGCTGGAGGAATCAGGCTCCCTGACTTCAGACTATACTACAAAGCTACAGTAATTAAGACAGTCTGGTACTGGCACAAAAACAGAAAGATCAGTGGATCAGGATAGAAATCCCAGAGATAAACCCACGCACATATGGCCAACTTATCTTTGATAAAGGAGGCAGGAATGTACAGTGGAGAAAGGACAGCCTCTTCAATAAGTGGTGCTGGGAAAACTGGACAGGGACATGTAAAAGTTTGAGATTAGATCATTCCCTAACACCATACACAAAAATAAGCTCAAAATGGATTAAAGACTTAAATGTAAGGCCAGAAACTATCAAACTCTTAGAGGAAAACATAGGTAGAACACTCTATGACATAAATCACAGCAAGATCCTTTTGGACCCACCTCCTAGAGAAATGGAAATAAAAACAAAGATAAACAAATGGGACCTAATGAAACTTCAAAGCTTTTGCACAGCAAAGGAAACCATAAACAAGACCAAAAGACAACCCTCAGAACGGGAGAAAATATTTGCAAATGAAGCAACTGACAAAGGATTAATCTCCAAAATTTATAAGCAGCTCATGCAGCTCAATAGCAAAAAAACAAACAACCCAATCCAAAAATGGGCAGAAGACTTAAATAGGCATTTCTCCAAAGAAGATATACAGACTGCCAACAAACACATGAAAGAATGCTCAACATCATTAATCATTAGAGAAATGCAAATCAAAACTACTATGAGATATCATCTCACACCAGTCAGAATGGCCATCATCAAGAAATCTAGAAACAATAAATGCTGGAGAGGGTGTGGAGAAAAGGGAACACTCTTGCACTGCTGGTGGGAATGTGAATTGGTACAGCCACTATGGAGAACAGTATGGAGGTTCCTTAAAAAACTAAAAATAGAACTACCATATGACCCAGCAATCCCACTACTAGGCATATACCCTGAGAAAACCATCATTCCAAAAGAGACATGTACCAAAATGTTCATTGCAGCTCTATTCACAATAGCCCGAAGCTGGAAACAACCTAAGTGTCCATCATCGGATGAATGGATAAAGAAGATGTGGCACATATATACAATGGAATATTACTCAGCCATAAAAAGAAACGAAACTGAGCTATTTGTAATGAGGTGGATAGACCTAGAGTCTGTCATACAGAGTGAAGTTAGTCAGAAAGAGAAAGACAAATACCGTATGCTAACACATATATACGGAATTAAAAAAAAAATGTCATGAAGAACCTAGGGGCAAAACGGGAATAAAGACACAGACCTACTTGAGAATGGACTTGAGGATATGGGGAGGGGGAAGGGTAAGCTGTGACAAAGCGAAAGAGAGGCATGGACATATATACACTACCAAACGTAAGGTAGATAGATAGTGGGAAGCAGCCGCAGAGCACAGGGAGATCAGCTCGGTGCTTTGTGACCGCCTGGAGGGGTGGGATGGGGAGGGTGGGAGGGAGGGAGATGCATGAGGGAAGGGATGTGGGAACAGATGTATATGTATGACTGATTCACTTTGTTATAAAGCAGAAACTAATAAAAAAAAGAATACAAAAAAAAAGAAAAGAATAACTTTGATGTGTATTGGCAGATTTGGGTTAGGTATTTGGAATAACTGTCAAACTACTGGAAATCTTTACTGCTTGAAATATTTACAACTTGATCTCTGTTCATGTAGGAATACTCATATCCAAACAGACAGGGTCACGAAATCTTCTAACTCTACAATGCTGTGAAACTAGAAATTGAACATTGAACCAAGGTGCCTAGTTTCAGTGTGACTTTCCCAAGCCTTGCTCAATTCAGTAATTGCTCATTGAGAAACTTCCATATGCCAATCACCATGCCAGGTGTCAGTGATACAAAAATACATAGGTCAAGACCCCTGCTCTCAAGCTGCTTTTGGTCAGTCTAGTGATTAAGCCCAGATGTTCTATTTCCCCTTAGATGTTTACTGCCTAGCGAAGCAGATTTATCACATATGAAACCTCTTAAGTTCTATGCCTTCCTCAGACATAAGTACAACTAGAATACATCTTAGTAAAAACATGTTTCTCTTTTCCTCCCTAACCCTTCCCAGCTGTACCCAGGATGTTCTGAAAAGGGCACTGTATATCATAAATTCATAAACCCATCTTTAAGAGCAGAGTTAGGCAGGAGAGCTGCCATTCGACTGATATAATAAACCTCAGAACAAGCTTGAGTGCCCGACTGTTAGAGTCGTCAGCAAAATCCACAGATTTAATTATACCCAAGTAATTGCAGAAAAGATCATCCATTATTCTAACTACTCTGGAAGCAAAGAGCCCATACTCTGAAACGACTTTGTAATAGCATAAATGGAGATCTATTCATTAGGACCATGAAATAAAATGGAAATATGTTTTCTTTTCAGAGCAATGTGATTACCATCACCAGTAACGATATTATGGGAGGAAAAACATACTGTCTCTTAGGACACACAATTTCCTTTTTGCCTTGGCCTTCTTTCTTCCCTTGGAGAGATCGTGGTAAGTAAAACCTGGATAATGTGGGCTTATCCCAAATATTTCACCCTGGTGTCCAGATTTGGTACTTTTTTTTGGGGGGGTGGCTGCATTGGGTCTTCGTTGCTGTGCGTGGGCTTTCTCTAGTTACAGTGAACGGGGGCTACTCTGTTGTGGTGCATGGGCTTCTCATTGTGGTGGCTTCACTTGTTGTGGAGCACGGGCTCTAGGCATACGGGCTTCAATAGTTGTGGCATGCAGGCTCAGTAGTTGTGGCTCACGGGCTCTAGAGCACAGGCTCAGTAGTTGTGGCGCACAGGTTTGTTGCCCCGCGACATGTGAGATCTTCCTGGACCAGGGCTTGAACCCGTGTCCCCTGCATTGGCAGGTGGATTCTTTACCACTGTGCCACCAGAGAAGCCCCCAGATTTGGTACCTCTTAAACAAAAAGATTTGGAATCCTCAATGTACAGTCACTTCTCTCCAATTCTAAAAGCTCTTTGGTTTTTTTTTTTTTAGACCCCTTTGGTTATATTCACAGCATGCAGATTAAAAGACTAGTGCAGCATTATTCTTACAGAAAGACTGATTTAAATTGGAACTGGAACTAGGTATTGAGCAGTTACAGAGACTAAAAAACTAGAAATAAGGTTTTAGCAGGAGAAGGCATAGGTATTTGATTTTTTTTTTTTTGTAATATAAAAGCAGGATTTGGAGCAAGGATTACAGAGCAGGAGTAAGCGGTTTGAGGACGAGAAGAAAGAATAAGGTGATATGTGGCCAACCCCAAAGAAGCTTGTATTTAACTTCACTTTAATTAGGGATTAAATATATTTGTGAACACTGAAATTATGATGAAGCAGGATGGACTGAACAGAACTGGAGCTATGATTTGAAATTTTAAAAGTTTTTTTCCTAATAGAAATGTGGCAGCTGATTGGGGATGAAGAGAAGGACCAACACAAAAGAAGAGCTTTAGATCTCCTGGCTGAGATTCTAGGAAAAAACAAGTAAAGGAGACTTGGAGACAAAAAGAATGATAAAGGAGATGTAGTTAGGCCAGAGTGAGCCTAGAAGAAGCAATTCCACTGTATCAGGCATTGGGAAGGCATCCCCAGACAGAGAATGCAGATCATTGGCCAGGGGCACAGGTATTGCTTCTTTTGTTTTTTCTCTGAAGTCTTAAGTATGTATATTTACAAAACACATAACTTTTAAAGAGATATTTATCATTCATTCTCTTATCACATCCCAGTAACAGTCTTCTGAAGCAATTAGGAGAGATACCCTGAGTTTCATTCTACAGGTGGTAAAGCTGAGGCATATAGATGAGAAACTCCAAATCACATTTAATGGAAGGACTGAGAGTAAATTGCAAGTCCACTGATCTTAAGTCCAACCTACAATGCGTTCTCTATGGAAGTTGCATGCCCTCCCCCACCCTTTTTCTGGACCCAGGAAGAGGGTCCATACTGAAATACCCAACTTAAAAAAAAATTAGATCATAACCTTTAAGATCTAAAGAACTGTCAGGTAAAGGAAACATTAAACTTACTCTATCTTCCCACAAAAGAGTAGAGGGTGAAAGCTACAGGGAGGCAAATTTCCACTCATAAAAAAGAGCTTTTCAATGCTTAGAATTTTCTAAAAATAGCATAGTTCCTTTACTAATAATGAGTTCCCTATTACATGAGATATTCAGGTAAAGAATGGATGGCCATCTGTCAGGGATATCATAGAGAGTTATGACCTTGTTTGAAATTTGGACTTTGAGAAATCTAAGGAATCTTCCAAAGATTATATGGCTCTTTGGTTTTTGTTCTTCATAGTCTCAGACTCATTCTATCTTCCATCTCATGTCCACTAGAACAAAGCAATCATCTGCTGAGCCAGGGGAAATGAGCAGAGAAAAAATAAATAAAGCTGGTAATGCCCTCTACTCCCTTTGAAACGTAAAGACTAATAAGAAGCTTTCTTGGGCTAGCTGAAAACATTTCCTCTTATTCTTTCCTAAAAATTCTTTGACAAATTTCCCATGGGTCAGATAGATTTCATAGATTTTATCTGTCTGTTTTCTCAGTACATAGAAGTTCTGATCAAGATGTTTATATCTCTGGCTGTTTGAGATACAGCTTTTCAATATCCAGAAAATTTGGAACACTTCGCTGGAATTGTTTAAAAATAGTTGTGATATCAGCTTCCTATGTACTTAATTTTCTCCTCAATCAAAGCATGTAAAATAAAAGATTTCAGTAGCTGGTTGAATAATCCTTAAAAACCCAAAACTTCAGATAATATTTGAGCCATAATTAATGAATGTTATTCAGTCTTCACTACACGTCACTCTCCATAAAGTTTCACTAGAGTTAGAGCTACTGGACTCAGTTTAGATTCATTATCAACAAGTTACAGTCACTGGATCTAATTTCTTCATTTAAAAGGATTATTAGATTAGATAGCTTTAGCATGCAGGAAGCATAGCAAGCATGGATGTGGTATGCTTGGAAGTTAGCAAGGGGTTTAATGAGGTCAGTCACCATGATCTGAACAAAAACCTGGTGTATTGAACTGGAAATGGGAACAATTTAGATGAAAGATTATAATTTTCAAATATCCAGACCCAAATGGTACTAAGTAATGGATACAGATAAGGAAGAAGGTCTTCTTCCCTTTAGTTCTGGCATTAGTTATTAAAATTGTTTTCTAAGTCTTGGATGGTAACTCATCACATTTTGGGGTAACATAAAACTCACAATGGATATTAAACATGCTAAATATTAGAATGAAGCTCCAAAAGTTTTGTTAGACTGGACCAAGAAATTGGGCTTCATAAGATGAAGTTCAACGGAGATAAATGCGTGTGCATTTCAGACTAGAAAAGCAACCAGGCCTGGAAAGATGGGGTAATGATATGACACAGCAGCATGGCATCTGATAAGGTCTTAAGGATGTCAGTTGACAATAAACTGAGTTTGAGTAAAAAGAGTAATGTGACCCCTCAAAAAAAAAAAAGAGAAAGAAAAAGGAGAGAGAATGAGAAAGACACTATGTGTGACATTGAGATTGTGTGTGATATTGTGATTTATAATAAGGTGTGTGATGTTGTGATTTATAATAAGAAATATGGATTCCTTTTTTTTTTTTTTTTTTTGCAGTACACGGGCCTCTCACTGTTGTGGCCTCTCCCGTTGCAGAGCACAGGCTCTGGACGCGCAGGCTCAGTGGCCATGGCTCACGGGCCTAGCTGCTCTGCAGCATGTGGGATCTTCCCGGACCAGGGCACGAACCAACGTCCTCTGCATTGGCAGGCGGACTCTCAACCACTGTGCCACCAGGGAAGCCCTGGATTTCTTATTGATATATATTTCTTATGATATTGAGATTGTGTGTGATACTGTGATTTATAATAAGGTGTGTGATATTGTGATTTATAATAAGAAATATATATTTGGTCTCTGCCCCTGTTTCTGGCACAGAGCTCCTGAAACCATTGTAAATTCCTAAGTGGTAAGAGCATTAGGAGTAACTTTTGTTCTGATGAGACAACTCTGGTGGGCTCCTGGATGTGTCCTGAACAGGGACTGGTCACCAGGAAGACCAAGCCATGATAAGAAGCTTGGGATTTTTAGTCCCAACCCTATCCTCCAGAGAGAGGAGAGAGGAGCTGGGAATGGAGTTAATGATTGATCAAGCCTACATACAAAGTCGGTATAAAAATCTCAAAAGTACAGGGTTTAGGGAGCTTCCAGGTTGATGAATACAACCATGTACCAGGAGGATAATGTACCCCAATTCCACAGGAACAGAAATTACTGCCCTCGGGACCCTCCCAGACCTCACCCTATGTATCTCTTCATCTGGCTGTTCATCTGTATCCTTTATCATTTCCTTTAATAAAGTGGTAAACATAAGTGTTTCCCTGAATTCTGTGAGCTGTTCTAGCAAACTAATCAAGTCCAAGGATGGAGGAGATCATGAAAACCTCTGATTTGTAGCCAAGTCGGGCAGAAGTTGCAGGTAACCTGGGGACCCACTACTTGTGATTGGCATCTGAAGTCAGGGGGACTTCAGTACTTAACCTGTGGGATCTGATGCTATCTCTAGGTAAATAGTGACGGAATTGAGTGAAATTGTAAGGACACCTAGCCACAGAACTGTTTGGTGTGGGGAAAAACAAACACATCTGGTGTCACAAGTGGTGTGAGTGTGGTAGTAGTGTGAGAGCAAAGGAGAAACACAGGAAGATGACTGAGGTTTTCAATTCAAGATGATATTCACAGAAGCACACACTCTAGAATAGAGAAATTTATAAACCTACACTTCCATATTCAGACAATTCCTAAAGAGTTGCCTTTTTTTTTTGGATTTTGCCTTTTTTAAAACAGATTTTAGTTAAAAAGGGAATCACTTAGGAAGATAAAACAGTAAGGATAAGCCTTAAGCCCAAACTGATTGAGGAAACATTGAAGGACATAGGACATTTTAACCCAAAGAGAATATGATTACCATCTTCAAATATTCTCAAGGCTTGGATGTGACATAGATATTGAATTTGTTCCATATGGCCCCAAGTAGTAGAAATACTAGAACTATTGGAAGGAAGATAAAACAGAGAGTTTAGTTAATCTAAAGGTGAATTTCTAACAATCAAAAGTATGCAAAGATTGAATGGGTTGTCCCACCATAGGTTTTCAATTAAGGACCGAATGCCCAAGTGAGAATGTTGTAAAATCCCTGCATTCAATGACATCTGGACTGCGTAAACAAAAACAACCACAAAGCAACAACAAAGCAAAACTTTCCCATGTTAAAAGTGTACTATCCTAGGATTAGACAAATGAATGCCAGCAGATTAAAGCTCAATCTCCTCCCTTTCCAATTTGCTGAAATCATTTATTCTCTCTCTACCTCTATTTTCTTGCCTGTGAAATGAAGGTAATTCTTTTTGCCATCTTAGGACAGCTGGGAAGCCTGTAATGAGTCTGAATCCTAGAGTATTCTTCACTATAAATTCTCCATGTGTTTCTGTCGCCGTTTTGCAGAAGGAGATTCAAAGTTTTCTGCTTGAATAAGAATCGAGTCCAAAGTTTGGGAGTGTGCTCTCAAATTATTTCCTTTTCTCTCTTGAAAACAAAACTGGGATGTGATTTGGGCCCATCAGTTTCCTTGATGGTACAAATAGCAATACAGCTGCTGGATGTTCCCAAGGCTTTACACGAATTGTGTTCTGCTAACCCAGGACCTCCCAGGTTTTACTTAAACACATTGGCCTGGTACCAGCTCATCCATCATGCCAGCCTATAAACAAACAAAGGCCAACCTGCTGAGGTAGAGCTGAACAGGAGGCAACAGGGGGATTAAGACCAATTCCAAACTGTACTTTCAGTACACTTCAAATAGTAGCTCCATTTTAAACAATATTTTTTCTTGGATTTAATATTTCTTTTCTCAGACCCTTCCATTTCTCAGACCCATTTGCCCAGAAAAAAAGAGCAAATCACTTATGGGAGAGTGGGGGAGAAGCCATGGAAGGGAATGCATGATAGCACTGGGAATTCTTCCTTGATTCAAACACAAGGATGAAGGAGAAGGGAAAATATCAAGGCAAATGTGACCTCCACAAAATGCTGAGATTTTCCATTTCAAAATACCTGACTTCTAAATTAAACATCCCTGTGTTGCCATAATGGGTATGAATATCAAAAAGTTTTTATTTTTGACATCTTACTTACTTCTGCTGACAAATTGGTTATTTTTTTCCTATTTTCTTTTTCTTTGTTGTTTGCTTAAATCAAAAGAAAAAATAAAACAATTCTGCCAACATGGAAAAATATGCAAAGAATATAGGCTATTTGTTTTGGTTAGGTCCACTGATTGAAATTGTTCAATTTTTAATAAATGGAGGAAAAACTGCATTAATTTTGTACAGTGTGATAAGGGCTCTGAAAAGGAGAATAATCATAATTCATAATCATATGGGTAGGTTGTCAGAATACAATGAAAAATAAATACCATACTTTCTCAAAGATATATAAATTATGCATCTGAGTGAAAGTTCTTAAACAGCTCCTAATGTTTCTGCCAAGAGAGATAACTCATAGCAGACATTTGTTGTTTGACTATGGATTTATAATTTTAGTTGACTGATATCATTGACTGGAACTATACGTAGCACCTATTTTCCCAGCATTAAATTTTTCTTATTGTTTCCTCTATATTATACATACTCATTTTAATTTGGGAAAGAGGCATGACTGATATTCTCAGTACCTAATCTTTATTTTTTTATTTTTTTTTTTTTTGTGGTATGTGGGCCTCTCACTGTTGTGGCCTCTCCTGTTGCGGAGCACAGGCTCCGGACGCGCAGGCTCTGGACACGCAGGCTCAGCGGCCATGGCTCACGGGCCCAGCCACTCCGCGGCATGTGGGATCTTCCCGGACCGGGGCACGAACCCGTGTCCCCTGCATTGGCAGGCGGACTCTCAACCACTGCGCCACCAGGGAAGCCCAGTACCTAATCTTTAATACAACATAGGAAAGGATCTCCCAGTTTTGTTGGTTTAGCTGTGGCATAGTCCATGCCTAAAGCTAGAGTAACTGAGATCTCAACAGAGGTCAGGAAGGTTGTAAGGTAATGACACTCTTGCTTGAGAGGAGAGACAAGAAGACCTTTAAGTTCACTTTTAATGGTAAGGAACATTATTACTGGATCTTCAAATTTTACAAAAAGAAAACATCAAGTTATGGCATCTCAGAGCCATCTGCACACCAGTGTCCAGATAGAAATAAAAAGTCCAATTGTCAAAAACTTTAAGCTCTTCAGTATTATGTAAACATTTGCTTTTTTAAGTAATTTTATCTTGCTTTAGTTTCAGTTGTGGACTAGAGGAAAAAGGTATTAAAAACCCAAGTGGATATTTGGCAACTGTCTTAGTCTATTTGGGCTATTATAACAAAATACCATAGGGACTTTCCTGGCAGTCCAGTGGTTAAGACTTCGCCTATTAGCACAGGGGGTACAGGTTGGATCCCTGGTCGGGGAACTAAGATCCCACATGCCTCGGTGACAAAAAACCAAAACATAAAACAGAAACAATGTTTAACAAATTCAATAAAGACTAAAAAATGGTCCACATCAAAAAATCTAAAAAAAAAAAACCACACTGGGTGACTTACAAACAACAGAAATGTATTTCTCACACTTCTGGAGGCTGGGAAGTCCAAGATCAAGGCACTGGCAGATTCTGATGAGGCAGTTGTCTGACGAGAGCTTGCTTCCTGGTTCATGGACAACTGTCTTTCTGCTGTGTCTTCACAGGACAGAAGGGGCAGGGAGGTTCTGAGGTCTTTTATAAGGGTCCTAATACTTTCATAAGGGCAGAGCCCTCAAGATCTAATCATTTTCTAAAGGTCCCACCTCTAAATACCATCACATTGGGGCTTAGATTTTAACATACAATTTGGGGGATAGCAGGGGAGACAACACAGACGTTCAGTCTACAGCAGCAACTATTTGATCTATGCATTTGATCAGTATAGATCAATAAAAATGGGATGTGATCAGAAGTTGGCCAATGTTTTTTCTGTAAATGGTCAGAGACCCACACAGTCTGAGTCTCTGTGGCAACTGCTCAACTCTGCCATTGAAAGGAGCCATAGGCATTATGTAAAGGAGAGTGTCCCTGTTACAATAAAAGTGAATTTTCAAAAACAGGGGGTGCTCCAAATTTAGCCTACTGGATGCACTTTGCTGATCCCTAATGTAGATAATCAAGGTAGTTGAATCAAATACTTAGAGCTAAATGGAACCTAAGTGAGTCATATGTTTCAGACAGTTATAGAGGTATAATCTCCAGTTTTGAATATAATACAACAGAGTTTCAAAGTGATTAAAGGATTTTCCCACAGCCATACAAAATAAACAGCTCTCTTATTTGTTTAAACAATGGCAATAACTTTTCTAAGTGCACCAAATTGAATATCCTGATCACCTACAAATCCCCACATAATCACCTAAAAATAGATCAAGACAAAGTGGATTTCATCTTAATGATAGGTTTGAATTAGTCCAACTAAGGCCAAATATTGCCTTTAACAAGCTGCAGATTTGGAATTGACCCATCACAGGTAAATTTCTTGTGAACTATTCAAATAAATTTTGCATTATGAAAACTCAAATTAGCGATTTATCTCTATAGATGTAGTTTGCAATTTTGGGTAGAAAACAAAGAGAGAAGGAGAGAAACTGTGAAATCAATCAAAAAGCATTTTCTGAATAATGAACCTTTAGCCAGTATGGCACATATGAAGCTTTTAGAGTCATAGAAGCTGTGATCTCTGAAAAGTTTACATTCCACTTGGGATAGATTATTGTTCATTTCAACATGCATTTATTAAGAGTTATTATACACCAGGCAAAAGTACACAAGGTAGTGTCCACTTTGAGAAGCTCACAGACCAGCAGGACTATGAAGCAAAGCATGTAATAATCTGCACCTCCCTCCCCTGCATGTTTCCTCTCTAGTTTGCAGCACAAAACATGCTCATTGTCTGATTTTTCACTCATGCTTTTCTCTTTTTCTGTAGAGCAGTTTCTCCCACTAATGTAAGTGCACAAAGGAGCACTTGCAAATTTTAGATAGGATTCTTAGAGAACTTGAAGAATGAATCGAGATTATTCAGGCAAAGATGGTATTGGGCTGCACCCCCCAGGCCTCCTAGGCCTGTACTCACCCAGCTTCAAGACTGAAGAAAGAGCCTGGAGTCAGTAACAGAGACATCCATGGTTTAATGGATAGGTGGGGCTCTTACATCTGAAGCAAGGTCCTGGAGCGACACCCCATTGTGTGCACTGGACAGTGGGGCAGGACATGGCAGCAGTCTTGGCTCCTAGGGGTAGGAGGAGAGGGAACTGATGTCAGGGTGGCTCCTCAGTTACCAGGGAAACCAGCAGAGGGGCACCCCCTTCACCGCCCCTTTGATAAGCTACCATAGTGGATACATTCTGATCTAAATCTAGAACAACACTTAGCTGGGACCTGGGGCAAGTATGTAGAAAGGTCAGTCATGTAAGTAGGGTGTAGGTGAAGCAGGCACTCTTGATCAGGGGATGCACAGAGAGTAAAAGAACAGCCATCTTGAGTGACCTAACCATATAGAAGGGAAACACTGCACTACTGAAAAAGGAAAGCAGATGAGTAAGGAAACAAGTGTCATGAAACATCCTGTTATGCACTATGAACTATAAGCTTAATAGCCAAGGGAGGGAACTATAAAATATGGGGCTGGAGAGATGGGCGGCCAAGTCACAGGGGGCCTTGCACACTTGAACATAACTATCAAGAGGCCATGTATAAACAGTTTAAGCTTTTCAATTCTATGTGTATTTTATATACAACTTACATCCACCAGCCACCCATACCAACACCATTATATACACACATGAAGATTCTGATATGTCCCCTCTGCTTAGAGGATGCAGAAGAGAAGTTTGACAGAAAGAAATAAGAAGAAAAAAGCTAAAGATTTTTAATCGAGTAGTTAGTGATTTGGTGTTTGACATAAAGCCTTAGTTCTCTTTCTTCCCCAAAATCTTTAGTAAAATTTATATTACTGCTAATGCTTTTTGAAGATAGATTTGTTTTCTGAAGATTTCATGTATGAAGAGTTTGTCCTTGAGGCTGATGCCAGCCCAAGAACAGAATTTCTCCATGGAGGCCCACTCATATACTGGTTATATTAAGGATTTCATATTTGTCAGGAACCATGCTCAGCGCTATAGATGGAAAGATGAATTCTACCTTGGGAGAGGAACACAGACAAACAATAGAGTACTATGATTAAGTGTTTAAAAAAATAGAAGCATATACCAATGATATGGAAGCACTGAGGAGGGGATAATTAATTTTCCCTAGGGAGGTCCCAAGAAGGCTTTCCAGAGGAGATAATGTTTGAGCTGACCTTTGAAAAATAATTGAGATTCAAAAAGAGAAGAGAGTTAGGCAAGTCATTTAAGAGAAAGAAAAATATATACTTCAAGAAAACACTGTGTTTTAGAAGACTGTGTATAGACTTGAGTGGTTGACGCACAAGTTGTGTGAAGTTGATGAGTCAGCAGCCACATCATGAAGTCAGGGAGAGGAGGTATGTGAGCAAAAATTGTTGACTTTCTGGAAGAAGAAATAGGATCAACGGGGTCAATACATAGGACCTGAACTAAGCCCTGAAGAATGGGTAACATTGATAGCCATAACCAGATCAACCAAGAGAGTCCCAATCATGTCTTTTATCATTCCATATCTCCTTCAATACTTAATAAGTGCTGAGATCAGAATAACATGCAGCTTGGTTTATCGATTGACTAATTTGCCACAAATACCACTAGAAACCTATCCTTGATCTTCCAATGTCCCTCCAGCTATTTAACCATAAGATCTGCAGAAGAAAATGTTTTCCAAATAGTCATCAACATGAAAGAATGCTGACAGGTGCTTCAAAGATTTGGAAGGATTTTATGATATATATCAGCTTTTAGAAACTTGCATTCTAGATATTGGAGATCACATATTTCATCCCCCTCCTTGTTTTTATTTTAAGGTACAATAATGCCTAAATCATGCAGTCTACTGAATATCTATCCTGCCTTTCATAGCCATTAAAAATTGATTTAAGAAACATTCATTGAGTATCTACTATGTAACAGACAAAGATGATGTAATACTCTGTTTACTGGTACATGAAGATTCCATAAAACAATTATAAAAATCAGATTATAAAACACCACGTAAAATATGATTGTTTTTATTAAATTATTCACGTATGTATATTACATTGATATATGTGTATGTGTTCACACACATGTTAAGCCAAACTAGTTCCTTACAGGAGCTCTTTCCTTGTACCTACCCTGTTTTTCATGTTATGCAGCTCAAAATCATTTCTTAAAATCAACAGGAAAATAAAAAATGGTTGAGCACTAATTAGCTTTCTTTATATGCTCTCCAAGTGCCAGAGATAAAATAGTGCATTAAATCTCAAAACCTCAGCAACATAAGGAACAAAATTTTAATGTGAAATATCCCTGCACTCAGAGCACAAAGGACATGCTTTTCTTAAAGGGACAGATATGCCAATAACCTCCTCCATGCAATGAAATGGCCCCTTTTTTCTTTCTTTTTTTTTAAAGTATTTATTGAATTTGTTACAATATTGCTTCTGTTTCATAGTTTTTGGTTTTTTGGCCATGAGGCATATGGGACCAAGGATAGAACCTGCACCCCCTGCATTGGAAGGCGAAGTCTTAACCACTGGACTGCCAGGGAAGTCCCGGCCCCCTTTTTCTAAGAGTTTAGGGCCCGATTTCCAGACTCCATATGGAAATGGTGGAAGTTTGCCCTCGAGTGGAAATAAATCTCTGTCTCGCTGGCTGCTGTTACCCCAGCTTCCAATCCCATTCCAATCCCATTTCAGTTTATCCATTTTAATCAAAACATTTATGTTGTTTATCTTTGCCAAGAAGGTTTGTAATCCCCCTAATTAATATTTTTAATAGATATTGCATGTCTTAGAGCAAGAGCCACTAAGAAGCAATTTAAAATAACAAACATGTCAGCCTCATAGGTTGTGTTAGACTAGAGGAAAGAGATAAGAACATAATATTAATAAACAAGAAAATTTCAACTCCTAACTGCTTTGCCATTATTTTAATCCAAATGTTTAACATCCTTTTGTAGAAAAACTGTATTAAAGATTTTCAATGAGGTTTTATGATATTGAATAATGTTAAAGAAAATATCAAATATATTTTAAATGTTGATAGTTTTTATGTACGTTGTGGTTCAGATTAGCACAATATCTAAACCATTTCCCAATAATATTAGCATCAAGCTTGTCATTTTTGTCTATAACAGCCTGAGGAAACTGTGGAATTAGAGGACCAGAAGCAGTAAATATGATGGAGAAGTATACTCTGCAGGAAAAATCACAAGGTATGTCACATATGGGTAAATTCCTTTAAAAGGAGAAAAAATTAGAAATTTCTTGGAGGATTTTGGAAGACTCTATTAAATCAGTACTAAGTCATTTAATTCAGTGAGATACTCTAATAGTAAATTCCGTGACTGTATATTAACTAATCTTTAATTGGCAATACATGGCTAAAATTAATTATAATGTACTCAATTTTGCTGTTTATCTTCTACTTATATATGCAGCTAGATTTCAACTCCTGTTTGATGCTATTTTAATACAAGCTATACCGATTAATTGACTAATCCATGATAGATAGATAGATGGATAGGTGGAGAGATAATACAGCTTTATCTGAGAACTTTATCTCACTCAGTTTTTTAGGTAGGAATGCTTGTGTGAGATTGATCACGTACATTACATAGGACCTGATAGAAATAGTCCTCTTGTCACATTTCCACTTATTCTTACCACACAGACTTGTCATTTATTTGTGGAGTTTTTTTATCTACACTTAGCTTTTCTCAACTTTATAAAATGAACAAACATAAGTCGGTATCTTTTTAAAAGATTAGAACATGTCTTGTTAGTTTAAAAGATGAAGCTTTGGGCAACTGGCATCCTGCAGAGTCCAGGAGAGGACTGAGCCTTAGAGAATGAATGTTGGTGCCGTGTCAGGAAGGAAACACCTGGATGAAAACACTGTTTACTTGAATGTGATGACATCACCAACAGCCGCTCGGTGACGGAGCATGCTGGTTCATACACACGTCCTTACTCGAGTAGTGGCCCACCTTTGCTAGCCAGTTAGCCTGACCTAAATAAAGGCTTCGTAATGTTTTCCACCACTGCATTCATTTAGGTTGGCAGAGCAAGCCGGTTTTCCAAGAGCTGACATTTTCTCTTGAGTTCTATGCCTGCCCTTTAAGTGTGCTGCCACCAGCAGGGCTGGTGCCTCTCCTGTGATACGAACAATAACAACAATGGCAAAAATGATAATAGAAATACAGTTGCGGACTTCTGAAGGGAAATTATAAATGACTTAATCCAATGGTTTCCAAACATTGTTCCTGTTTAGCTGCAGAATCCTTTCAATAAAGAAAAATGTATTCAGAAGATTAATTAAGTCAGATAAAGGTGGAGCTACTCTGGTGAACTGAGGGACCAGTGTCTCCCCCAGGACGCCCCCGGGGCAGGGGCTGCAGTGGAGGACAGTGCAGGCTTCCCAGCTCACACCGCCCCTGCCTCAGAGCCAGAGCTCTCTGATGGGCTGGCGTGCCCCCTCTGCTGTCATAGACTATAGGTGAAGGAGCTAAGGTCCTTGGCAGTGTAGCAACGTCTCCAAGATCACAGAGATAGTGACAGATCTGTGAATCTATTTGAAAAAAATGCATTTTTTTCAAAATATAAAAATTGCGGGCTTCCCTGGTGGCGCAGTGGTTGGGAGTCCGCCTGCCGATGCAGAGGACACGGGTTCATGCCCCAGTCCGGGAAGATCCCACATGCCTGTGGAGCGGCTGGGCCCGCGAGCCATGGCCACTGGGCCTGCGCGTCAGGAGCCTGTGCTCCGCAGCAGGAGGGGCCACAGCAGTGAGAGGTCCGCGTGCGGCAAAAAAAAAAAAAAGAAAAATTGCACTTTTACAGTAATTTCTAAGCTCCTGAGCACTTCTGAATTGCTCTGACTTTATTTCATCTAACACAATGAATCTGTGACCCAGGCAAGATACTTTTTTTCTTAGCCCAGGTTTACACATGAGAAATTGAGACTCAGAGAGGTAAAGGATTTGTCCCAAGTGAACCTTCTTGTAGGCGGTGGAGGCGGGGTCACAATGGCGGGTCCCCTGGCACACTGCTCAAAGTTTTATCCACTGTGTAATGACCTCATGATTCACATGGAAATTTTTGCCATAGATATCAAATAACTCAAGTCAAAGAGGCTACCACTTGACTGTCTATTAACTTATGCCTTTAAAATAAAAACAGGAGTAATTAATATTAACACTTAAACATTAATAGTACGGAGTACTAGGATTAAACAATATATGACAATGCAGAGAGATAAACTGGATGTCTTGCAAATCTAAATTAAATCAAAATAAACAGCTGTCTAATTTATCTTGAATCTTTTTTGGCCTTGTTTGGAACTTACTCAAACATCCAAGGTCCTAGACAACTTTTTCAAATGTCAAACTCAGTTTTTCATGGCTACTGCTTTCCATATGCCTTAACTGAAGAAGAAAAACAAAACTACTGAGTGAGAATTAATTCCAGCTGTCATCAGTATGCATTCTGAGAAAGGGCCTGGCCCATAGTATTGGAGACAGGAAAACCCCAGTTTCCTGACAGCCTGCTCCTTTCTCTATTCCTTCCTTCTGCAATTCTACTCTCACCAATTTTGATATGGAACCTTGAACGTGGCTCCCTGTGCGCTTAGTGTTGGAAGTCCAAACAGCTTTCTTCACAATGGTGAATATAATCCACCTCAGTCTCTCCGTCCTTTGGAATCTGAAAACATTCTCCTGGGGGTGCAGCTCATCTTTCAGAGATTTAAACTTTTTCTTTCATTCAGCTTGACAGAAACCACGAGAGAGAAAAGATTATGGCCACTCCATATGTCTGCTTCTCCATGACTGTGTGTGTGTGTGTTTTCCCAGTGAGAGGGGAGTATATTTTCTCTTTTCAAGGAGGAGTCTCCCCTCCCCTTAGGTTTCTAGCTGCTGGTTGCTTGCTGATTAATTTAAATCTACACACAACTGGTTCCCTTATTAATGATTCTGCCAAGTTTCCAGAACATAGCAGGATTAACCTGCTCTGAATATAGACTGTTCTTTTTTAAAGGGGCCACTGCCTTTTAATAAGAACAGAAGAGAACAAATAGCATGGCAATACCATTGTTTATTCTTGGGGATACCATGAGTTGTCTCCAAAATCTTTAAAATACACCTGTGCCCTGAAAGTTTAAGGCAGCAAAATCCCCATACCATGGTAAACAACAGCCGTCTAGGGGAACAGACTCAGAAATTTCTTAAAACACATTGGTAGTGAGTTGGGAATGTCTCAAACTCCAATGAGGCAACAGGAAAGAATCTCAAGGAGGTGAAGTGAGGCCGAAACGAGATTGCAATTTAGTTCAGCACAAATATAAGCAATTCCATTAAACCACGTTTGAAGAAAGATCATGTGAACAGCAGGAGGTTTATAAGAAATAACAGAAATTAAAAGGAGAGTAACAGCAACAGACATTGGTAGTGCTCACCCAAGAGACTAGGAGTTTGGCCAGACCCACTTCATGCGGGATGAGAGGACCCAAAGCCTCCTTAAAATTGTGACATCATCAAACTCACTCTGGATCTGATATCAGACTCGCCACACCAGTTTCCTGCATAGTTTGCTTTAAGGAAGGTGCTAGGTAGGTCGGGCTGAAATGAACAATCATGGCCCATCGAGTGTGCGTGTGCATGTGTGTACCCAAATCTAGTTAACACGAGTCAGCTTCAGCTCTCCTTTCAGTGGATTCCTTGTGCAAAATGCCGAGGCCTACAGATTGGAGGAGCAGAGCCTGAACCCCAGTGGATTCTCTGTGATAAATGGCACCCCTTGGGCATCTGACTGAGAGGCTAGGCATCTTTCTATGTGCAAGATAGATTTGCTTCCTTACATCATATGCCTTCTCGAACCACCACAAAAGCAAAACAAAAAACTTTCAACATGCTCACCTCACAGAATCATGGTGAGAATTAAACAGGAAAAGTGATCCAGCTCATAGCAAATGCTCAATAATTCTTAGTTACCGTCTCACATGAGGCCTCCTCTGTTACACCTTACAGGGCATGAGAACCTCAAAAAGCATTCTATTTACCTGATATCCTAGTTTCTGAGACCTCAGTAAATGGCATGTGGATGACACACGTTATGACAAAAAACATGTTCTGGTTTTTCCTAGTTATCTGACAGCCATAAATAAAATCACAAATCTACAAGACTCCAGAGAGGCACAATCCAATCTACCATGTCTAAACTTTATACAAGGTGAGCAAGTTTTCTCACAAAGATGAAATGAGACTGTTTCCGGTTTCCAGGAGCTTACGATACCCAGCAGGGAAATAGACACAAAACAACCGATGACTCTTTGCCCTCTATGATCTCTATGAGCTGGACTGTGATTGGATTGTGCTGGGTATTGCAAAGGGGTTGTGGATTCATTTATTTTAAGGGGCAGTAAATAATATCAGTTTTAGAGCATGAATGTGTATGCAACCTAATGCAATAAGTAAACTTTCCAGGTATTGAAAGTGAGAGGAGAGGAAAGACAAGGGAATGTAATATTATTTTTAAGGTAGGGAAAATATGAGGGATTAAACATGTCCCCTTGGTTGCTAGGTATTCTCTCTGTTGCTATTCTGGAGCTGAAAACACCAAGCAAAGAAACTGCAGGCTGTAAAATGCTACAAGGATAGCAGGTTTGGGAGCTGTCCAGCTCTCTCTCTCTCTGTTTCCCACCAAATACCATACAGTTCCCAGAGCTGAGATTTCCTCTAAATCCAGGATTTGGCCATGTGTCCCCATGGCAAGCCTGAGGTTCAATTCCAGGAATTAAGTTTGGCCTTCCTCCTAGTGCATTCACAAGACTCTAGAAAGAATTACAGCCTATCAGCAAGACAAACTCAAAGAAAGCCCAACATGATCACAGTATCTTCCAGAAATGCGATGTCCTGGAAATGATATTTTTCACTTTGAAAGAAAGCCAAAAATGTAATGAAAGAAGAGAAGACCAAAGGGGAAAAAACAAAGGTTAGAAATACAAAATGATTTTTGAAACCCTACATTTTCACTAAGCACATATTTAAATACAATGAAAAAAGAAAAACCTGGAAAGCAAGAATGCATGGTTCTAACATGTTTCAATGTCCAGTTTTTCAAAAATCAAGCTTTGTGCGACCTCTGATCATTTGAACGGCCTAAAAATCTAAGCCAAATGACAGATTCTGCTTAACGTTTGTCTCAGCAAGCAACTGACCTCTTTTCAAAGTATCCTTCCAAATAAGAAACCTGTTTAACTTTCCCAGACTCTGTTTGTCTTAGAAATACTACCTCACCCTTTGCTCCCTTTTATCTTGGGTATCTTAAGAAAATTAAATTTCAAATGTGTTTCCACCAGAGGGCAGTAAATAACAAACAAACAACCTGCTCACTGAACAAAATTTCTTCTAAACATTTGGACGGAAACAAATTTTATTTTCCCATTAACCTGCATGATAGGCTCAGAGATGATCAGTGTTGAACATGATTATTTGATCGCTCCTGGCCTCCCCTTTAACATCCTCATTCTGTCATGGACGGCATGACCTGTAAACATATCCCAGGATGAACTAGGGGAGGCTGTTTTTATAAAATGAAAAACCTTCCTTCACCTTCAGAAGTGCCCATTCTGTCCATTCACCCAGGGTCTGCTTAGGTCTGCAACCTCACCCCTGCAGGTCGAGGGGCTTGGTGGGCACCAGTGACTGCATGTCACCATTGTCAGGACAGACGCTGGCAAGAGGTGGCAGGAGCCCTCTAACAGGAGCTGTGAATGCTAAGCAGCAATCTGGCCGGAAAAGAAAGGCCAGGGATGCCATCCAGTGGTCAGCCCGTGGCCTTGCCGCCTGTGTGATCCTCAGCACCACCTTCACCGAAAGCCCTAGAATACGGTTTGCCGGCTCTGAATCTGGAAGGTAACTGGGACCCAGAGAAATCATTATTCCAATCTGAGCACATCTCAGCTGCACAGCCTACTTGTCTAAATTGCAAAGCAAGGATAAAGGAAGTATCCTTGAACAGGGCTCTGGATGCTAACTTGAAAAGCCACCTGGCCGAGGGGCCCTCAAGGGCAGCTGCTTCTCAGAACCTCCCTGTGGCTTTTCCAGTACTGATCCCTGGGACCACCAAGGCCTCCTGAATTACAGCCTTCAGGGATGAGGCTTGAGAAATGGTATTTCTAAAAAGATTTCTGGATGATTCTGATGCAGTGAGTCTCACCTAGTCCAAAGACTGCCTTGTGGGAACCCAGGGATTTTGTCCATTATTCCACCTTTAGGCAGGGTTGTGCTTCAACTCCCCCGGCTCTGCAAGTTTTTTTCCTGACTCTAAAAGCGTTAAACATCTATTCTAGTCATCCATTCTTGTGTCCAAAATCCCAGACCATCAGGGACTTCTCCTTTCTGGCCTGAGTCCACGCTCTGCTGCTTACTAGCTGCATAACCCAGACTTGGAATATCTCGGTTTGACATGAATAAATGGAGTTATGACAGTACTTACCCTGTAGATTTGTTGGGGAGAGGAAAGTGCTTAGAGCAGTAGCTGCCACTTAGTAAGCACTAAGATGCTTGTTGTTTGTCTCATTTATTATTACTCTCTTCTGGCTGCTCTTTTAGCATACGCTTTTTCATTTTTGGTCCCAAAAGATAGAGTGATCAGGGCTTCCCTGGTGGCGCAGTGGTTGAGGATCTGCCTGCCAGTGCAGGGGACACGGGTTCGAGCCCTGGTCTGGGAGGATCCCACATGCCGCAGAGCAGCTAGGCCCGTGAGCCACTACTGAGCCTGCGTGTCTGAAGCCTGTGCTCCGCAACAGGAGAGGCTGCTACAGTGAGAGGCCCGCGCACCGCAATGAAGAGTGGCCCCCTCTCGCCACAACTAGAGAAAGCCCTCACACAGAAACGAAGACCCAACACAGCCAAAAATAAATAAATAAATAAAAAAGATAGAGTGATCATGCTGAGTCTAGGGCTTGATATCTAGCTTGCTGTCTTACCTGTCTGCCCTCACCTTCCCCAGACCTGTACAGCTCTTGTTGTTATTGATAGATTTACCTACAGGCTCTGTCTACCCATTTTCTGAGCTAATGCTGATCACAACAGGAGCTTCAGTGCCCCGTTGCCAGATACTGGAATGTATGAAAACGTTTCCTTGGAGTGTTGTCCCAACAACACTCCAAGCTAGGCATTCAGTTCTCTAATTTATAGAGGAGGAAACTGCATCTTAAAGAGGTAAATGTGTAAGTGGCATACTTCCCTGGGTGCCTCCAAAGTCTAGGAAATGAATTGTTCCCTGGGATGAGCTCTGGGCAAACCTAGCCAGTCTCTGACTCTAACTGCTACTGATGGTCCAGTTTGCATGCCCAGGGGCCCTGCCCAGCATCCAGGTCCTTGTTAGCACAGCTGACTGGCCTGCTTATCTGGGATGCCTTGTCTAACACCTGCAAGCCCCTCCCTAGGAAGCTGAATCCTGTTTCCTACCTCCTTTGGTCCTGGCATATGCACTGCTCTGATGGATGGATCCTCCAGGCCATGACAGGGCAGCTTGCCTGACCTCAAGAGTCACTCACTGCTGTACCCGCTCCAGCAATCCACCCCCCTCAAAGGCACAACCCCTGGTAAAGCAAGCCCACAGTTATCAAATCTCATAGACACCATGCACACAACTACTGGCTGCCCTTTCCAAAAAGGCCAGCCCTACAATTGCCTCGATTTCCCCAGCAATCTGTTCTTTCCTGGTTCCAACTTTCCTCAGTTCCCAGCACTGTAAGTTCCTCACACCTGAGCCTGCTCCAGTCACGGTATCACCAGCGCGCTGCATGAAGAAAGGCACCCACCCACCAAAATACATGCAAGCCCCCAGGCACACAGAAGGGAAGAATATGAGTCAGGATAAGGGCAAATACAAAGGGCTATAAAACTGGAAAATAGTAAATCCTGTTACTGTGCTCTTACAACATATTCAACCTCACTTGAATTCAGGAAATAATTTATAAACATGTCTATAAAAACAGTAAACAAGCTATTAAGCCATGTGTAGCAACATGGATGGACCTAGAGATTATTATACTAAGTGAAGCCAGACAAAGACAAATATCATATGCTATCACTTATATGTGGAATCTAAAAAAAAAAATGATACAAAAGAATTTATTTACAAAACAGAAATAGACCCACAGACATAAAAACAAACTTATGGTTTACCAAAGGGGAAGGGGGTGGGGAGGGATAAATTACGAGTTTGGAATTAACATATGCACACTGCTATATATAAAATAGATAAACAACAAGGACCTACTGTATAGCACGGAGAAAATACTCAGTATTTTTTAATAACCTATAAGGGAAAAGAATCTGCAAAAGAACTATACACACACACACACACACATATACATACATACATACGTGTGTATATATATATATATATATATATATAACTGAATCACTTTGCTGTATATTTGAAACTGACACAATATTGTAAATCAACTATACTTCAATAAAAAATTAATTAATTTAAAAATAACAATAAAACACAAGCTATTAGGTAAGGTATCCTGGGGGCTACAAAGAAGCCCAAGAGCTAATCCTTGCTCTTAAGGAAATATATTTTTAAATAAAAGCACACAGTTTTCAGTGTTAATATTGACACATGGCAATGTCTGTTAAGGATGACATGAGTCACACGTTCAGTGTGTGCTGGAGGATTTGACAGGAGAAGACTGCCACAGTCTGTGGGGGTCATAGGCAGCTGCCCTGAAGAAGTAGTTTTTTGCTGGGCAATGTATGATGAGTAAAAATTATTGAAGTGGAAAAGCTATGGGATGGCCCAGGAGGAGTCCCCAGAGAAAGGACCAGAATGTATCCAGTGGAGCTGAAAATGACTGAGAGCACATGAGCACCAGGGTTGCAAGTGGAAGGTTGGGACTGGACTGTGGACAAAGTTGAGAGTGGGGCTGAGGAGTCCACAGTTAATTCTCTGGACAAGAGTCTCCCCATGCGGCCTTGGAGAAAGGAATGACATGTCAAAAGGGTGTTGTGGGAAAATTTATGCGGTAACAGTTAATAAGAGGCTTGGAGGATATCCTGAAGGGAAGGTGGTCTAGTTCAGTGTTGCTCAACATATATCTTAGCATGTTCTTTGGAATGTAAGCAGAAGGTGAATTAATCGAAGATATTGTAAAGTGAAATAAAGGAAGCCTATACTGAATTAAACAAAGTAAAATGGGTGTCTTCTCTGCAGACCTCAGAGCCTTGACAGTAAGCCTCTGAAGGAGGTGTAAAATGGAGCATCTCCCAAACTTACTTAGCTGACAACTGAACTACTTTCCACAGTGTAGCTTATGGGACCAGCACTCTGAGATAAAAGCTTTGGATGACTGAGGGTGGCCTGAAGCAAGGGACAGAGGTTGTCATTTTAAAGAAGACATCTACAGATCTCTGCTCTACATTGTGTCAATTAAGGGAGAAGACAGAAATGGAGAGACAACTCTATCCGTCTATTCCCTCACTTTGGACGTGTTGCTGTCATTCCTGACTCCTGTCTTTCTCTCAAATTACACATCTAATCCGTCAGCCATACCTGTTGAATCTATCTTCAAAGTTATATCCAGAATCTGACCACTTCTCACCACCTCCTTGGTAACTTCTCTATAGAAAACCGCTACCATCCTTATAAGTGGTCTCTTCCTTCCACCCCAATGGTTTATTCTTCAACAAAGAAGTCAGAGTGATTGTTTTAAAAATTAGCCAGATCACATCACTACTCTGTTTAAAACTCTGTGATGGCTCCCATATCACTCAGAGTAAAAGTCAAAGTCCTGACAATGGCCTCAAGACTCGGCATGTCCTCCCCACGACCCACATCACCTCTTCAACCTCACTTACTGCTATTTCCCCCCCTTCACTCCACTCCAGGCACTCTGGCCCCCTTTCTGCTCCTTGAACAATCCAGGCATACCCCCTAACTCCGGGGAATATATTCCTATTGGCAGTGTCTATCCACTGCCAATAGGAATATATTCCCCAAGAGGACAGGAATCCCCCACTCCACCCATTTTGTTTTATTCCTGTTGCCTAGCATATAAGAGGCACTGTATAAGTTGAAGTAGCTAATTAATTAAGTTCCAACAGCAATGCTGTGAGTAGGTTTAAGAAGGCATAATCTATATTTCATAGATAAAGGAATTGAGTCAGAGATGATATGTGATTTCTTTAAGAGTACAAGTTAATGGTTAGTTAATTTACTATTTTCTAAGTTTCAGATTAGAATCTAGGTCTCTTGACTTTTTAACTACATAGTAATGTGTGGCCATGGAAACAGAAAACTAGCTTTAACAAATCAAAATGGCTAAATTCACAGAATACAGTAGGCGTCCTCTTTTCTGAAAAAAAAAGAGAATTATGTGCCAAATATCATCCATTTCCTTTAGCTCCTTAGGACTGTTCAACATAAAAATTTCACTTATATTCTATATACTATGTCAAGCAAAGAAGTAAAATGGAGATAAACACAAAGAAATATAAACACATCTTAATGAAACCTCACTCTACAGAGCTCCATCACAAGTGTTTACTAGTTTAGAGGACCCCGATTACATTACAGACATCTTAAGGGGCTTTTTCTGACCCAGGGAAGGGGAAACACCTATGCTGGCAAAACCTAAGATGGCAAAAATGAAAAATGTTACGAAAACAAAAAAGCAACAATTCTTATATATCTATAAAAACAGCAACCAAACATCCCAGCATTCCAGTGCATCCATCAGGGCACAAGGTATGAGCAACAACTGGGAGTAAAGAGGAACTGTAGTCTTTTCCACTAGAGTGCACAAAAATTCTTCTCTAAACTGGACTTGTTCCCTTCCCAAGACCCTTGTGGTATCTCTGCAGGAACTCTGCACACATTAGGCTAGGAATGACTGGAGTTACTTTTTAGTTTATCTGAAGTGCCCTGCTCTACTAGGCTGGTACCTAGAGATACTGCAGAACTGATTTTCCGCAAGAGAAAATGGGTGTGGAGTGGGATGGAAGGAAGAGCTGTGGAAACAGAGACACTCAAACCAGAAGACTAGAGGTGTAAGGAGCCTGTTTGAGAGAAGATAGTTGTTCCAGACCGATGGTTCTCAGGATTTAGCATATATCAGAATCAGCTGGAGGGTTGTAAAAAACACAGATTGTTGGGTTCCACCCCAGAGTTTCTGGTTCAGTAGGTCTGAGAATTAGCATTTCTAACAAGCTCCCAAGTGGTGCTGAAGTTGCTGACAGGGAATTACATTAAGGGAATCACTATTGTAGATGTACCAGTTACCTAAATAGGACTCCATCTTGGGAAAAATGTAACAAGAAACCTAAAATCCTCTAGAAAAAAATCCCATAGAGTCTTAAAGTGTTAGAACTTGAAAGGCCCCTAAGAGGCTCTCTTGTTGAAGAGGGCCAAAGAGGTTACTTAATGTGCCCAAGGTCATGTTTTTCAAACTACAGATTGAAACCACTCGAGGATTGTAAAACCAGTTTAGGATACAGTGACCAAGAAGAAAAGAGAAAGACTTAATTTACAAAAATAGGAAATGAGAGTGCGGACATCACTGCTGATCTTTCAGAAATAAAAATATCAAAAGGAAAAACTATGAATAATCATATGCCAACAAATTAGATAACCTAGATGAAACAGACACATTCCTAGAAAGACACAAACTACCAAACCTGACTCAAGAAGAAATAGTAAATCTGACTAGACTATTACAAGTAATGAGATTGAACTAATAATCAAAAACCTTCCCAAAAAGAAAAACCAGGCTCAATAGTTTTACTGGTGAAATTTACCAAGGGTAAAGTGTAAAGAAGAAATAACATCAATACTACACAAACTCTTCCCCAAAAATGAAAGAGGGAACCCTTCTCAACTGAAGGATAATAAAGCTGATATCATTCTGATACCAAGTTCAGACAACGACATCCCAAGAAAAGTAAATTACAGACAATATCCCTTATGAATATAAAAAAAATCCTCAATAAAATACTAGCAAAACTAAATCCAGCACCGTATAAAAAAGATTACACTACACCATGATCAAATGGGATTTATTACAGGAATGCAAGTTTGTTTAACATATGAAAATTAATGTATTCAGTACAGCATAGTAATAGAATAAAGGACAAAAAATAAAGAGTGATAATCTTAATAGACTCAAAAATAAAAAGCTTGACAAAATCTGCTTTTTAAATTTATCATTTCATGATAAAAACACTCAACAAAGTAGCAATAGAAAGGAAATTCCTCAACCTGATAAAAAGCCTCTATGAAAAACCCACAGCTGACATACTTAATGGTGAAGGACTGGAGGCTTTGCCCTAAAAACAGGAAGAAGACAAGGATGTCCCCTCTTGCCACTTACATTCAACATTATACTGAAGGTTTTAGCCAGAAAGTTAGGCAAGAAAAAGAAATAAAAGACATCCATGTTGCAAAGAAAGGAGTAAAACTATCACTATTTACAGATGACATGATCTTGTATATACAATATTCTAAGGAATCTACAAAAAAGGAGTAGGACAAACACATGAGTTCAGCAAGGTTGCAGGATACAAGATCAATATACAAAAATCAATTTTTCTACACATTAGCAATGAACAATCCAAAATGAAATTAAGAAAGCAATTTCATTTACAATAGCACCTAAAAAAATAAATACTTAGGTATAAAATTAACAAAAGAAGTGAAAGACTTGTACACTGAGAAGCAAAGCATTGCTGAGAGAAATTTTAAAAGATCTATATAAATGGAAAGACATTCAATGATCATGAATTGAAAAACTTAATAATGTTAAGGTAATATTTCCCAAGTGAATCTACAGATTCAATTCAATCTCTATCAAAACCCCAGCTGGCCTTTTTTTGCAGAAATTGACAAACTGATCCTAAAATTCATGTTGAGAAATGTTGGAATCTAGGGCAAGACAATAACTCTATCACTAGAATTTCTTCCCATCAAGCCCATGAATTTATTAAGATAATGCGTACAGACTAAAACTCTTAGTGCATCTTCCTAAAATCTAAGCATACAACAGATTTCAGATATATTTTCTTTGATGTTAGAGGATAACAATGGGGGATTGGTACCATGATGAGAAAATACAGCATGATAGAAGCATGAAGATAAAAACTTTATTCATAAAACCGTAGAGGATGAAGCTAACTCGCTTCCCACTGGAAGGCAAGAAAGTGCCTTTGAGAGTGAAGGCTGCCTCAAAGCATATGTGTGGCCTGAAGATTTGCTGGAAAGAGTAAAGAGACTAACAACTCTTCCCATCTAGAGGGGGCTGTGGCTGGGGAGTAAGTGTGCATGATAGAGTGACTCAACCACCCAGCTCCATCTCCAGGTTTCCAAACAGCCCCACTCTCTACCAGTGGATTCATGTTTAGGTGTCTATTGGCAAAGCTCAGGCAAGGTGAAGTCTTTACCTGATTTTACCTTCCCCAAGAAGAAGAAAATGAAACTGTTCTAGGTTTGCTCACACTTGTCATCTCAGTCATGAATCAGATGAAAGAAAAGTCCTTGATTTGACTTTTAATTTTGTCACTGAGTAGTTTATCTCTAAATTGGAAATAATAATATCTGTATATTGTGATAATTAAAATACAATCTTTCTGCTTGCTCCTCAGAGTAATTTGCGACAATGCCCTAATTTTTTAAATGAGAAATTAATTAGATGCATTTATTACTTGAACATTTATATACCTTCTTATTCCTTAAGAGTGCTTTGGGATATTGCTGTGAGGATTCAGAGCAAATTCCTCCACCGTTTTGGGTTGGTTTCTCCTTCATTTTTTAAGGGAAGGAAGGAATAAAAAGGAAAGCATGTAAACATTAGAGCACTGCATTCCTATATCCTGGGCTGACTGTGCTGTTACTTTCTTCCCTGAATGCTTTGCCCAGCTCCACCTCTAAACTTGAAATTAATAGGGGAGCCAGTGGCACCAGCAAGTAGTGGTGCCCATTTCTACTGATTGCACACACCTGTTTAACACTCTTTGAACAAAACTGATACCAAGAAATTTATCCCAGAGTTTCCATTATCTGAAATTCTGTATTTCCAAAACATCTAATGTTTTCCTCTTGCTTTTCTTTTCTCCACCACCATTGAATTATGTTGTTATTAATTCTCATTATATTAATCAGCAAACAAAGAAATGTATTCATTTATTTATTCAATGAATCGGAAATGTCAAGAGTTTTGTTCAGAACACTGTCAAACCCTGAAAGTTTCTGCCTTCTCCGTGTAGTAGCCAGTGACAGAAGATTTTTAACTTATATATGGGCTCTCATTTCATTCTTCCTAACCTTCACGCACAACATGCTTTGAAAAGGAAACTGTTATTTGGTAGGGAAGATTTTCTTTTTCACTGGGGGAAAAAGAAGGAGAAATAAATCAGGCAATTCCACACATCTGCCTAGCTGAAGAGGACTAAAATACATAAAACTTCTTTATTTTCTAATTAACAGCTATAGGGCTGGTCTCAGGAAACAATGCATCAGCAGTCCATAAAAGGGAAAAAGTTCAACATCACTATGCAAAGATGGTAATTAAAACAGGAGGGAGAAAGGCTGGTTATAAATTACACTACACAGGAGGCTATAAAAAAGTCTTTTTAATTAACTGAAAGAATGAGGCAAGCAAACTGAGCTTTTACAACTGTCTACTGAAGTTTAGAGACAAATGACACAATAATTTTTTTATATGTTATTGGTAAGCTGAATACCACTAATCACCATCTCAAGGGGTGTGGATTTTCCTGAACAAATTCTAAAAATAATATCATTGAAGATGTTGGCATTTGCACTGCTTCTCTGTAACTCACCTATTATAGCAGAATCCAGAAACATCCACTGTAAGAGCCAGACTTTTTCTAAAGAACAAAGGAGTTTGTCCAAACTTCTTATGTGAAAGCCACAACAGAAAAAATCCAATACTACAGGCATTAAACTCAAACATGTGTCTGCCTGTTTTCTCTGGTGTAGGAGAAGCAATTTATTTTAGAGGTAGTTTCTTAGTCTGGGGCTCCAGACTCCAAGGTCTGTTGCCAACTTCATTTGTGTTTCTTTGTGGGTAATTTCCACCTTGTCACTATCTCCGGTCGTCTTACTCTTCATATTAACACGATAATGGTGAAATCATTGTCCGTAATGATAGAATCTAAGAAAATCCTAACACATGTCTATAGCATTATAATGGTGGCATGCTGTATTGACTTCAAACCTCTTTTTGATCTCTTATCAAAATCTATGGTTCACTGTAGGCCTGAAAATTGGAGGGTGAACATCAGAGCTAAGTTGGGAAGTATTTTGTTTGATACTATGGAAGAGTATGCTTCAAAACGGGGGAAAGAAACTAATCCTTAGGAACATGACCTATACAGTAATCCAATTAGATGAGTCAAGCAAAATTAGGAATGGTTTTGGACTTCCTATGTTCCTCTTTATTTTCCACAATTTCTCCCCATAGGGCTTTTTAAAAAATAATTTATTTATTTAATTTATTTTTGGCTGCATTGGGTCTTCCTGGCTGCGCATGGGTTTTCTCTAGTTGCAGTGAGCGGGAGCTACTCTTCATCATGGTGCAAGGGCTTCTCATTGTGGTGGCTTCTCTTGCTGCAGCTCTAGGCACACAGGCTTCAGTAGTTGCGGCACGTGGGCTCTAGAACACAGGCTAGTAGTTGTGGCGCACGGGCTTAGTTGCCCCGCGGCGTGTGGGATCTTCCCGGACCAGAGCTCGAACCCATTTCCTCTTCATTGGCAGGCAGATTCTTAACCACTGCGCCAACAGGGAAGTCCCCCCATAGGGCTCTTTTTAAATGATGTGTCACCTCAATAATTTACTTTTCCTAACACAAAAGAAGAAATATAATTTCTAAGCATTTTAATTCTGCTTAAAAAAAAAACCCAAAAAACTTAAAAGTGCAAAGCCTAGAGCAGACCACTGGAGTAAAAAAAGCTCTCAACTGACTAGAAGCAACCCTGGAAAGAGATAAAGGGATTTAGGAATTAATAAGGTCTGGCTCCTCACTTTGTGTCAACACAATTTAGTCCTCATAATACCTGACTCCATTACCACATAGCTATGCCTACTGCTCCCTCTCCCTTATTATCAATCATGAGCACCACAATTACCGAGTGACACAGCTCAAGGTCACATGGAAGGATGATTCTTGAGACCGAAGTGCATTTCTATACAGGGCCTCTAGATGGCACTCTTTCTTATCAGTAGTCAAGGTGAACAATTTTCTTTCCTATCTTCACAACCATCAAAGGACTAAAATTGGCCCTCTTGTCGTATGTTTTGATACAATTGCCCTATGGCATCTTAGTAGAAAGCTGGATGCTTACATAACTCATCAGTCAAAGTTTACCAACAACAATTTGTGCCCTTGACTTAAAGAAAAAAATCACATGTAACTAGAGGGCTTCAGTTCCTGCTATTGCCCTGACTGAACCCTGCACAGCCAGTATGCCACCATGTAGAAGTGTTCGTTTCAGAGCTATATAGTTCCTACATCTGACTTTGGACCTTACCTCCAATGTCACTAAGGTAATGAACAAAGAGGTGCGCTGGCATCTCCAGTCCCCACAAGGACTAGTCCCCTATGCTTCTTACCACTCGGCTATAGCTGAGTGGAGGTCCTGATATCTGCCGTTAGAAGCTGCACACAGGTGACAGGGAGCTGGGTCTCCCACGAACTCAGGACTGTCTCTGTAACTGATAGGTTAGTGGCCTCAAATAACCCTTGTCTTTCTGTGTCACTAAAGGCATTAGGGATACTTCCGTGAAGCTCACAACTAGCCTTAAGATCATTGCAGCTCCTCTACCACATCCAATATTCCCTGGATGAATAGGCAGTGTCCTCCAAATGCTACTCCTCCCTCTTCCCCCTACCCACCACCCAATATAGGCACAGAGTTCTCAGAAAACCAAGTACGTTGTTCATGCTTTGCAGGGAACACATTTCAGCTCTACTGACCTGGGCACAATCAGGATGTGGTTATGGTAAGGAGGAAATGTAGAAATTTTGAGGGTAGGCTATAGAGTAGAAAACTGAAGAAAGTTGCTGGAATTCCTTTCTTTCACACTTTGAATGATATTTAGTGAACACTTTTTTTTTTTTTTTTTGCGGTACGCAGGCCTCTCACTGTTGTGGCCTCTCCCGTTGTGGAGCAACAGGCTCCAGATGCACAGGCTCAGTGGCCATGGCTCATGGGCCCAGCCGCTCTGCGGCATGTGGGATCTTCCCGGACCGGGGCATGAACCCGTGTCCCCTGCATCGGCAGGCAGACTCTCAACCACTACGCCACCAGGGAAGCCCTAGTGAACACTTTTTAATGTCTGGAGATTCTCAAGAATTCATAGTTCTGTGTAAAAATAGATATTTCAGAGAATGACAAAGAGTTAAGACCAGTTTTCAAATTTATTTTCTTTCATTTTCTCTTATTTCATCTCCAACTCCCTGATGCTGACTATAGGCTTGCTATTTTCCAAAGCTGGACCTAACCATGGGTTTGCAGATTGACCTCCATATGACTAGGAGGTGCTGACAAACACAACAAGCACAACACAGGTTGACTTTTAAGACTCTTAAGAAAATACAGAACAATCTCTCATTAACCCTTTGTCCTCAACGCAAAGACCCTTGTGCTTCTTTGCAGTTAAGAACTCTTATAAACATTCTCTCCTCACTGAGTTATTTTTCTAATAGCTTATCTTGCTGAGACATAATGCAATGAAGGTTGTAGGTGCTGTACATAAAAATCTAGTTATATAAGTTGTATTAAATAATTCAGAGGGACCATTTAACTAATCCTGGGTTTCTTCCAGAAAGCCAAAGGTCTTACTTTGATTGTTTAGTTCATCTCTCCTTCCATTTGTACTCAGAAGACTCTTCCTTAGGACTCGGGAATGGAAAGAAAGCCACTACAGCTGCAGGTTTACCCAGAAACACTTTAAGCTTGCCATTTTCCTGAATATCTCTTAAATGTTTAGAGCTCCATAAAACTCAAGCTGCATTGGATGAATTCAGTAAACACCACCAAATGTAGTTTTCTAGGAAAAAAGCTGCCAATTTGTAAGACACAAGATTAAGCCTCCAGATGGCCTTTTTCTGAAGGGTGAGTATTAATTGGGTTTCCATGTCCTTGTTTGCCTGTCTCATCCACCCTGAGCATCCTTTTCTAGAGCAGAGTCTGGGAAACCAAAGTTTACACAAAGGCCCAGATGAAACAAACCATGGGGTATTGATTTACAGGAACTTGGGGCCTCCTGTTAACCCATTTATTTCCAAACAAGCTTCTTCCTGCCTGACAAAATGCCTAAAAATCTACCTCTAGAAGATTTCTTTTTTTTTGGCTCTGAAAGACCTATTTTTCTAGCTCCCTAACGAAATCCAAATGTCCTTGGGAAAGGTATCATCTCCAGGGCTTATTAGCAACATCTGCATTCCCCTAACTTCCTTGAACGAAGTATCAAGGAAGAAAGCAGCAGTTCAGAGGAGTTATGAGGCTTGCCTAAGGTTACACAGCTTGTAAGAGGCTAAATCCATGTAGCACTTAACAGTGAGCCTTTGGAAGGAGCCAGGAAGCCAGCTCTGTGTCAGTTTTCTCTTTTCTTGGCTGTGGGCAGGCAGGCAGGCACACAGTTCAAAGAGCTACTACCATGTTCTTAGAACAGTGGCTCCAGGAAGAAGGTGGAGAGGAAAGGTGTCTCTCTTCTGTGGTTAGGAAAGCGCTGGTGACCTGGTTTAGAGGGAAAGCCATGGGCTTTGTGTCAGGAATGCCCAATTCCAATCCATAGGGGGCAAAAAAGCCTAGGTCAAATCAGTTTGAAAACTGTTTCTTAATGTATCCCCTTTGGAAGATTTTTGGTAAATAGCATATTAGAACGGTCCTGAATACCACATGACATTTTTAAAAAATCTCACTATTTCCCCAGCTATTTGACATTTATTACCATCTCTCTGGAACAGTTTGAGAAATTCTGCTGTAATGGAAGTTGTGAGCATTTTCTGTCTCCTCATGATGCCCTGCAGCTGCCATGAAACCCACAACAGAACTCTCTGAAACCCTTATTCCTGGCAGAAGTTATCAATATTTGCATGTCTTTTTTCGTAGAAGGCACAATCTGGAAAAGTCATAAGGGTCTCAGCTACTTATCACTTAGAACACCTTTTCATAAAGGCCACTGAGGACTGCAGAGGAAAATCTGTTGAAGGTCAAATGCAAGTAAAACCTACTACCCTCTTCTCTCTTTTCCACCTGCAGCCCTATCCTTGTTTTCAGACACCGCCCACCCCCAGCCGCAGTATCCTCTTTTCTAAGGAATTTTCCTCACCAACCCCAGGCAGAGTTAATTCTGCATTCTCTTCTCTCCTGCAGCTAGAATTCCTATTTGTATTACAGTACTTGATACTCCTGCATTGCAGTATCTGCTCACAAACCTGAGTCTCTCAATACCCTGAGGGCAGTTCAAGGCCAGGGAAAATGAAGTATGTATCTTCTTAGCTCCACCACCTGCAGCCCCTGGGATGTGGAAATTACTCATAAAGTTCTACAATAGGCATAATGTCATGAGCCAACAAATTCAAGAGGCCAAAAATAAGCACACAGAAATTTAAGCTAAATTGATTTAAAATTTCAAGTATGGAAAATTATACCCCATTAAGTAGATAATAATTTTATTATTATTATATACTTTATTATGGCCATTTAATTTTGCACATAGAGAAAGAAGAGGATGGAAGGAGGAATGAGGGAGAGAATCAGAAGGTTTAACAACAACAGCAAACAGAGAGAAAAGGCATAGAGGGAAAATAGAAAGGAAAAAAAAATTCATACAAACGTTCAGGTAAAGTTAGAGGTAGAAAGAGAAGAAAAGCAAAACAAAAGAGTGAAAAAGGAGATGAAGAAAGCATATAAAAGAAGGAAGAAAATTCAAGTTTGAAGTATTGGTAGGAGAGTCTACAGGTCGATGTACTGCTTGCTATCACTTAGCAGAGACTAACCATAACTAAATTAACTGTTAGTCACAGCTCTTTGACCTGCTGATTTTTCACTTTGAAGACCCATATTGGTGGACCTTAACAGCCGCGGATTTCTCTGTGGAAGAGACTTTACAGGTCTGAGTTTTTGTTCCGTTTAATGTAGATTTGGGCTCTTCCATGTGAAAGTGTCATGATTTAGCAATTTTTAAAAAACCTTCCAATAGATATTTACTAATAAGCTTTTTGAATGGAAATAAATACAATTGTAATAAATGTTTGAATTGCAAACAAAGATAGTGTTTTAATTCCTAAGCATAGGCTTTAAAAAGTATCAGAGCATCTTCATCTCTTGCTAGATTTTCTTTTCTGTAAGATTTTCTTTTCCATCTAGTCTTATCTTCTTAAAATGCCTTCAGGTTCCATAACAATTACCTACTTGCCTCCTGGGTCTTATCTAATTTTTTTTTTTTTTTTTTTTTTTTTTTTTTTTGCGGTACGCGGGCCTCTCACTGTTGTGGCCTCTCCCATTGCGGAGCACAGGCTCCGGATGTGCAGGCTCGGCGGCCATGGCTCACGGGCCCAGCCACTCCACGGCATGTGGGATCTTCCCGGACCGGGGCAAGAACCCGAGTCCCCTGCATCGGCAGGCGGACTCTCAACCACTGCGCCACCAGGGAAGCCTGCCTTATCTATTTTTATTACTTAGCAATGGTCAGTTTCCCTCAAGCAGGGTTGTGGTAATTAACCGGAATAATAGGGAATGACTCAGATCCCTGATCCAAATTTCTCTTCCAGCTCCAATTTCCAAAAATAGCTCTCTGTTAGTCAAAAGGCTCATTTCAGTAATATTCATGGTTTAGACGGTCTGTGGGTACATTCTTTATACTCAGGAGCCTCTGAAAGGCTTTGTGTTTTGGCTTCCTAGCAAGGAGGTTTCCCTGGGCTAAAGTAAAACATCAAGTCCTACCATCCTTTTTGAGCTTTCAAGCCCAAAATATCATCATGAACCTCTAGCTCCAGGACATGGGAAAGCAGCAAGTTCTTTAGCCTTCAGTTTCATGATCCATAAAATGAACCCCTGCACAAATGAAGGTTCTTATCCTATATCTAAAGGGACTTGCTCTTCAAGCTCCGCCCAAACTTTTACAGAATAGTAATTGAGGCAGCAATTCTGCCCAGAAGTTGAAAAGAAAGGCTTCTCGCAATATTTTTTAGGTTATTTTCAAGTCAGTCAATCAACCAGTATCTACTGAGTAACGATTGTATGCAATCATACACAGCTGTAATTCACAAGAAGAGGTTCCTGTCCCCTGCCCTTCAAAGAACTTGTCGGCTGTCTATTTTGATAAGACATACAATAATAGAATAAGTAACAATAATACAGATACAATGAGAGCCCCAAATGAATGCTAAAGCAATAAAAATTCGTATCAGGTAAACCTCAGATAGGCTAAGGAGGTCTTGAAAAGCTTCAGTGGAAAAGTAGAATTTCAGTTAGGCCTACTGTAAGAATAATGCATGCCTCAAAGGGGGATGAAGGTGGGAGTGAGCATGGGGTAGGGTGGCATTAGTGAAAAAGACATGTTTCATTTGCTACCCATGAGTGTCCTTCAAGTCTCCCTCACCTGGCTTCACTCCTGCTGTCCCTCCAGCTGGAATGCCCTTCATCCATTCACATCCACAGCTCCACACCTCCTTCAAATCTAAGCACTGAGACCCTTTCTCCAAGAAGCAGTCTTTGATCCTCTGGATGAAAGTTATCTTTTTAACTCCTGACCTTTCACAGAATTTTATCTTTCCCTCCTTTTCAGCATTCATCATGTTTTCCCCTCTATTAGTCTTTTACGTATTCTCTCATACATCTAGACTTCAAAATCCTTAAGGGAAGAAGCCAGTCAAGTTTACCTTTGTTTACCCATGGTATTTAAATTTAGGCCTTGCATTATTCATTCATTTTTTGGTTCTTCTTTATTTTTTTATCCATTCATTCATTCAACACCAATTCATTGAACAATTTACTATGTACTGGTAGCATTCTAAGAGCTATATAGCCACTTCCCTTAGAGCTTGCATTCTGGTGTGGGAGAACAATTGATCAATAAATAAACAAATAAATATAAAATGTTCCCAGTGCTTCTAAGTCCTGTGGGAAAAAATAAAGACTGAGAAGTAGCTGAAGACAGTTCAGATTCAGTGACCAGCATTTACTGTATTCAATAAGTGCTAGTATTATTCAAAGGTAGAAACCTATAAACAAAGAGAATATTTTGAAGCTCTGGATAAAATAAATTAGGCAGTAATAAGGTCCTTAAATTAGTTTACTGCAAGTAGGAGTAATAAAGATAATTGATATTAAGAATTATAATAATCAGTATTGCTATATGTAATAAAATAGCTAATATTTGTTGCATGTCTACTGTCTGCTAGGCAATGTAGCAGACAATCCTTTCAACCACAAGAGGAGTATTATTATTACTCCCATTTAACAGATGAAGAAACTGAGGCTCAGACAGGTTAAGTAGCATGCTTTAGATCAGTAGGTAGTAAGTAGATGGACGAGCTCTGGATGGAATCTGTAACTGTTGTTCACGCTGAACACCTGCCCTTTTCTAGGCACCAACAGAGGAATGCTTTTTCCTCTGCCTGCTTCTTGGGGTCTTTCCTCTGAACAACTTCTGGTAGCTCCTTTCAGCTGTGTGCCTGGCTGCACATTTCTTAAGAAAGCAACCACCTGAGCACGGACCAGAGCTTTCCCTGTCCAGAGCTTGGAAGGGAACTGAGAAGAAAGCATTCATGCTCTAGTTTCCCACAAAAGGAATTTGGTCTTGGCTTCTGTAGAAGGAGGTCTTCTAAGGCTTTTGGGGCCACAGCCAAAGGTAATGCCAATTCATAGAAGAAAGGTGAGTTCCATAGGCTTCACCCCCTGAGCAGCAAGAAGCCCAGTTCTAATAAAAATCCAAGCTTCAAAAAGCACAAATTCTGGACTGAGATTTGATAATGGGGCACTGATTCTCTGAGCCTCCAATTTCTAAGATGCGAAGACAGTATCACTGCCCCAAAGAAGGAATTGGGTTTATAAGGTCTACACAAATGCCAGGCAAGAAAAGGGAAGTGTAGAGACAGGGTACTGATGTCTGTTTTCCATGGGCAGTTCCCTCTTCTGGGTAGCAGGCCTCTCACTTCATCTGTTTATCTGCCACATGCCCACCTCAAGCTGGTGTCAGGAGCCCTGACAGGCCTAAACGAAAAACTGTGCCTCAGCCTTCCAACCAATCAAGGTCATGCTAGAACAGAAATGTGCAATTAAAATAATTTGCATTATGATATTAAGATATACTAAATAGAAAGGCAAGAGGAGGGAAATCCCTTAATTACCCCCATAATCAAATCACTGAAATATCTGAAGGAACAACACACAGGAGTGTTTGATCCCAGGATCGAGCTAGGCTGCTGTGGAGATGAGCAGTAAGTTGCTTGGCAGCCTCTCCCTGGGAAGAATCCGTTGACCAGGCTCAACAAAGAGGGAGGAGAGAGTTCCAAAGAGAACCTTGACTCCTCCCCTCGGTGACCGTTTCTATCTTGAGTCAATAAGCCACACCCACTAAAAATGTCTAAATGCTGAACACAGATACAAGGAAATAGCAGAGAAGGTTCTAAAATGCTCTGAGGATCTGCCATAGCCACAACTGCTTCTGAGAGGACAACACAGTGCCTGGCACACAGCAAGTGCTCAATAACGTGTCTATGAATGAATGAATGAATGAATGAATGGAATCTGTGCTTTCCCCAATATAGCCCACACTCTGTAACATATGTCCCACTGCCCTGACCACACAGGACAGGATGATGGATGAATGCCTGACCCAAAGGCAGATGCTCCTAAGCAGGTGTTAGGTGTATGAGGGGCTCTAGCAGGATGACTGAGCCCAGTGTTCAGTACTAGAGGCTGAAAGAGAGATTCAATAGAAAGAGCAGAAGCAGCAAGACATGAGGAGACAAAAGAGACAACAGAAGCAAATGGAGCACAAGAAGCTGTGCAGAAGAGAAGAAATAGGTAAGCAGGAGCCACGTGATTTAAAGGCTGGAGTGAATGCAGTGTAGCCTTGAGTAGCTGAGTGACCGTAACATAATCAGCAGAGGGGACTCAGATACCTGTTTCCGGGGGAGGTGCCCCCACTCTAGCTGCCCTGGGTCCTGGATGGTTTCCTAGTTATCCATGAGGCCTTCGGACCTACCACTGAACTCCAAACCACAACCTAATTCATCCTTGTCAGGCAAATAAATCCAAATAAATTAGCTGAGATTCTCTGAAACTCCATCAGAAAACATGAGACTTAGGAAAGGATAGAAACAATAACTAAGACCACCGAGATGCCCAAAGGCTAAACTCTCCTGGGAATTCCCAAAAGCTTGTTAGTTACTACCTGTATCAGAACTGCCTGGGGAATTTGATAAACAAGGAATCCAATATCTGCATGTTTATCAAGCACCCAGGTGGTTTGGTATTCAGCCCAGTTGGGATACCTCTTTCATACTGTCCTTTGAGGTATGCCTGATTGGGTAACCTATCTGTCCTTCTAACAATGCCCGCGTTCCTTTACTAATATTCACGTTAAAATTGTAACTTTTCTTTATGAAAACAACACATAAACGTAAAGACTTTAGAGAATTCAGACAAGCAAAAACCACTTTAAAAAATATCTGGGGCTTCCCTGGTGGCGCAGTGGTTGAGAGTCCGCCTGCCGATGCAGGGGACACGGGTTCGTGCCCCGGTCTGGGAAGATCCCACATGCCGCAGAGCGGCTAGGCCCGTGAGCCATGGCTGCTGAGCCTCCGCGTCCGGAGCCTGTGCTCTGCAAGGGGAGAGGCCACAACAGTGAGAGGCCCGCCTACCGCAAAAAAAAAAAAAAAAAAAAAAAAAAAAAAAATTCAAGCAGGGTAAATGTAACAAAAACCACTCCTAGGCACACCATGGTAGATGTGCTATGGAACAAAATCAGAAAAAGAAATTTAATCATTCTAAGTATTACTGTCTTGAAAGGAAAGTTGCTAAGTATTTTGTTACCTCCCATTCAATTTTGCAATCCTTTGTTTTCCTCTCTCTCTCTCTGCAGAAACCCTCTTGCATGAGAGACGCGGTTATAAGGGTAAAACCTTAGAGTTCCTCACTAGATAAAACAAGATTCCAAACTTTAGGAACTTCTGAGCATCATTTCTACACTCTTAACACAAAATGGAGGAAAGCATTTTTTAAGATGAATAAATGTCACATTTATAAAAGAGTCACATATATAAGATGGCAGTATTTCATAAATCCTATTTACCTTCCTCTATGAAATCCTATGAAGGTGGTGGTGCCATCATAGCCTAGCTTTTCATTATTAGATTACACTGATCCAGACACCAGACAAGTTCAGTGCACTCAGATGCCCAGGTTCTTTCTCTATAACATCAATGAAATAATGAAGAAAACACTTGAAAAGAAAAATTTCAAATAGCTTGGTCTATTACATGGGTATTGATCTTAAATGTATCTTTTAAATACTCAAGTGAAAGTTTAAATGCACATTTCTATCAGCTAAAGTTAAAGGGGAACAGTAGTTTAAAGGCATTTTATCCGATGTTTAAGAAAAAGACAAACCACCACATCTATTAACTATCACATACATTTTTAATATAAAAATGAGCTACTCTGCCATACTACTGAACCAAATACAGGGTGGTCCAATTTAGTGTCAACAGATGTTGAGCCTTGATTATTTGGAAATGAAGAACTAATATAATCCCTGCCCCCAAATTATGTGTTAAAGAAGTCAGGTAGTGAAATCTTAAAAGAAAGAACTGAAAATGGTAATTTGGGGGATTTTAATAACCTTACAAAACGAGCAGTTCCCTAGTCAAACTTCTCTCTTCAATGGCTGTCACCCTTTTCTCACAGATTAGCAACAACATAACATGGTGGCAGGAATGCCATTGTCATTTGACTGTTGTGAGAAGTCATTTTGAAGACTTTCATCTGGCTCTGGGAAAGTCATCTTGAAATGGAACTAAAGAGAGCATTCAGGATTTAATGACAAAATTGCTTTGTGCTTTACAAAAAGCATTATGGAAACATGTAAAATTTTTTCTCCAAATGACAAAGCTGTCATCTTAGTCAAATCAATGTGGCACTGTAGTAGACGGTGGGACAGAATGCAAAAAAGCAGAGTAGAGGGCTTCCCTGGTGGCGCAGTGGTTGAGAGTCCGCCTGCCGATGCAGGGGACACAGGTTCGTGCCCCGGTCCGGGAGGATCCCACATGCCGCGGAGCGGCTGGGCCCGTGAGCCATGGCCGCTGAGCCTGCACGTCCGGAGCCTGTGCTCCACAACGGGAGAGGCCACAACAGTGAGAGGCCCGCGTACTGAAAAAAAAAAAAAAAAAGCAGAGTGGAAAAGTTATCCAAGGTCATTTAGCATCAAGGCTGAGAAGGGAATTACACAGATTAGAGCCAGGGGGGCAGACTCATACAGGAATTTGTGTTCCTGTAGAGATTATGGTCTTGAGATAATAAACCAGGCTTCAGACTCTGCCTGAATCAACTCCCAGGTGTTACCTTCGGCTGAAAACTGGATGGAGCATTTCACTCTGTATAGTGGTGACAGGGCCAGAAGAGAGGGTGAGGAGAGGGTGGCTTTTAGAGGCAGAGAGATACTACCTGAAATAGCTTTAAAGTCACAAAGCCACATGGGCATGATCATATTTTGATGACATTTACTAATTGGCCTATTACCATGCCACATGCCAGACACTGTGCTAAGTTCTTTACATGCATTATCTCACTTAATCCTCACAACAGCCATAAGACAGGTACTACTGTTGTCCCAATTTTAAATAAGAAATATGAGGTTGATTTACTTTCCCAGTGTTACAGCTGGTCAGTGGAAGAGCTAAGATGCAAATCCAGGCTTATCTGGGTTACTGTTAAATTACCACACTGCCACCCATGTTGAAGTCAGTAGCATATGCATCTTTCCCATGGACCAAACGTGGGCCATATGGAGAGTGAGCCTGGCCCAAGAGGACACCTGGAAAGGTGAGGGATTCTACCATCAAGAGCGTGTGTGGGGTGGACCACAAAGAAGCAGAGGGTAGGGAGAAGTGGCTGGCCTAATCAATGGTCTCATCCAAGTTATGTTCAATAGATGAATGGATAAAGAAGCTGTGGTATATATATATGTATGTACACACACACACACACAAACACACACACACACACAATGGAATACTACTCAGCCATAAAAAAGAATGAAATTCTGCCATTTACAGCAACATGGATGGACTTGGAGTGTATTACACTAACTGAAATAAGTCAGACAGAGAAAGACAAATACTGTATGATATCACTTATATGTGGAATCTAAAAAATAAAACAAACTAGTGAATATAACATAAAAGAAGCAGACTCACAGATACAGAAAACAAATTAGTGGTTACTAGTGAGGGGGAGGGGGAATGGGAGATACAAACTATTGGATGTAAGACAGTTTCAAGGCTGTGTTGTACAACATGGGGAACATAGCTAATATTTTGTAATAACTGTAAATGAAAAGTAAACTTTAAAAATTGTTTAAAAGTAAAAAAAAATTAAGTTTTAATCTTATACAAAAAAACCCAGCTTCTCAGATTAAATAATATTTTCTCAATGCTGAACAAATAAAGAAAAACTAGAGAGGATACCAGACACCAACATAGTAGGAACTTTTCTATGCTTTCCCTTGACCTCTTATTTCCTCCTCCTCCCCCATCCTGGCAGTGTCTAAAAAGTAATCAGTGAGCATGTGCAGAGCTAAGAGGAGATCAACACAGCCACTTCCCCAAAGACAGGCCATCTGCCAAATCAGGCCTTCAGCATGAACTGGAAGAGGGCATGGAGAAGCCATTTCTCTGAGTGAAAAATCAAGGGTGGGTTAATGTCTTGAACTCAGCACTGCAAGTCTCTGAATTGGATGCATATTTTTATATTTAAAATATCCATTATTTATGAGTGGGGGGGAAAGTAATCCAGGGGCATAAAAAAAGCTACCATCTCTGAAAAAAATTTTAAGAAGCAATTGACAAAAATAAATTGGTTTTGATTAATCTCCCATGAATTGTATATTTGTCTTCTCTTTTGCATGAGCAGCACCTTCCAATGGAGCATGTTGGGCACAGGGCATACATGTGTGTATGCAACAATATGGGCTCTGAAACTCTTATGGCACTCCAAGGAAGATATACACCCTTTTTAAAAATCAGCCCCTTACATTCTTCAGATTTCATGGGCATAGCCTTAGTCTCCCATATGAGAAGATGGGGACTCACAGGCAAGAGATGACAACCTTCTAAGGGCAATGGAAATAAGTGATTACCCCAAAAGTCACTGTGCCACTCAACTTTCCCCACCCCCCCAAAAGCATATCCATTCCAAAAATTTTCAAGACACAAAACAGATCATAAAACAGCACTTACTGACTGTTTACTATATGCAAGACACTGTACTAATTGCTTTACATGAATTATCTCTTTTGATTCTCCCAATAACATTAAGAGATAGGTGTGCTTTCTATTGTTTAAGGTAGGAGATTTACATTTAAAAATATATCACTAAACAGTATGTATTCAGAAACAAAAGAATATTAACTTTTGCCTAGAAAAAATAGGGACGGTGTTAGAAAGTAATATTTAAATAACATTTTACTTCTGAATATAAAAGTGACACGTGACTCCTGTACAACACTTGGAAATGTAGAAAACTATAAAAAGGAAATGTACATTTTATTCATTTTCTTTTTACATTGATACAATCATACAGTACATATTATTTGGGGTTTTTTTCAATTGACAACATCATAAACATTGCCTCCATAAATATAAATAAATGGAAATATTCTTAAAAATAATTTTCAATTGGGATTAACATATATATACCAATATGTATAAAATAGATACTTAATAAGAACCTGTTGTATAAGAAAATCAATTAAATAAAAAGAGGAAAGAACCATAATTTTTAATGAATGTTTAGTGTTCTATCCTATTGGTGAATGATTTCAAAAAAAAAAAAGAAAACTGAGACAGTCTCATCCACCAGAGGGCAGACAGCAGAAGCAAGAATAACTACAATCCTGCAGCCTGTGGAACAAAAACCACATTCACAGAAAGACAGACAAGATGAAAAGGCAAAGGGCTATGCACCAGATGAAGGGACAAGATAAAACTCCAGAAAAAAAACTAAATGAAGTTGAGATAGGCAACCATCCACAAAAAGAATTAAGAATAATGAGAGTAAAGATGATCCAGGACCTCAGAAAAAGAAAGGAGGCAAAGATCAAGAAGATGCAAGAAATGTTTAACAAAGACTTAGAAGAATTAAAAAACAAACAAACAGAGATGAACAATACAATAACTGAAATGAAAAATATACTAGAAGGAATCAATAGCAGAATAAATGAGGCACAAGAATAGTTAAGTGACCTGGAAGACAGTATGGTGGAATTCACTGCTTTGGAACAGAATAAAGGAAGAAAAATGAAGACAGCCTAAGAGACTTCTGGGACAACATTAAACGCAAGAACATTCGCATTATAGGGGTCCCAGAAGAAGAAGAAGATAGAGAAAGGACCAGAGAAAATATATGAAGAGGTTATAGATGAAAACTTCCCTAACATGGGAAAGGAAATAGCCACCCCAGTCCAGGAAATGCAGAGTCCCATACAGGATAAACCTAAAAGAGAAACACGCTGAGACACATAGTAATCAAATTGGAAAAAGTTAAACACAAAGAAAAATTATTCAAAGCAGCAAGGGAAAAATGACAAACAACATACAAGGGAACTCCCATAAGGTTAACAGCTGATTTCTCAGCAGAAACTCTACAAGCCAGAAGGGACTGGCATGATACACTTAAAGTGATGAAAGGGAAGAACCTACAACCAAGATTACTCTACCCGGCAAGGATCTCATTCAGATTCGATGGAGAAACAAAAGCTTTACAGACAAGCAAAAGCTAAGAGAATTTAGCATAACCAAACCAGCTCTACAACAAATGCTAAAGGAACTTCTCTAAGTGGGAAAAACAAGAGAAGAAAAGGACCTACAAAAACAAACCCAAAACAATTAAGAAAATGGTAATAGGAACATACATATCGGTAATTACCTTAAACGTGAATGGATTAAATGCTCCAACCAAAAGACACAGGCTTGCTGAATGGATACAAAAACAAGACTCCTATATATGCTCTCTACAAGACACTCACTTCAGACCTAGAGACAGATACAGACTGAAAGTGAGGGGATGGAAAAAGATATTCCATGCAAATGGAAATCAAAAGAAAGTTGGAGTAGCTATACTCATATCAGATAGACTTTAAAATAAAGAATGTTACAAGAGACAAGGAAGGACACTACATAATGATCAAGGGATCAATCCAAGAAGAAGATATAACAATTATAAATATATGTGCACCCAACATAGGAGCACCGCAATACATAAGGCAACTGCTAACAGCTATAAAAGAGGAAATCGACAGTAACACAATAATAGTAGGGGACCTTAACACCTCACTTACACCAATGGACAGATCATCCAGACAGAAAATTAATAAGGAAACACAAGCTTTAAATGACACAATAGACCAGATAGATTTAATTGATATTTATAGGACATTCCATCCAAAAACAGCAGATTACACTTTCTTCTCAAGTGCGCACAGAACATTTTCCAGGATAGATCACATCTTGGGTCACAAATCAAGCCTCAGTAAATTTAAGAAAATTGAAATCCTATCAAGCATCTTTTCTGACTACAATGCTATGAGATTAAAAATCAATTACAGGGGAAAAAAGGTATAAAACACAAACACATGGAGGCTAAACAATATGTTACTGACGTAAATGACCAAGAGATCACTGAAGAAATCAAAGAGGAAATCAGAAAACACCTAGAGACAAATGACAATGAAAACACTATGATCCAAAACCTATGGGATGCAGCAAAAGCAGTCATAAGAGGGAAGTTTATAGCAATACAAGCCTACTTCAAGAAACAAGAAAAATCTCAAATACACAATCTAACCTTACACCTAAAGGAACTAGAGAAAGAAGAACAAACAAAACCCAAAGTTAGTTGAAGGAAAGAAATAGTAAAGATCAGAGCAGAAATAAATGAAATAGAAACACAGAAAACACTAGCAAAGATCAATAAAACTAAAAGCTGGTTCTTTGAGAAGATAAGCAAAAGATAAACAAAATTGATAAACCATTAGCCAGACTCATCAAGAAAAAGAGGGAGAGGACTCAAATCAATAAAATTAGAAATGAAAAAGGAGAAGTTACAACACATACCACAGAAATACAAAGCATCCTAAGAGACTACTACAAGCAACTCTATGCCAATAAAATGGACAACCTGGAAGAAATGGACAAATTATTAGAAAGGTATAACCTTCTAAGACAGAACCAGGAAGAAACAGAAAATATGAACAGACCAATCACAAGTAATGAATTTGAAACTGTGAGTAAAAATTTTCCAACAAACAAAAGTCCAGGACCACATGACTTCACAGGTGAATTCTATCAAACATTTAGAGAAGAGCTAACACCCATTCTCTTCAAACTCTTCAAAAAAATTGCAGAGGAATGAACACTCCCAAACTCATTCAATGAGGCCACCATCACCCTGATACCAAAACCAGACAAAGATACTACAAAAAAAGAAAATTACAGACCAATATCACTGATTAATGTAGATGCAAAAATCCTCAACAAAATACTAGCAAACAGAATCCAACAGCACATTAAAAGGATCATACACCATGATAAAGTGGGATTTATCCCAGGGATGCAAGTATTCTTCAATATACGCATATCAATCATTGTTATACACCATATTAACAAATTGAAGAATAAAAACCATATGATCATCTCAATAGATTCAGAAAAAGCTTTTGACAAAATTCAACACCCATTTATCATAAAAACTCTCCAGAAAGTGGGCATTGAGGTAACCTACCTCAACATAATAAAGGCTATATATGACAAACCCACAGCAAACATCATTCTCATTGGTGAAAAACTGAAAGCATTTCCTCTAAGATCAGGAACGAGACAAGGATGTCCACTCTCACCACTATTATTCAACACAGTTTTGGAAGTCCTAGACATGGCAATCAGAGAGGAAAAAGAAATAAAAGGAATACAAATTGGAAAAGAAGAAGTAAAACTGTCACTGTTTGCAGATGACATGATACTATACGTAGAGAATCCTAAAGATGCCACCAGAAAACTACTAGAGCTAATCAATGAATTTGGAAAAATTTCAGGATACAAAATTAATGCACAAAAATCTCCTGCATTCCTATACACTAATGATGAAAAATTTGAAAGAGAAATTAAGGAAACACTTCCATTTTCCACTGCAACAAAAAGAATAAAATTCCTAGGAATAAACCTACCTAGGGAGAAAAAAGACCTGTACGCAGAAAACTATAAGACACTGATGAAAGAAATCAAAGATCACACAAACAGATGGAGAAATATACCATGTTCTTGGATTGGAAGAATCAATATTGTGAAAATGACTATACTACCCAAAGCAATCTACAGATTCAATGCTATCCCTATCAAATTACCAATGGCATTTTTTTACAGAACTAGAACAAAAAATCTTAAAATTTATATGGAGACACAAAAGACCCCAAATAGCCAAAGCAGACTTGAGGGAAAAAAGCAGAGCTGGAGGAATCAGACTCCCTGACTTCAGACTATACTACAAAGCTACAGTAATCAAGACAATATGGTACTGGCACAAAAACAGAAAGATAGATCAATGGAACAGGATAGAAAGCCCAGAGATAAACCCATACACCTCTGGTCAACTAATCTATGACAAAGGAGGCATGGATATACAATGGAGAACAGACAGTCTCTTCAATAAGTGGTGCTGGGAAAACTGGACAGCTACATATAAAAGAATGAAATTAGAACACTCCCTAACACCATACACAAAAATTAACTCAAAATGATTAGAGACCTAAATGTAAGACCAGACACTATCAAACTCTTAGAGGAAAACATAGGAAGAACACTCTTTGACATAAATCACAGCAAGATCTTTTTTGATCCACCTCCTAGAGTAATGGAAATAAAAACAAAAATAAACCAATGGGACCTAATTAAACTTCAAAGCTTTTGCAAAGCAAAGGAAACTACAAACAAGACAAAAAGACAACCCTAAGAATGGGAGAAAATATTTTCAAATGAATCAATGGACAAAGGATTAATCTCCAAAATATATAATCAGCTCATGCAGCTCAATATTAGAAAAAGAAACAAGCCAATCCAAAAATGGGCAGGAGACCTAAATAGACATTTCTCCAAAGAAGATATACAGATTGCCAACAAACACATGAAAGGATGCTCAACATCACTAATTATTAGAGAAATGCAAATCAAAACTACAATGAGGTATCACCTCACACCAGTTAGAATGGGCTTCATCAGAAAATCTACAAACAACAAATGCTGGAGAGGATGTGGAGGAAAGGGAACCCTCTTGCACTGTTAGTGATAATGTAAATTGATACAGCCACTATCGAGAACAGTATGGAAGTTCCTTAAAAAAGTAAAAATAGAATTACCATATGACCCAGCAATCCCACTACTGGGCATATACCCAGAGAAAACCATATTTCAGAAAGACACATGCACCCCAGTGTTCATTGCAGCACTACTGACAATAGCCAGGTCATGGAAGCAACCTAAATGCCCTTCGACAGACGAATGGATAAAGAAGATGTGGTACATATATACAATGGGATATTATTCAGCCATAAAGGGAACAAAATTGGGTCATTTGTAGAGACGTGGATGAATCTAGAGTCTGTCATAGAGAGTGAAGTAAGTCAGAAAGAGAAAAACAAATATCGTATATTAACTCATATATGTGGAACCTAGTAAAATAGTACAGGTGAACCGGTTTTCAGGGCAGAAACTGAGACACAGATGTAGAGAACAAACGTATGGAACACCAAGGGGGGAAAGCAGCAGGGGGCGGGGGTGTGATGAATGGGGAGATTGGGATTGACATGTATACAAAACTGATGACTAATAAGGACCTGCTGTATAAAAAAATGAAATAAAATTCAAAAATAAATAAGTAAATAAACCTTGTTAACTTAAACATTGTTCACAATATTGTAAAATAACGAAAGTTGAAAATTCTCAAATAAAAATCTTTGTGTAACTCTCACTATGGAGGAGGTAAAACAGCTTAGCCCAAGTTTTGCTGTAAACACTAAAATCAGTGGTTTACAAAAGTTAAGGTTGTGAAACTAGTGAATATAACAGAAAAGAAGCAGACTCACAGGTACAGTGGGGAGAAGGGAGGGGAGGCAATATAGGGGTAGTGGAAAAGGATTATTATGGGATTATATGAAATCACGTGTGTAAAACTTTTGAAAATTGTAAAGTACTATAGAATTTAAAGAATCTTTCATTCAATTTTAAAAAGTAACCGTGTTAAAGAAAAAAAAAAGGATGTAAGATACCACATAAGAATGAACATAAAAAACACAAATAGGGGGCTTCCCTGGTGGCGCAGTGGTTGAGAGTCCGCCTGCCGATGCAGGGGACACGGGTTCGTGCCCTGGTCTGGGAAGATCCCACGTGCCGCGGAGCGGCTGGGCCCGTGAGCCATGGCCGCTGAGCCTGCGCGTCCGGAGCCTGTGCTCCGCAACAGGAGAGGCCACAGCAGTGAGAGCCCTGCGTACCGCAAACCACCCCCCCAAAAAAAAACACAAATAGAAACACAGACATCCGATAAATGGAATTATCAGATTCAGATTATAAAACAACTGTGTTTACTATGATTAAATAATTAAAATCAAGGTGACATGCTTAGAAGTACAGAGTCAAACAGAACATACATCTAGGCTCCCAGGGCAGCCTCCAATACCCACTGGGCATTCACCCAGAGCCTCCTTACACAGAGAAAGCCCCTCCAGCCCACTACAGGGCCCTCTGATTCACTGATCCAACTGGAGTGCATTCAAAATCATCATCTCCAGCGAGTAACATCACAGAGATTCTTTTGTTCTCTGACACTATCTACAGCCCCCTACTGGGAGGACCTTTACCTCACAGGATTCAACATCCAGCCCCCCTGAGCTGCACTGACTCAGTAAATACCACACTGATGATGGGCAGCTGCTCAACTTGAGGATTGCTTAGGCCTGGCCCAAAGGCGAACATGGAGTGAAAAATAAATAACTTCCAAAATTATTTCAGGTTGACAGGGCTGTTTTAATTTAGAGGTTGTAGCAGGTGCAGACCATTAAGTGTTTGTCTGCATGCAATTTTATTGTCCTTCCAAATAATGGAAATTCTTCCATTCCCTGCCAGCAGACTGACTCTCAATGTCTGTTTAGAGTGGTGATATAAATTTTATCTTTTTTCAATTTGGGCTGGAATTACAAAGCCATGGCACATGTCAGGCATGCAGTAAGTATTTATTGAATGAATAAAAGAGTAAAAAATGAAGAGAAGCATTTTTCAAAAAAAGTTGTGAAACTGCACCAACAGTTGGTAGCCAGACTTTATTTTAAACCAGCCTAATGTTACTTTATGTTAATTGGTATCTGAACTTGAATCAATGCCATGAGGAAATATTTTGCCAGTAACTGTACTTTTGAGAATTTCAAGCAATAGCGGGCTCATGCCGGAAACAAAGGTGGGCAGCATTTTGGTCCTGCACATCACCCACATTTGTGTTTGCTTATTCTACATATATAAAAATCTTACTGGGAACATTGAACATCTGCCTCTCAGCAGGATCTCAGCAAATAACATTGCAAAAATGTTTGCCCTGCCTGAGACATTCCATTTAGGACCCAATAAAAGGTTGACAAATTAAAACACAAAATTGGTTAGAAATGTTGTGGAAAATAAATAAGAGCTGTTTTTCATCTTTTTTCTTTTGACACAGATTACACAAAGTGAAGTCTACATGGACAGCCTATTTTGTTATCTTTTTTATTACTTCAACAATGCTAGATTATAAGGAAACTTAAAATACCTGGTAATCCCACCCCCCATAAAAGTTACTAGAATAAAATCTGTGACGGTTTTCAATAAATAGTATTCAGTAGCAGTTTCCTTAGATGGTAAACAGTTCAGGCAAACAATGGAAAAGAGCCACAGCAGAAAATCCACTCAGAAAAAAACATTTCTAGAATAAGCCCTGGAGATCCTGGCAGTTGGTGACCACACAAACATGGCTACAAAAAATTAGAAAACCGGGCTTCCCTGGTGGCGCAGTGGTTGAGAGTCCGCCTGCCGATGCAGGGGACACGGGTTCATGCCCCGGTCCGGGAAGATCCCACATGCTGCGGAGCAGCTGGGCCCGTGAGCCATGGCTGCTGAGCCTGCACGTCCGGGGCCTGTGCTCCACAATGGGAGAGGCCACAACAGTGAGAGGCCCGCATACCACACACACACACACAAAAATTAGAAAACCTTACTGATGTCATACTGAAGGGTTAGAGGGAAAGCAAACATGCTTCTTTCTCTTCTATCTCAGGGAGAAATCCAAAACTAATCAAAGAGAACATGGTAGTGAGAAAGTAAAATGAAATGGCTAAATGGAAGTGAATACCAACATACACACAGGAAAAAGTAAAATGAGGTGCAATGGCAGATGAAAAGATCCTTGATATCGCCAATCATCAAGGACATGCAAATCAAAACCACAACAAGAGATCACCTCACACCTGTTATCAAAAAGATAAGAAATAGCAAGTGCTGGCACGGATGCAGCAAAAGGGAACCCTAGAAAATTGTTAGCAGGAATGTAAACTGGTGCAGCCACTGTGGAAAACAGTATGGAGCTTCCTCAAAAAATTAAAAATAGAACTACCCTATGATCCAGCATTTCCACTTCTGACTATTTATCCAAAGAAAACGAAAACAATAATTCGAAAAGATATATGCACCCTGACATTCATAGCAGCATTATTTACAATTGCCAAGGTATGGAAGCAACCTAAGTGTCCATTAAAGGATGAATAGATAAAAAGATACGTCACACACACACACACACACACACACACACAATGGAATATTACTTAGCCATAAGAAAAAGAATGAAATCTTGCCATTTAAAACAACATGTTTGCTAGAGGGTATTATGCCTAGTGAAATAAATCAGACAGATTTATTTATTTAAAAGACAAATACTGTGTGTTTTCTCTTATACATGGAATCTTTAAAAAAAAAACCAAGTATAACAAAACAGAAACAGACTCACAAATACAAGGAAGAAACCAGTAGTTACCAGAGGGAGAGGGGTTGGGGGAGGGGAAAAATAGGTGAAGGGGATTAAGAAGTACAAACTACCAGCTATAAAATAAATAAATTACAGGGATGTAATGTACAGCACAGAGAGTATAATCAATATTTTATAATAACTTGTATGGTGTGTAATCTATTAAAATATCGAATCACTCTATGTTGTACACCTGAAGCTAACATGATATTGTAAAGCAACTATACTTAAATTTTAAAAACAGAATTGCAGTGAGAATGGTAAATTAACGGGGGCACTAGAGGTAAATAAAGAGAAGTTTTAAGTAATGCATTGGTTCAAGGTATAAAGAGATGTGTAAAAAGATATATATCTGGAGGGATAAATGTAGATAAATGCTTATAGATAAATGCTTAGTGACTCAATAGATTAAATAGTATGTGTTTCTTTACAAGGGTTAACAAACATATAAACCTACAGGTAGGACCTCTATGGAATGTTCCACAATGTGAGAAGTACTGAAAATTTTGACAGTCACCTAGATAATTGAAGGGGTGGAGAATAACATCTCTGTAAAAAAGATTAAAGAAACCTGATTATTTATGATTTCTTTGCTCACTAAGGGCTATTATTTAACTAGAGAGAGGAGTTAAATTCAGCATGGTCTAAGAGGAAAGCAAAATATGGCTTCAGCTGGATTATGACAACCTTAAATTTATCCTAAACATAAATGTCCACAAATGAGAGAGTTACACACTGAATTGTTAACATGGAGAATGCTGTAGAATTTTCTTCTTTGTAAGTATTCCAAATTGTAATAAAAGCCCACATATAGCAGAATAACTAGTGACCCACCCACACAGCAGCAGGAGAAAAAAAACAGGAGCATAAGCAAGGCCTTATTGGATTAGAATTTCAATCCATTCAATGTAGACTTTGCTGCTAAAGGTCCCATGGGAAATCCCATAAGAACATGGCCTCCCTCCATGATATCACCTTTATCCAGCTACTCTTAAAAACCTCTTATGACCTTCCTGTCATCTCCCCAGAATCTTTTAAAAATGCACTACTTCTTGAAATGATGAATTCTATAGTATGTTATCATTTATGTGTGGAAGTCACCCCCTTAATTTTCTCAAATTTACCTCCATGAGATTTCAACAAGTACCTCCCTCTTCCTAGTTCTGGGTACTTAGGTGGCATTTAGTGTTTCTTATATCTCCTTAGTCACACGGCCCATTATTATAAGATTCAAGTCAATCCCCCTCTAGGTATTCACTTTCTAAAAAATAATTTTTAAAAATCTCTCATCAAAGACTATTTTTCCACCTCTACTCAATCTCCTTTATCATTTTCTTTTCCTTAGTCTGAAACTTCTAAATTAAGATGAGTTCATTCCTTTATCTTTTATGGGAAAGTTACTGAACAGTGGATCTGAAAGAAATGTAATGGGCTCTGCTGAGCTCTTCTGGTTCTTTTCTTAGTATTTTCTAGCTGCTTTCTGCACCTGGAGGGAATCTAAGTTATGTTCTCATCTAGTTTCCTTCCCAGAAAGAAATAAGATGTAAAGGAATACAAAGGAAGCCTTAAAAAAAAAAAACCTCAGAGACTCTTACCTATCTTTCTGTTCCCAGAGCCTATATATATAATGTCTTAATAATATTACTCACCTTTATTGAAGGATTCTGTGTGTCAGGGATTAGCTGAAACCTTTATATTCATCATCTATTTAGTCAGAATTTCTAACAACCTTGTGGGGTATTTATAAGAGTACCTGACATTTATTGAACCAATTATATGTGGCCGGTACTCTTTTAAGATTTTTACACATGCTATCTCATTTAATCATTTAAAAAAATTTGTGAAATAGTCACTTTCATTAGCCCCGTCTTAAAGATGAGGACACTGAAGCTTGGAGACTAAGGTCACACAGTTAATAATGAAGAAACCAGGATTTTACCCTGAGCACATGCTGTTACCCACTACACTACACAGCCTCATTGATCGAATGATGAATAAATAAATGAACAAATAAATAAATGAGCACTGAGTGAACCAGTAACAACCAGAACTAATAGAATAATTTTAAGCCGTAGAGAATCTGTGAGCATTGTAATGTGTGAAAACTGGATTATACCATCAGGCTCTATTACACCATCATTCAAGGTCCTTTTGGTTCTAGAAATTCTGTGAAATTAACGGCCCAAGACAACTTGAAAGCTTTTGCTACTTTTAAGGCTCAGGAGAACTAATCAAATGCTTGACATTTTTCAACCCTAACAGTCATCAAAATGCTCTGTAAATATTAGTGAGTATGCTTTGTCAGTCTTTGTCTTTCTGACTAAAGGAAACACTGGTCCTAATCAAGCAATAAAGTATTGACATTCTCAGCAAAGTACTGCTTATCAGTTAGTTCAGCTTGTGTAATCCTACTATAAAGAACTTTAAACCACAACAGAAATCAGAGGGGAAGTGTGTGTGGACAGAGGTAAACATTTAAAAAAATACTGACATTATCAGATTAATGCCTAATGAGCATTTCTTTTATTCATATTTGTTTATTAGCTCCCTAAGTGTACATTTCAAAAATACACTATAGAAGTAATACTTTATCACCTAGTTCCACTGGAAAAGAAAAAAAAATCAATTTGATCCTGAGATGATCAAAAGAAGCAAACTTCGGGCCTCCCTGGTGGCGCAGTGGTTGAGAGTCCGCCTGCCGATGCAGGGGACACGGGTTCGTGCCCCGGTCCGGGAGGATCCCACATGCCGCGGAGCGGCTGGGCCCGTGAGCCATGGCCGCTGAGCCTGCACGTCCGGAGCCTGTGCTCCGCAACGGGAGAGGCCACAACAGTGAGAGGCCCGCATACCGCAAAAAAAAAAAAAAAAAAAAAAAAAAAAAAAGAAGTTTGCTTCTTTTTTTTTTGCGGTTCGCGGGCCTCTCACTGTTGTGGCCTCTCCCGTTGCGGAGCACAGGCTCCGGACGTGCAGGCTCAGCGGCCATGGCTCACGGGCCCAGCCGCTCCGCGGCATGTGGGATCCTCCCGGACCGGGGCACGAACCCGTGTCCCCTGCATCGGCAGGCGGACTCTCAACCACTGCGCCACCAGGGAGGCCCGAAGCAAACTTCTAGAAGTAAAAAAGGGACTTCCCTGGTGGCACAGTGATTAAGAATCCACCTGCCAGTGCAGGAGACATGGGTTCGAGCCCTGCTCCGGGAAGATCCCACATGCCGTGGAGCAACTGAGCCCATGTGCCACAGCTACTGAGCCTGTGCTCTAGAGCCCACAAGCCACAACTATTGAGCCCATGTGCCACAACTACAGAAGCCTGTGCGCCTAGAGCCCATGCTCTGCAAAGAGAAGCCACTGCAATGAGAAGCCTGTGCACTGCAACCAAGAGTAGCCCCCACTCACCCCAACTAGAGAAAAGCCCATGCGCAACAACGAAGACCCAATGCAGCCAAAAATAAATAAATAAATAAATAAATAAATTTATTTTTTTTTAAAAAGTAAAAGAGAATGTTAGTTTCAGTTGTCAGGCAGGGCCAGCTTTCCTAATCCCAGCTATAGACACGAGCCATTTCATTTTCCAGGAAGCTATAGAGATTTCTGAGCTACCACATTGGCATAAATTTATCAACACATCTTGTATATTAAACTTCATTGAAAAGCTCTGAGAACCTCTTACCAAAAGTTAAGTTTACTGCATGGTATTTTGAGAAACTATGCTTATAATAATATTCTAATTAGCCATATTTGGTTTAAGCAACAAGTTTTTTCTATTGAGATTCACTGGACCTTCACACAGGTGCAAAGAATCTGAATGTAGAAGGAATATTGATTATCTCATCCAATACACATGAGAAAACAGCGGACATTACAAAGGAGAAAACAGCAGACATTCGTTTGGTCTCTGGCTAGTTAATGGCAGAGACAAACTGGACAGCTGCATGTAAAAGAATGAAATTAGAACACTCCCTAACACCATACACAAAAATGCACTCAAAATGGATTAAAGACCTAAATGTAAGGCCAGACACCAACAAACTCTTAGAGGAAAATATAGGCAGAACACTCTATGACATAAATCACAGCAAGATCCTTTTTGACCCACCTCCTAGAGAAATGGAAATAAAATAAAAAATAAACAAATGGGACCTAATGAAACTTAAAAGCTTTTGCAAAGCAAAGGAAACCATAAACAAGACGAAAAGACAACCCTCAGAATCAGAGAAAATATTTGCCAATGAAGCAACTGACAAAGGATTAATCTCCAAACTATACAAGCAGCTCATGCAGCTCAATATCAAAAAAACAAACAACCCAATCCAAAAATGGGCAGAAGACCTAAACAAACATTTCTCCAAAGAAGATATACAGATTGCCAACAAACACATGAAAGGATGCTCAACATCACTAATCATTAGAGAAATGCAAATCAAAACTACAATGAGATATCACCTCACACCAGTCAGAATAGCCATCATCAAAAAATCTACAAACAATAAATGCTGGAGAGGGTGTGGAGAAAAGGGAACTCTCTTGCACTGTTGGTGGGAATGTAAATTGATACAGCCACTATGGAGAACAGTATGGAGGTTCCTTAAAAAACTAAAAATAGAACTACCATATGACCCAGCAATCCCACTACTGGGCATATACCCTGAGAAAACCATAATTCAAAAGAGTCATGTACCAAAATGTTCATTGCAGCACTATTTACAACAGCCAGGACATGGAAGCAACCTAAGTGTCCATCGACAGATGAATGCATAAAGAAGATGTGGCACATATATACACAGGAATATGACTCAGCCATAAAAAGAAATAACACTGAGTTATTTGCAGTGAGGTGGATGGACCTAGAGACTGTCATACAGAGTGAAGTAAGTCAGAAAGAGAAAAACAAATACCGTATGCTAACACATGTAAATGGAATCTAAAATTTAAAAAAAATTGTTTTGAAGAACCTAGGGGCAGGACAGGAATAAAGACGCAGATGTAGAGAATGGACTTGAGGACACAGAGAGGGGGAAGGGTAAACTGGGATGAAGTGAGAGAGTGGCATGGACATATATACACTACCAAATGTAAAATAGATAGCTAGTGGGAAGCAGCCGCATAGCACAGGGAGATCAGCTCGGTGCTTTGTGACCACCTAGAGGGGTGGGATAGGGAGGGTGGGAGGGAGACGCAAGAGGGAAGAGATATGGGAACATATGTATATGTGTAGCTGATTCCTTTGTTATGCAGCAGAAACTAACACACCACTGTAAAGCAATTATACTCCAATAAAGATGTTTAAAAAAAAAATGGCAGAGACAGAAGGAGAACTGGGCTTTTCTATCCTTGGAGTTCCCTGCACATTCTACTGCACTACACTGACTGTAGTAGTCAAGGCTGTGTATAGAGAAACGGAAACAATAGGAGATATACATACGTCTTCAGGGGAAAGGCTCGAGGAAGAGGCAGCCATCACCTCCTGGGATTAATTCTAGACAGCTCACTACTGCCAGGAGGAACATTTGGCCCTGAGGATGTGTAATGGAACAGTGTGTTCAGAATGCTGCAGCCTTGAACCTTGGCAGAAGTCGGATTGGAGCACCAGGGGACCATGCCATCCCCTAAACCTGCATCACTGTCCTGGTCCTCAGGCCCCTGGAAGGCGATATACTTGGCACTGCGCACATGCACAGTTCACTCACTGGCTCAGGCTTGCGTTCGTCCTGCCTCTGTACAGCCTTTGGTCCACAGCCTGGTCCCTCATACATGGCCGTGGCCCTGGGGAGGTACCCGTGCACTGTGATTCTAACTGTGGCATCGGGGGAGGTATCCAGGAGGATTGGTGTTTGCTTGATACATGGTGTGGGCCGGCCTCCTCGCAACCCTGGGATGAGCGGCCTCCAACACCCAGGGCACCCAGGTTTTTCTCATTCCAGGACTCCCATACCTGCCTCATAGAACTCCCGCAACATCAGGCTTTTTCTGGGAAGTGTGGATGCATTCTGCTCAGAGCCTCTGGGCTGATTCTGCTGTTCTCTAAGCAGCTTCTGGCTCTCAGCACATCCCAGCCCATCCTCTCCCTGCCCTTCCATCTGGACCTGCACTCACTGTCCCTCCACACACCCAGAGCCACGAAGCACACCCTGTGGGCTCCAGTTGTGCCCTGTTTGCCTTCCTGGGAAGCCCACAATCCACCTGCCCAGATCAGGTCCGCCACGGTGTTCAAAAAAGGAAAACATTTCCTGATGGAGGGGCCTGGGTGAAGGGGCCAGCTCCCTCATCACAGAGAGCTAACAGTTGGTGGAGCGGGGAATATATTTATATATATTTATCAAGAGAGATTGAGTCACGTGATTACAGAGGCTGAAAATTCCCATGATCTGCTATCTGCAAGCTGGTCCAATCTGAGTCCAAAGGCCAGAGAACGAGGGGAGCCAGTGATGTAAATCCCAGTCTGAGGGCTGGAGAAGATGAGATATGTCACAGCTCAGCCATTGAGGCTGGAAAAAAAGGTGGGGGAGGAGAGGCTGAATTTCCCCTCCATCAGGCTTTTGTTCTTTTGCCCTAATCAGGCCCGTCAATTGATTGGATGATGCCCACCCACACTGGGGAAAAGCAATGTACTTTATTGAGCTGACCATCTCACATGCCAAGCTGACACACAAAATTAATGATCACACTGACCCTGCTCTTCAGTTCTTCAAGACTTCAGGCCAACATGCACCTCGAGAGAACAGAATCACCAGCCAATAACCCAGTACTCAAAGTTGCCAGAAGACAGTGAAAAACGTGCAGGGCCAGCTCATACATGCACCCACTCAATAAATATTATTTGAGCACCAACTATGTGGGAAGCACCATGCAAGACCTGAAGAGGCAATAGTAGATACACCTCAGCTCTTATCTCCAAGGAACTTACTTTAAAAGAAGGGAGAGTATCAAAACAGTATGGTTAAATGCATAGGCATGCATCTAGAAAGTGTCCTGTCTGAACCATTCACTGTGTTAGGCACCTAGGGCACATCAGTGAACAAGTGACACAGTCCCCGGTCTCAGGAAGTTTACAGTCTCGGTGGAAAAGGATACTTATAGTGGTCTGAACCTAGGGTTTATGGACGGAACTGTATTTCAATTCAGTTGGCTTATTTGTAATCCTGTATATTTTATGTATTTAAAAACATTACCCTCACATGTGGTCCCAGAGGCTTCCCTAGACTGCCAAAAACATTCATAGCACAAACTTTGAATCCATAACTCTGCAATGTGTAATAGATAAGGCACCCTTAAACAACTCACTCCTTGTCCACAGTAGCAAAGATATTCCCAGAATTAAACTCTGGAATCTATATATATTTGAGAAGGGTCTTCAGGTAACAAGCATTAGCCCAAAGGCATCACTGGAGGTCACTAGAGTCCAAGGTCAGATGCCATCTCTACAAGTGGTCAAGAGCATCTGGGCAATGGGGCTAATGTACAATAGGAAGGCAACCAGCGTACAGAGAGCTGTCAGCCTGTGCCCACTGGCATCTCCCTCATTTTTTTCGTTGCTTCTTACCCCAGTTTCTGTCACTTCCCATGCCAGTTAGGTAGAAACAGCGAGGATTAATCTACTGTGTCACAGCAGCAGCTCATTACTCCTCCAAATTGGTAAAAATGACAGCTGACAGTACTGTATAATTTTAGAGATGGAAGGGACTTTCAAAATCATATGGTCCCACTTTCACAGATGAGAAAACTGAAGGTTAATAAAATTATGTGACTTACCCAAGGTCACAGAGCTTATTAGATGGAGCTGGACCTAGAATTTAGGATTCCTAACATGCCCGGAAATGTTCTTATCACTCTGCCCTTAGTTCTTGATCATGGAAAGGTCACAAATATCAGTGTAGATATTGCCAGTATGAATGCATTTTAATTGACTTTGGATATGCCAAGGTGGACAATATAAGGTTGGAAGAAAAAACAGGGTAAACAGATAATAATTCACTAGAAAACAGAAGCTTAAGTCTACAAACCTGTCTTCGAATGGCATGGGTACACTACATATACACCACCATTTTTGTCTGACTGTGTCAAAATCAATTTTTAATTAAATCATTAAATGCTTACTAAAATCATTTTTATCCCTAAGAGCATCCTATTAATGGGCCTGGTACCTGTGCATAACTCTCTCATGATGAATTTTATTCCTGCAGCTGAATTTTGATGGTATCATTTCCATTTTCATCTTCAAAACAAATGTGTTTTTGTCATTCTCCTAGGCTCTCCTGGCTCTTCTCCAAGAATTACCAAACTATGACACCAGCAGAATCTGAATAGATCCCAATATGGTAGACAAAATGATACCCATGGCTTCTAAAAATTGCTCCTGCCCCGTCTGTCCTTTAAAAAAATGAATAAAGATGAATTGTATTATATATTTCCTCCAGACAACTTTTCAAAGCTGAAGAAAGTTTGATTTATGATATTCTTCTGAACACCAGCCTTCAGAGCCTCCTACTCACTCACATTTATAACTTATTGGAGAAACACCAAGTTCTCTGTAAAAGTTCCATTTATCCCTCTGTTGTCCTCTATAGTACCTCAGGATGGGTGCGTGAGTTGCACCGGAAGTGATGTATGATGTCACTGCTCACCTTCCAAGTATAGTAAAGGTAAGTAATGCTACCCAGAGTGACTTCCTCAACCCAGCACAGTAATCAGGTCCTCCTTCATTAAACAACATGCTCAAGAAAAACACTCGTAGACAGCACCTTCTGCTCAATAGCCATATGTTTTAGTAGTGGAGATAAGAGTGACGAAAACAAACAACTTTATCTTTTGGATATCTTCCCCCAGATATCCTATTATTTCTGAAGTTATATTTGTCAAAGGTTGTAAACCATATAAGGCCCTTCATAGATTTTATAGATCTTAGTTGTTATTATTGTTATTATGGTAGCTTAAAAGTCACTTTAAAATGGACACACATGACAACACAGGACATGCATGACTCTCCCCTTACACTTGGTAATAATCTTTGGGAAAATCTCATTTTGAATCTTCCCATTCAGCCACATATCTCTTGTCCAAATGTTTCAGAACACACCATGAACATAAGTCCATCAACTAATTTCTTATGTAGCATCCTGTCTGGTGCCCAGCATAGTATCTAGTGTCCACATGTTTTATTAAATGGGAGAAGAAATGTTGGGAAAGAATAGAAAAATCAATCATCTCCTTTATGAAAGCTTTTTAAAAACCTTTTCTCCCCAAGGAGGTATTGGTCAATAGAATTGACCGCTCCTTTCTGTGGAGGCAGCAATCTCCCCTCTACATGTTTCTGATACAGTGGAAATCATATCTCAATTCTCTGTTCACACTTCTGTCTCCCTCTAGTAGACAGATAAAAACTCTGTTGGCTTCATGTCCATATCCCCCACACCCAGAAGAATGTCTAGTATATAGTAGGCACTCAGTAAAGTTTGTTGAGTGAATGAATTTTCAAAAATTGGGGGAAAGGGAGGATAAAGAAGAAAGGAGACATAGATGAGTAATGAAGGGAGAAGGTGATTGATAATGTGCACCCCAATGTTCATAGCAGCACTATTTCCAATAGGCAAGATATGCAAGCAACCAAAGTGTTCACCAACAGATGAATAGATAAAGAAGATCTGTGCGAACACACATGCACACACAAAAGAATATTACTCAGCCTTGAAAAAAAGAATGAAATTTTTCCATCCGCAAAAACATGGATGGACTTGGAGGGTATTGTGCTTAGTGAAATAAGTCAGACAGAGAAAGGCAAACACTGTATGATATCACTTATATGTGGAATCTAAAAAATAAAACTAATTAGTGAATAGAACATAAAAGAAACAGACTCACAGATATAGAGAACAAACTATTGGTTACCGAAGGAGGGAGGAGCAGGAGAGGGGCAGGGGATTAAGAGGTACAAATTACTATGTATAAAATAAACAAGCTACAAGGATATATTGTACAAACCAGGGAATACAGTCAATATTTTATAATAACTATAAATGAAATATAATCTTTTAAAATTGTGAATCACTATGTTGCACACCTGAAACATATAATATTGTATATCAAACACACCTCAAGTAAAATTGTTTTTTAAAGAGAGAAGGTGGTTAATAGAAAAAATATGAGGAAAAAACATGGGAAGAGAAAAAATGATGGTCACTCAGCATTACCTAACTTTATGTCAAGTGGATTTTGTGAAAAGGATTTAATGGATCAGAGCTACAGATGCAGATGAGTAGACTGAGAGAAAATGTTAGGTTCCCCTGAATTTCTAGTGCTGCACAGTTGCTTTAATCAGGGTGGTCTGAAAAGTGATTGCTCCTCCCCTCTCACTGCCCCTCGCTGGACTAAGGAGCAAACACCCCCAAAGTTCATTTCTTCTCATAGTCAATCACTTAACCTAAATTATTTACTGTACAACTACTGTGCTTCACCACACTTTCCCTTTGAAGCTACAATGAAGAGTATGATCTTCACAATCATAGAAGTTACCATCTAGTGGGAGAGACTGGCATTAATAAGATATCCACACAAGTAATGTAAATTTGTCACTGTGTTTAGATCTTTGAAGAGTAAGACATGGGTCTAGAAGAAAACAAAATGAGAACTGGACTAAGTCAGCAAAGCAAGCCTTCCATAGAGAAGTGATGCTGAGGCTGGGATAGGAATTAACCACGTGGTTGGGGGAAAAGAACATTCCAAGCAGAGGGTACCAGGATCACAGTGCACAGGCTCCCATGATGAAAGGAAGTATGAAAGAAAGTTAAATTGCCTTATAAACAAGATTTTAGGAAGGCCCTCCTCTTCCATTTACAGTATCAACTTCAACAAATTACAAAACAAATGTAGTCTCCCCCTACATTGAGGGGAAACCTCCAAGATGAATAAGAAAGGTGAGTGGGTTTCATAGGCCTTTAGAAGGATGGTCAGCAATATTGTCCAGGACTGGGTCTGGCCTACTGACTGCTCGTGTATAGTTTACATTTTTTTGTTTGTTGGGTTTGGGGGTTTTGTTCTTTTGATTTTGGTTTTCACAAAAATGGAAACATACTCTATAGGTGTTTTGAACCTGATTTTTAAAATTTAATGTTATGTACTGAACATCTTTCCATGTCAAACAAAATATGGATTTTCAGCATTACTTTTTTTTTTTTTTTTTGGTGGTACGCGGGTCTCTCACTGCTGTGGCCTCTCTCGCTGCAGAGCACAGGCTCCGGAGGCACAAGCCCGGCGTCCATGGCTCACAGACCCAGCCACTCCACGGCATGTGGGATCCTCCCAGACCGGGGCACAAACTTGCGTCCCCTGCATCGGCAGGCAGACTCTCAACCACTGCGCCACCAGGGAAGCCCTTAGCATTACTTTTATGTGTTAAAACTTATCCCATCATAGAATCCTAACACAGAAGCTTCAACCAGATCTCAATTGTTGGACATGTACATTGTTTCCAATTTTAAAAACTAAAAACAACATTGTAAGGACATTGCTATGGATGAAAATTTGCACCTGTCCTTAATCATTTCATGTTAATGGCGCTGGGATCAAGGGCAGTATCTGGAGTCAAGCAGACCTGGTTCAAATTCTAGTTACACAACTTACAGCTGTGTGACATGGACAACTCAATAAGTGTCAGTTTCCTCATCTATAAAATGGGTATAGTCACAGTATCTATCGTACTAGATGGTCGGGAGGCTTTAGATGAGATAGTTCAAGTCAAGTACACAGCAAGATGTCTGCAATAAAATAAGCACTTAATAACTAATACTTATTATTTCTATTAGAAAAGTTCTATGTTTAAGACTTTTGATAGATATTGCCAAATCATCCTCCAAAGAATCGTATGAATTAGTTTTTTATCTGCCATGTGTGAGACAGCCCAAAGAAATACATACTTTAGCAGAGTTTCATTACCCCATCCCTGCTTCAGAGAATTTCGTTATACGGAAGATCTAACTTAAAAGCAGCAGGGAAAGCAGTCAGCGCTCTGCCATCTCTCCTTGGATCCTTTCACTAAGTTCACGCACAACCAGCTACTGATGTGCTTTTCAATCCCAGCAGCCGTCTGTGAGTCTTCACTGGGATTCCTTCAGGCTGCTGAAATTTGCTTTGCTTTGTGTGTAAGGAAAGCTAAAAGCGCTTGGGGACTCACTCTCCTCACCCCAGGGATAGCTCTAAACCAAAGACTGACGTGTAAGTGTAGATAAATGCTGCAGCATCCTTGCTCCCACCTGGAGACAACTTTAAGGTGTGACCTACATTGTCTTCCAAAAACCCCTGGGGGACTGGACCTTGTTTGAGTGACCTCCCTTCTTCCCCTGGCAGATTCCCCATGCCTTTAACCAGTCTTCTTCTTGGAGCCTATCCTAATAAATCATATTCACAGAGATCTCTATGTTACAGTTTTCCTCTAAGACAGAAGTCAACTTTTTTTCCCCTTGGTTGTGAGAGTTTAAATCTAAATTCATTGACAATTTTTTCTAACAGAAAACAATAGATTTTTTTTTCTTGGGAATTTGCATACTATAGGTTTCAATTTCATCAGCAGAAGGAAAATTGGAGAGCAGAGTAGAAGCAATACAGTTTGTGTTTTCATGGAAAGTACTCATGGGATGAGTGCTGGGACATCCCGGGACTAGGCCACGTCTGCTAATAACTAGCTGGGTGATCCTGAGCAAGTCACTCATCTATCTAGGCTTCAGAATATCCACTGATATTCTCTAGGTCTGAAGAATACCTACCAGAAATGTCTAGGGCTTGTGCGTGTCTATGAAAATATAGCTACTGGAAAGGCAGACCTCAGACTGGAGTTCACAAACACCTTTAATAATCCTTAACTTTCACATTTCTTTGAAGATACCCACATTTCTATCACGTGCTTCCTCACTCCAAGCTCAGTTTTCTTGTCTCCACCTCTTAAGGAGGCCTGCTTTGATGAGCAGCAGATCTAAGCCTGCTGCTATAGAAAATCCATCACTCATGTCCCACCTCCACTCCCCTAAATTCCTGACTCCTTCTCTCAATATATCACCAATCATGCAGCTTCCAGCTGTAATATCCTCAGCAGAGCAGGCATGCTTGCAGTAGATCAAAAAGGAGAAAAACTGGATCTACATCACTTATCCTCTTATTTGTACAATCTGAGTAGGTAGGGCCCTCTGCGTTCAGAGAACCCAAAGGGGGAGAAAGGAGAGTCCTGAGGCGGAGGCGTCGTGTCCTCACCCTGTGCTCAGAGGAAGGCACAATGTATTCATGAGGCACTTGGGACAGCTCCAAGTTTCCTCTGTAAGGCAGCAGCCTCCATAGTTCTCATGATGAAGCAGCCTCCAATTATTTAACAAATATTCAACAGACTGGGAGGGTTGGCAACTTCCGGCTAGGAGCAAGGACTTCATAAGAAATGAAGCCTATTTCTGTTTAAGGGAAGATTTAAACCTCAAGACGAAGCACCATATACACCCACAAGACTGAAAACAAAAGAAAGGGTTAAAGTATGATGATATCAAAAGGTGGTAATGGGTAATGATGTTGATCAACTCTTTTACACTTTCAGTAGCAGTGTAAATTTTTACAATCACTTCAGAAAACATTATGCCATGACCTGCTAAAGTGAATATATGTGTATTATATGACTGTGCTCTTAGAAAATTACACAGAAGCCCTTGCATACAAGCATAAGTTCATAGCAGCATTATTCACATACAAGAAAAATGGGGAACAATGCCATGTCCAGATGCTCACTGACAAGGATATGGATAAACAAACGACTGAATAAGAAAATTCACAGGAATGTCTAAAGTGCCTTTGGAAGAGAGAACAAAGGGTTCGGTTCTGCCCTATTTATGTTTCTTCTTGGGAACAGACATTGGTTTTGTGTGTTTTCTTGTGTTGATTTTTTAAAGAAATAGGAAGAAGTAAAAAAAAACTTTCTCCTCCCCTTTCCTCGCTCTCACTCCCCCTCTTCAGTCCTTCTGACACCCTCACTCCCACCCTTTTTGTTGTTTTGGTTTGCTATGCGCCCACATTCCTATTTTGTTATTCTGTGTTCAGTAGTCTCGTTACAATAAAAAAAGAAAATAAACCATATCAAATGAAACATCAGAAATGGATCTTTAAACATAAAGCTTAATGAAAAGGGCAAATCATACAAGACTATAGGCTGTTACCATTTTTGTAAAGGTAAAACTAAACAATGTATTATTGAGGAATACCTACACATGTGATTTTTAAAAACTAAGAAAAAAAAGAAATAACAAGAAAATCCAGAATAATCATTATCTCTAGATGGGAGGTGGTGGTGCAGGGGGGTGCAGAGGCTAGAAGCAGCACATAGGTAGAAAAACTCCATCTGTGTTGTTCTAGGTCTTATACAGGTGCTGAGCTCATGGGTGTTCACTTTATTATGCATCATAATCATGTATATTTCATACTGCTGTTTCCTAAGTATCCAGTATTACCTAAGAAATAAATTTTAAATAAGTAATATGAATAAATGGGAATGTAACTCAAAAATGGAAAAAAAAAAGCAGAGCAAACTGGCAAAATGGTCTCCCTTCTTGAGTAAACTGTAGGCATTAGTAGGCAATTCATTCTGTGCTACTCTCTGAATTTATCACTACAGGTTGATCCCTATGGAATAGTCAATAACATACTTCAGTTCCTCCATATTTAAATATAGAACAATAAATTCTTATGCTACAGAATTCACAGATTTCCTGGAAGATAAATACAAATTGGTGAACTGAGAAATGTTTCACAGTTATACGTGGCATTGTGATCATCTTCCCAATACTACCTCACAAGAATGTTTGAGGACAAAAGACAAAACCAAAGAGGAAAACTCTCAAGAATGTTAAGAAGAAAAATGACAATAGTCTAAGAAAAAAAATTTTTAAGAAAATAACTAAATCCAAAACAACTGGTAACTGATCTGAAGCCTTTGCTTATTTTTTTCTCTCGTGTTCACCTTCACTTGATATTTATAGAAATGTGGTAGATTGATGAAAAGAACCAAAAAAAGGGCAAAGTATAGTCTATGCACTTCCTATTAAGCATTGAGACAATGAGAGCAAATACTAGTACATTTTCCTAGGGCTTTATAATGTCATGTCTCTGAAAGCACACACCTACCCATCTATATGATCTTTTTAAAAGTAAAATTCTGAGGTCAAATTAAATAAAAGATGCAATTTGGAAATTCATAGTTTTATAATTGCTATGATCAAGTATGTAAAGCAAATATATAATTTCTCTAGATATTTAATTATTTAGAAAGTGATGAGGTAAAAATTGAAAAATTATAAAAATGCATTTTGAAATATTTTCCAAAAAGTTTACTTGATGCAAACAAAATTAGTCAAAAATTGAAAAACTAGTTAAACAATTTTGAGACATATTTATCTATATGATAGTAACTTAGGTGACTGTTTCCCTTTCCCCATTCAATAAACTGAATTATTTTACAAGACTGACCAGTTGCATAACTTGCCACTGTCTCCATCTCACTGCTCCTAATAAGAGCCCTGCATTATGACAACACCTTGACCAGGGCCACCGGAATGGTTTGTTCTGAGCTTACCCCAAGCTCATTTATCATTGGTAAAACAATCGGGCTATAAAACAGTCACATCTGATACCTCTTTTAGGAAGATAAGAGCAAATGGTCACATAGTTACAATGGAGAAGCAGAAGCATGAAGAAGTTCAATGACTTCCTTAAGGTCACATGAGGACAAAATCAAGAATAGAAAATAGGTTTCCTACCAATCAGTCGAATGAGCTCTATTTCCAAGGTTATGCTGCCATCTTTACTTAGATCACAGAAAAAGAGAAATCCAATTACCATCAGTACAGTATGTAATTGAGCTGAATTTCTTTTACATTACCCGATGACCAGTGTAGGAAACAACTTTCTTTCTCTCTCCTCCGGTTTCTGTGTTGGTCTGCTGGGAAGAAAAAGCTTCATCCAAGCCTGTCTCCCTATTCAGCAGTGGTGGAAGATAGATATCTTCCCCTATTCCATCTGTGAGAAGTGGTGAGACAGGCCTGCTGTTAGCAGCCTGAAAACTGCTTGGCAAATTTATTGGCATCTCTTCTTCAACCTAGTTTTAACTATCTGACATTCTAAGCAATAGGTCCCAGTGTGTGGGCTCTATGATTTAAATTAAATGTGAGAAAAAGAGGCCTCCTGGGGCCTCCAGCCTAAGCCATGTTCTCCAACTCTGTTTACCAGAGGTATTGCATTTCCAGGTGAGCTACATGACCAGCTGTTAATAACCTAAGGGGGATGTCAATCATTCTCCAATATCAAGGTCGTCTGAGCTGCTTTAATTCAGCACCCCCTCCCCCAGTTACAAGCTCAGGGAGTATACTTATTACCTCACTACCAGTTATCAATTGCCCATTTTTCTTAGACATTAAGTATAGAGGTATCCACACTGGGCAATGTGATGAGAACTGCACGTACTCTTATGGGACAGACTATTGCCTGTTGGTGGACCAGGAGGGCAAATAGTCTGTCCTATTCTGCTTCCCTCACTTTCTTACAGGCTTCACCTGCGAGCCCTCCCTCATTAAAATCATTTGTACCAGAATCCCCTTCTCAGGTTCTGCTTGACGCTTTTCAAACAAACTTCTGAAGATCAGCTCCCAGGTCACTAGGACTCCTCTCTTGGAATCAACTTTCTTTTTTAGAAAAGAAAATAAGCTTACTTGAAAAATGGTTTACAGTGAAGTCCAAGCTTTAGATAAACTAGCTGAGCAGATTCTAGTAAGTAAATGGGCATTTAAAGGGGAAAAATTTGTAAGGTTATCAAGTTTACAAGATCACAGATACTCTTCATAATGAGAAAGTTCCCTCACCTGATTATCAGTCATATCAGTAAGGGTTGTCATGTAGAGATATTGTAAAAGTCGGGGATGAAGTTGACTTCATTGGGAAGTCAGTAACTTACAGAAAATGCTTTAAGGTTTTACTTGTTTTGGAGACCAGGGCCAAAGAGGCAACCCTGGTTTGTGGGGTTGTTGAGTGCGATGGTGCACCTTCATTCACAGGGAGACAGTGCAAACGGGTTAGTTTTGTTTCACATGGGATGTACTTTACATTTATTTCATAGAGATGAAGTTACAGATTTCATCAGGAGTTGGGTATTCATTTTTTCTTCCAAAAGGCTTGTTTTTAATAGTTCTTTATTTTGTCTTGTGAAACCTCCCCCAAAAGACTTATTTTGTTTCTATTTGTTTTGGTTTTGGTTTTTTAGAGAAAGAGAGATTTATTTTCAGGAACTCACACAATTGTAGAGGCGTGGTAATTCCACACTAGGCCAGCAGTCTAGAAACCCAGGGAAGAGTTGCAGCTTGAGTCCAAAGGCCATCTGCTGACAGAATTCCTTCTTGCTCAGGGGAAGTGACTCTTTGTTCTGTCAAGGTCTTTAACTGATTGGATGAAGATTTTTTTAAAATAGTATTACCACTTATTGTTTTCTTACTATAGTAAAGAAGTGATTACCCACATGTGAAGGATAGTCTGCTTTACTCAAAGACCACTGATTTAAGTGTTAATCTCAGCAGGGGGGGGAAAAACCCACCTTCATAGAAACATCCAATATAATGTTTGACCAAATATCTGGGCACCGTGGTCAAGTTGACATAGAATTAACCATCACAATTATCTTGGCAAATTCCAAGGGGTTTTGCATTACTTAGGTTTTCAGATATGGAGATACACCCTATTCATTGTTCCAGAATAGTTCAGACTCAGCATGTCTTATTGTATTTCATCATAACCAGGGAATCAGAATCCTAATTTAACAAATTTTAATGGGAGGTATCTCTTCTCACTGGTTGTATGGCTCTATACTCAGTAAAGGGCAATCTCTCCTCCAGTATTGAGGTCCTAATCAGCAAAGTTGATAGATGATTTAGCTGAGTGGCAAAAGGCTGAGAAAATCAAACCAGTTACTGGACAGGTTTTCAGAGAGCCCCAGATCAGTACCTCAGAATCTATGTACAAAAATCTTTAAAGGAGAGATGGATACCCATTTAGTGGACACAGACCAGACAAAGACAGATTATCACGACAACTGACAGGGAAGTATGTTTTCAAAGTGAAGACCTAAAGATATTGTTACTAGAAAAAGGAAAGAGCTACTCTTTGCTGAAGTGAAATATAGAAGAGTGAGTTTGGAACAAGGTGACAATAGCACATATGACTAGCTATATGGTATAGAAGGAGAATATATGCAAAGAAATGTCACAAATGTTGGGGAAAATCACAGTGTCTCCTGCTAGAGTGAGCTTTTTCAAATCCTTCTTCTTGTGAGCTTTGAGAAATTTAGCATCTGTTTAAGGGCAGTAAAGAATCCAATCATACCAGTCATCTTTCAATAAAATATGTAATAGATCAGTACTTCTCAACCTTAGTTACATATTAAAACCAACTGGAGTGATTTAAAATCACTCCTCATGCTAAGGCTGTACCTTAGTCTAATTAAACAGAATCTGTGGTGAGATACATATCAATATTTTTAAAACTCCCCAAATGATGCCAATATGAAGCCAAAGCTTAGGGTGACTTACATGCATATGTTAAGGAATGTTTGTATACTGGAATATTATACATAAAAAATCCTAAAGATGTCACCAGAAAACTGCTAGAGCTCATTAATGAATTCGATAAAGTTCCAGGATACAAAATTAATATACAGAAATCTGTTGCACTTCTATAAACTGACAACAAAATGTCAGAAAGAGAAATTAGGGAAACAGTCCCATTTACCATCACATTAAAAATAAAATAAAATACCTAGGAATACGCCTACCTAAGGAGACAAAAGACCTGTACTCCAAAAACTATAAGACAGTGATGAAAGAAATCGAAGACAACACAAACAGAAAGATATGCTGTGTTCTTGGATTGAAAGAATTAATATTGTTAAAATGATCATACTACCCAAGGCAATCTACAGATTCAATGCAATCCCTATCAAAATATTAATGGCATTTTTCACAGAGCTAGAACAAATAATTTTAAAATTTGTATGGAAACACAGAAGACCTCAAATAGCCAAAACAAACTTGAGGAAAAAGAATGGAGCTGGAGGAATCATACACCCTGACTTCAGACTATACTACAAAGCTATAGCAATCAAAACAGTATGGTACTGGCACAAAAACAGACACATAGATCAATGGAACAGGATAGAAGGCCCAGAGATAAATCCACACACTTATGGTCACCTAATCTATGACAAAGGAGGCAACAATATACAATGAAGAAAAGACAGTCTCTTCAACAAGTGGTGCTGGGAAAACTGGACAGCTACATGTAGAAGAATGAAGTTAGAACATTCTCTAACATCATATACAAAAACAAATTCAAAATGTATTAAAGACCTAAATGTAAAACCAGATACTATAAAACTCCCAGAGGAAAACATAGGCAGAACACTCTCTGACATAAATCAAAGCAATATTTTTTGGATATGTCTCCTAAAGTAAAGGAAATAAAAGCAAAAATAAATGAATGAGACTTAATTTAACTTAAAAGCTTTTGCACAGCAAAGGAGACCATCAATGAAACAAAAAGACAACCTACTGAATGGGAAAAAATATTTGCAAATAACATGACCAATAAAGGATTAATATCTAACATATATAAACAGCTCATACAACTTAACATCAAAAAATAAAAAACCTGATTTTAAAAATGGGCAGAAGAACTGAATAGACATTTTTCCAAAGAGGAAATGCAGATGGCCAACAAGTACATGAAAAGATGCTCAACATTGCTAGGCATCAGGGAAATGCAAATCAAAACCACAATGAGATATCACCTCACAGTTGTTAGAATGGCTATCATCAAAAAGTCTAAAAATAACATATGTTGGCAAGGATGTAGAGAAAAGGGAACCCTCCTACACCGTTCGTGAGAATGTAAATTGGTACAGCCAGTATGGAAAACAGTATGGAGTTTTCTCAAAAAACTCAAAATAGAACTACCATAGCAATTCCACTCCTGGGTATATATCTGAAAAAAACAAAACACTAATTCAAAAAGATGCATGCACCCCAATATTCATAGCAGCATTCATAGCAGTATTATTTACAATAGGTAAGACATGGAAGCACCTTAAGTGTTCATCAACAGATGAATGAATAAAGAAGATGTGGTGCATATATATGCAATGGAATACTACTCGGCCATGAAAAAGGAAAGTTTGCCATTTGCAACAACATGGATGGACTTGGAGGGTATTGTGCTAAGTGAAATAAGTCAAAGAAAGAAAGACAAATACTGTATATTTTCACTTATATGTGGAATCTAAAACAAACTAGTGAATATAACAAAAAATAAGCAGACTCACAGATATAGAGAGCAAACTAGTGGTTACCTGTGGGGAGAGGGGCAATATAGGGGTAGGAGATTAAGAGGTACAAACTATTATGTATAAAATAAATAAGCTACAAGGATATATTGTACAACACAGGGCATATAGCCAATATTTTATAATAACTATAAAAGTAGTATAACCTTTAAAAATTGTAAATTACTATGTAGTCCACCTGTTAACATATAATATTGTACACCAACTATATCTCAATTTAAAAAAGTAAAAAACAAGTTGTAGGTTTTTCAGTTTAGTTTTTTATTTGTTTTTAGAATGGAATAACAACTTCTAAGCTTCTTACACGTTGGACTGAAAACTGCTAAACAACTTTTCCAACATATAAAAACCCATAAGGGTTCCACTAGCTTATTACCTTGCCATAAACAGGAACATCCCTTGTAAAACCTATCTCAGTAGAATATTAGAGCCAGTCACATTAAAATATATATTTACACATATTAAATATATAATATATGTATTTTATATAAAACATATTAGATATATGTATATATATTTCCACCATATCCATACACACATACACACACACGGTAGAAATTCTCGTGACAACTGATGAGCTTCTTTATTAAGTTCAGCTCTTTCTAGTCTAAGCTTGCCTTTTTGGAAAAAGCATAATAATTTATGAAATAAATAATTTAAAAATAAATAGTGAATATTTTATAGCTTTTTACTACCTAATTAAAATAGATTTGTATACTAACAGATAATTATTCTAAGGATGCTGTTGAACTCAGACCCACCCCATAAAAATATACTATTCTGATCAATATGACCCATAGTATCTACGGGCATGGAGATAATTCACCTCACTTCTTCACAACCTCAGTCTATGATTTAAAGACAAAAAAAGCCACTTTTTTCCCCCAAGGAATTCCTATTTCCCCTAGATCAGCTCATATTTTTCCACAATGGAAATTCAGAAGCTTAAAAATCTATTCTCCATCCCAGCCAATTTCACTTCAAACTGTTAAAGAAAAAAAATGCCTGAAGTTAAAATAAAATCCATATGAAGTTAACATTTAGCATTTACCTTGTGCCACACATAGGAATTCCATTTCTACTTGCAAAATAAAGAGGGAAATTGACTTTTCCCACTAACTCAGGCCTTAAGCCCACTTTTACTAAAACTTTTAAACTAACTGAGTCAAGCATAGCTTTTAAAGATAAATCAGTATATGGTGACCTAATATATCACCAGAAAGTGCGTTGGGTACATGTCAAAATAGCAGATGTTTGGTCTATTTAATTCTGAGTCTGGCTCAGCAGCGGGTAATGCTATCATTAATCCACTGAGAGCACACCCCTCAGATGATAATCAGGGAGGAACATTTTTTTTTAAGTAACCATAATTACAGTGACACTCTCAATAGCCCTAATTATGGAAATGAGTTTCACATTAAATTCACCTGCCTAATAATATACAGTAAAAGTCTATTTCAGCTGAACTGTGTTGTTTGTAAAGCAGCAGAGCCTGAGGTTCAGGTACAAGACGTGAATGATAGAGCCATCATCTCCAGAGTTTCAACCCAGATTTAAAGCTGGTATTCATTTGCCTAGAGTTCGTGTTATATGCTAGGCATGAAAAATGTATCTCTAGGCAAAAAGCTAGGAGATTCCAAACAACATTCTGGTCCAGGTTTATCTCATACTATTTTCCTGGTGCCCAGTGTTTTATTCTATCCAGACTCTAAGACATTGAGCAAGGAAAGCAGTTTCCTGCTTTTTCCTATGCTAAAAAAAAATCCATGAGTTTGATGTTGATTGCTGATAGTTCTACTCATTTTTGATCCTGAGAGAAGTGTGAGAATTTGTAACCTCCAAGCTTTTTCTCAAGATCCCAGAAGGAAAATACATATATATATACATATACAAACACACACAGAGGCGCATACAGATGCACACACTCACACAGTGGCTACAGCCTGATTCTCCTAATATAGATATATCTCTGTTTCACATGGAAAGTAGAGTCACATGTTTGTCTTTCAGAGACTCTGAGCATACCACAGTAATGTCTTTATCTTCTGATAGTCAGTAAATTGTAAAGATACTGAAAAAACTGAAAGCAGTCTATTGTCTACAGGAGAGAGAAAGTGAGACATCTAAGGAAGAACTGTGTGGCCCTTGCCTTCTCATTTTTCATCCTTTTCCTTGGTTTGGCTCACTCAGAATTATTCATTCATATTCAGTGATACTAAGAGTTTTACCCTTACAGCATCCACAAAGCAAACCACTCTAACTTTACAAACTCCTAAAAAGATCTTCTCTCCTTTGCTCTCATCCTGACTCTGAAGTTTAGAAGGGCTCTCCAACTCTGTGAGGTAAAAGGAAAAAGAGAAGGACAGAGTGATTTATTTTCCCTCAGATTCCAGCTAAAAATGGCAAATGAGGACACAATCCTGCTATAAGTCATTTATTATGAGGGTGACTTCATGTTGATGAAAGTTGCAAATGGACAGGATATATTAACTCTGTTTTGAACTTTAAGACAACTCTTTCTCTCATCAACTGCAGTCCCAGTGGTAGAGTTGAATGGTGGGAGATATCAGTCCTTTCAGCCCTTATTAAATTTTTGGCCACAAGTCACTGAACTAAATTCAAGAAGCTGAAGCTCTGAAATTTACTTTAGTTCTTTAAACAAAGGCTTCTTTCCCGGACAATGAGGTTTTGAGGGCAATTTGCTCTCCTAACTATAGAAGGTTCACAGGGAGTTCACCAGCAAGAAATTAATTGGACTTTCTATGGTTCTTTTCTCTCCTTTCCCACCCCCAATGTATTAAACAATTCTATAGACCTCAAGTGCTACTGCCCTTCATTTGGTGACATTTAATTCAATTAAAATGTACAAAACAGAATAGATCATATCAGGAATCAATTCTAATAAGAAAAAGAATAAAACTATAAATTTCTCATTGATCCCTGCCCTCTAGTAGCTTGTAATCTTAGTCATGCCAATTTAAGAGAGACTCTACCTTTGGTCTTTGATGAAACTTAAAAAGTAATCTAGCCAATCTGATTCCATATCTTATCTAGGGTTCATTTTCTGGTACAAGAAAGAGTGCTGTAGATAAGATTTCTTACAGGGATAAACCCAAAAAGAATGGAAGAGAAGTCAATTGGGGCTTTTCCAGATAGCAACACTCCCCATCAAGGTTATTAGTCATTTATTTCAAGCACCAAAGAAGGAAAGGGTATATACAGATGGAGGTCCATGGTGGGGAGGGAGTCAGGGTGGGTGGGACTCAAAATGGGGAAACAACCCTACTCTGGAGTCTAGTTCATGAAAACAAATGTTTTATTTGTTGTGGTACCTTAAAAATAGATGTAACTTGGAGAAATCCTCACCGTGGCAATAGTACTGACTTTTCCCATACCTTTTAAGAGAAAATAAGATATGACCTTTCCCTACTTACTAGCTACCTCCTTTACAGAAGACACACATGGAGCATAGTCTACACCATTTGGATAATGCATTCTGGCTTGTACCATTTCACTATGGTAAGATGGAAATAGCACCAGCTTTCAAGTGAGAAAAACGTGGGTTCTAGTCCCAGCTCAATCATTTACTAGCCTCAAGGCCTTGAACAAGCATCTTAATTTTCTGAGCCTCAGCCTCCTCTTCTATAAAGTGTCCTGAGCAGGCTACTTGAGATAATAAATGTGAAGACACTTTACAAAACTATCTCTGTGTAAATGTAGGATTGATCATGGGCCATGACCATGTTGTTCACCGTCATTTTAGGAACATATCAGGTCTTTTAGAATAGAGACAGGACTAGATCTTTCCTAGAACCTACCATAGCAAAACACCCTCCACGTCCATCCATGTTGCTGCAAATAGCAAAATTTCATTCCTTTTTATGGCTGAGTAGTATTCCATTGTGTATGTATATGTATATATGTATATATATATATATATATATATATATATATATATATATATAGAGAGAGAGAGAGAGAGAGAGAGAGAGAGAGAACATCTTCTTTATCCATACATCTGTCAATGGATACTTAGCTTGCTTCCAGGTTTTGGCTATGGTAAATAGTGTTGCTATGAACATCAGGGTGCATGTATCTTTTCAAATTAGTGTTTTGGAGGGGGGGGGTTGTATATATACCGGATTGGAATTGCTAGGTTGTGCTAAGCAAAATAAGTCAGACAGAGAAAGACAAATACAGTATGATATCACTTATATGTGGAATCTAAAAATATATAACAAACTAGTGAATAAAACAAAAGAAGCAGACTCACAGATATAGAGAACAAACTAGTGGTTACCAGTGGGGAGAGGGAATGGTGAAGGGGCAATATAGGGGTAGGGAAAAAAGGGTCATTATGGGATTATATGAAATCATCTGTGTGAAACTTTTGAAAATCATAAAGCATTATAGAATTTAAAGAATATTCCATTTAATAGAAAAAAGAACCTGCTACATAACAAAAATAGTGAAGACTTATTGAGAATGTACCAAGTAACTCAAGAAGCTGAAGCCTTATAATTTACTTTAGTTCTTTAAACAAAGGCTTCTTTCCTGGACAATGAGGCTTTGAATGTAATTTGCTCTCCTAACTATGGGAGGTTCACATAGACAGTCAAGCTAAAAGGGACCTGAGACATCATCTGATCCAACCCAATTATATACTAGATCATAAGACTGAGCTCCGAACTGACTTGCCCAATATGAAGATGGTGCAGAAATGGAAGCAGACAACACTGCTCCTGACCTGGACTCTGGTCTCTGTACCACCCAGAACAGACGGGGGCAGTTTTCATTCAGGACAAAGATACTGCAAGTACGTGTATTTTTGTGACGAAAGGGAGAATTCCCAATCTCCATGAGTAGCTGACTTAATATCTTGATATTTTGACAAAGAAGCTCTTTTTCCAACAGGCTCTGATCCTGAGGATTTGTCATTCATTGGAAGAGGCAAGGTAAAGCATAGGAAGTGAACAGTGAGTGGTCTGACTATAACTGGACTTCTAGATAAGCAGGATAGGGATTGCTGAGGGAACAAGTGAAAAAGTGGCATTTAGGTCTTTTCCTAAAAGGCCCTCCACTTCAATACTTTGCCCAGGAAGCCGCATTCAAGGGACCATACCACGCATGCAAGTATAAGAGAAACTCAGGAATGGAGTATGAATCCATTGTCTGCCACCTATTAAGGCATACTGTAGCTTCCTCAATGCAACCCCTGAAAACAAGGTCTTAATGGCCTTCTTTCTGGTTTTCCCTAAACATTTATCCTCAAGGAGGTCATAAAAGGCAGGCCTCTGGGAAGCCACACTCTGATTCAATGAGCTATTTCTGGGAGAGTTTCAAGGAGAAAAATGATAAAAAGCAGGGTCAGGAGGAGGCCTTCATCTGGCACAGCAGAGCAGCAGGAATTGGGAACAAGCAGTCAGACCCCAGACTGGAAGTGTGATGTGCTTCCCCTCTCACAGCCCTCTGAAGTCTTCACACATATATATCATCAGCTCATTTCTCCCCCGATCCTCAGCACCTCGGTTAAAAGTCAAGAGGCAGTAGGGGAGAGTGGCGCATATGTTCTGCTATTAATATCTAATTAATTGACACAAAGACTACCCAAGGAGCATAACTTCTAGATGCAGAGAAGGCAGAATAGTGACAGCAAAGTGTAGACCCTGACCGACCATGGCCTTATCAGTCTAGAGAATTTCCTAGAGGCATCCTACAAGTATTTCTGAAAGGACCCTGGGGCTTTCTGTGCTGCTGAGGCAGTATGATTTGCAGATGCAAAAACCTTCAGGTTTTCACTCACAATTACTCCCATTCCTGAAAACACAAAAAGGGCAGTGCCAATAAAAAAAGGAGTATCCAGCACCAGGTTTGATCTGTTTCATTATTCATTCTCCTTAACCTATAGCAGAATTTAACCCTAAAAATGGCCTGGCATTATTGTTGTTGCTGTGTCTAAACCTTCCTTAATATTCCAGCTTAAATTAATAAAAGAAAGCAGAGCTAACAGATGCAAACTTAAGGCAAATTAATAAATTCTCATTTGCTATGGATTCATACACCTGGTTAGATTTTCAAATTTGTCTTCAGAAGCACTCTGAAGGGCAGAAAGTAGCAGATTGCTCATGGGTGTTGGGGGAGTTTGGAGACTGGGGAATGCACTGGAAGGGAATGAGAATGACTCAGTCCACCCACACGTCTCTGATGTACTGGAAATAGTATCTTCTGAAACCAAGGGTCAGACTTACTGATGCTGCAAAAAAAGTCCTAAGCCTTTTTAAAGTCACCTAATTTCCTTGGGTTCATACTTTTCCAGATCATGCTTTAGCAACTTGAAGCTCAATGGCTATTGCTTCTGTTTATTTAGTTCTTGCAAGACTTCTTTTGAGAGTCAACCTCATTTTGATTAATTGCATTGGTTACATTATAGAAGCAATGAACTGACCCAAACTGGCCAAGCGGCAGCTCCTGTTACTGGCTGGCTTCTTAGAATTTGCATTAAATTTTATCAGCTGCTACTCTAAAAAGAAATATTCTTTTTCTTAAAGTCTGGGACCTTCCTTAGTACATTGGCTATCACAATTACAGGAGGTGTGAACACAGGAACACGTGCATTTACCTTTAAAAAGGGCAGGATGGGGAGGTTAATTAATGCAACAAATATTTATTACATAACTACAATGTGCCTAGGAACACAGTGGAGGATAAGCGTGTATGAAATATAACGTTTCCCTAGGGAGCTGTAAGTATACATGAGAGGACACATTGAGAGTCCCATGTGAAGAGTGAGATGAGCTCAGACAGGGGATGAGATGAGTTACAGATGCTGCCACCAATGCTCCAGGGATCATGGAAGGCTACTAGTGCGTCCTGACCTCAGACACACTTAAAGTAAACTCTCCTAAGTTTGATTTTTTTTTTCTACCTGGCATTTGTGGCAGACTAAAAAATTCCTGAGGAAGAAAACTGAAGAAAGTTATTTTTTATTTACACAAAAGAGATGTTTTCACATCATGTAAATACTAAAGAGGACTTTTTACTTTTTTAGAAAGGAAAATAAAAAGCAAGGCAGCTGCTGTTTAAATTAACATGAAGAAATGGAGCTACAACCTTTAAAGAGTTCTCTCTAAAATAAGAGTGATAGTTTTCTTTAATCTCTTTCATAGCTACGATGAGTAAGCAAGGGTCATCAAGAATTTTACAGAATATATCACCCCCATAAAAATATGAAAGGATCTGAAAAAATTAGCCAAATATAAAGCATTGAGGTTTCTTATTGTTATAATGTTAGATTTCTTCTTAAGGACTCCCACAATAAACAAAGATTTTGAAATGTTACTAAGTCTCTATTTATAGCCCACAACTTTGATCTTTCAAAAGTAAAATACCTATAAATAGCCTTCAAGGCATTGTTTTCTGACCCTAGATGAACATTTGAATCACCTGGGAGATTTCAAAGACTGTTCAGATCTCCTCAGATTAATTAGTACTTTTTAAATCTCTCAAGGGAGCTGAAATACCCATACTACCACATTTATATTGACTTACAAATTATTCTCACCCAAACTTTACTGCAAGGCACACAGTAAAAAAAAACAAGTGACAATCTCTGAAGAGTAATTGGTTCCATAAACTCTTAGATGATGTTGATGGTGGGGTTGTCTTACTAAATAATAGACTACTGATAAATCAGGTTGTCTTATATGGAATTGCAATTTCAGAAATGTTAGGCATATTGATTCCAATTATAAACTCTGATCCTAGCCTGAACCTGATATAGCAATATGCTGGTAAGTTTCAGACAAATGAAGAATTTTGCTAAAACAGAAAAGCTTTCTCTGGCAGTTACCCAGTTCTACAGTTGTGGCTCAGAATTCTTGCAGTTGGAATAAAGATTCTTAAAATATTATTTTGTTTTCCTAAGCCTAGAAGAGACAGTGAAGTCTGTGGACATTTGTCAGATGCATGTAGTGGTTTTGAGTTTGTCACCGTAGCTGGGTATGTCACTGTAACTCAGTGATGAGCAGATACTATACAAGTAAATTCCTTTGCAAAAGAAAGAAACTCCAGCTATATTTTGCCCTAGGACAGATAAAACAATGGCTATGTCTGAAATGCACTAACTTTCTTGCTTCAGATTCCCTTATGGGAAAGCAGTCATTCCAATTCAGTCTCTCATCTTAGAATAACATTAAGGTCAAGTTTACACCAAAACTATATGAACAGGTGAATGACTGCCATAAAGGTGAACCTTAACCTTTCTAAAGACATGGAGTTCAGCTAGAACTCAATCTGCATACAAGCAGTCTAACGGGTATTTAAAACAACAAATATTAGAGTTCAGAAAAGCATCTAAAATTCAGAACACAGGAACTGAAGCCACCCTGCCAAACTGAGATATGTGATCACAGGTAAGCTATTTAATCAGTCTATCCCTCAGTTTCCTTATCTTTACAAAACATATAATAGCATCTACCTTATATCACTGGTAGGGAGGAAATAATAGAACACACACACACAGAGCATTTGAAATAGTATCTAGTTTATAAATACACAAGCACACACAAAAAGTATCTCTTGTAAGTACTCAAATTCTGTATCTCTCTATTAAGCCACATGTAGCTGTACACTACATACACAAAAAGAAATACTCATATAAGAAAAAACCCATCTTACACCTCTTCTTTCTAAAAATGGGACCACACATATTCCCAAAACAGGAGGGGAAAAAAAAAGACAACAGCAAAGCTCTTACCAGCAAGATCATAGGCCCCTTAGCTTTTCCAAGAATGCTTCTGAAGATGGATTAGGTGAGGAGGAAACTGCTCTCACCAGTTAGGCCAGTGACATTAAACAACTAATTAAATTTCAGGACCACAAAATCCTTTATTAGAGATTAGCTTGGCTGGGCTCTATAATTAGTAATGATTATGTTTTTTCTAGTGATTGGTCAGGTAAATCAGTCCAACAGAGGACATAATTTTTTGAGTTCCAAATGATACAAGTTTTCTGTTGACATCAATAAAATTTATCAACGAATGCCAAATTTCCCCTCCCCCTTGATTTTGGGACTCATTGAACTATAAATCACACACTGAAAACATCCCTCATATTTCTCTAACATAAGAGGAAATTATTATTAGAATTTGCAAGAAATGCCTGAGATATCAATGTAGCTTATAGAGTACTTTTTAATTTCCTCCAAGTTATAATGTTTAATAGTAACATTATATCCTAAAGTGACAGACTTGTACTAAGTACACACTCAATGGGTATTCATTATATAGTTGCTAAACTTATTGATCAAAATTTTTATAAAAGTCAATTTGGGTCAACATTAGAATAAATATTTGAAGGATTTGAGAATTTTAGGAGTGAGAAAAGAAAGTCACAGAAAAGACCATTAGAGGAACATGTTCAACGTTACACTGTAATTCAGAGGGAACACAGGAGTGGAATGTCAGTCTATCATAACCAAGACAGAAGCTTTAGCCAACCAAGGGAGATGAATGGAAAAGCAATGTTCCATATTAGTGTTCTTAGTTAGGGGAAGAAACTTAGGCTAGAGTAAAAAAATCTAACCTTCATTACCGTGCCCTCTCCCTCCTCCTTAATTGAAAAAAGACTTGATATTTTGTAACCTGAGAGAGGCATCTATTGACTGTGTTCCCTTCACTGATTTTTAAGAGAAAACTTGATTTATTTTGAATCAATCTAAAGGAAACACTTCAGAGTTTGCAAGGTGTAGATAATTAAAACCCCCAAGTAAAACATCTTAATAGTTTAAAAGCTTGGTACTATATTTGATTTTATAAAAATGAGTTTAAGTCAGGCATATTTGTTCTAACAATGAAAATCAATACTATGCATGACATACATTTTACCAGAAAAAATTCAGCTCAACTCATTTTCATTTGCCAAACAGCAACTAAGCACCTACCAAATGTGAAGTATAAAATACCTTGTGAAATACTTTATTGAGCATCTTCAGTACAGGCACTATATATATAAATTCTCACAAAAAGATTAAGAGAAAACTAGGTGACAAATAACTTAAGTAACTTGCCTAAGTTACATACCAGTAAATGATGATGAAGCTGTATTCAAACTCAGTTCTGTCTAACTTCATATTCTATGCTCTCAACCATGTCCTAAGTCAGACTGGATCCTTTGTCTTAAGTCTTATATTAAGAAGGATGGAGGAGGTGCATTCAAATGACTATATAATATCTAGTGCAATAAATTAGGTAATACAAATTAAGTCATATCAGATGATCCTGACATGACAGACTCCAGAAGAACATAGTATTTAAAGAATGAGCAACTGATATTCAAAAATCTGTGAGTTTTAAGCCAAAGTTCTTCAAATTATATTCAGTGTTTTAAAATTAGAGTTTGGTTTTTAAGGAGGCAAAAGACCTCTACTCCAAAAACTATAAGACACTCATGAAATAAACTGAAGACAACATAAACAAATGGAAAGATATACTGTGTTCTTGGATTGGAAGAAATCAATATTGATAAAATGACCATACTACCCAAGGCAATCGACAGATTCAATGCAATCCCTATCAAAGTACTAATGACATTTTTCATATAACTAGAACAAATAATTTTAAAATTTATATGGAAGCACAAAAAAACCTCATAGCCAAAACAATCTTGAGAAAGAACAGAGCTGTAAGAATCATGTGCCCTGACTTTGGACTATATTACAAAGCTATAGTATTCCAAACAGTATGGTACTGGCACACAAAAAAAGACACATAGATCAACAGAGCAGGATAGAAAGCCCAGAAATAAGTCCATGCACTCATGATCAATTAATCTACAACAAAGTAGGCAAGAACATATGATGGAGGAAAAACAGTCTCCATAAAACCATAAAATAAGTGGTTCTGGGAAAACTGGACAGCTACATGTAAAAGAATGAAATTAGAGCATTTTCTAACACCATAGCAAAAATAAACTCAAAATGGATTAAAGACCTAAATGTAAGACTGGATACTATAAAACTCCTAGAGGAAAACATAAACAGAACACTTTTTGACATAAATCAAAGCAATAGCTTTTGGATATGTCTCCTAAAGGAAAGAAAATAAGAGCAAAAATAAACAAATGGGACCTAATTAAACTTAAAAGCTTTTGCACAGCAAAGCAAACCATCAATGAAACAAAAAGACAACCTACTAAATGGGAGAAAATATTTGCAAATGTTATGACCAATAAGGGATTAATATCCAACATATATAAACAGCTCATACAACTCAACATCAAAAAAACAAACAACCCGATTAAAAAATGGGCAGAAGAACTGAATAGACATTTTTCCAAAGAGGAAATGCAGATGGCCAACAGGCACATGAAAAGATGCTCAACATCATTAGGGAAATGCAAATCAAAACCACATGGAGATATCACCTCACACCTATAAGAATGGCTATAATCAAAAAGAACACAAATAACAAATGTTGGCGAGGATGTGGAGAAAAGGGAACCCTCCTACACTGTTGGTGGGAATGTAAATTGGTGCAGTCACTTTGGAAAACAGTATTGAGGTTTTGCAAAAAACTGAAAATAGAACTACCATATGACCCAGCAATTCCACTCCTGGATATACATTCAACAAAACCAAAAATGCTAACTCAAAAAGATGCACACAACCCAATGTTCATAGCAGCATAATTTACAATAGCCAGGATATGGAAGCAACCTAAGTGTCCATCAACAGATGAATGAAGAAAGAAGTTGTGTTATATAAATGCAATGGAATACTACTCAGCTATAAAAAAAGAGGGAATTTTGCCATTTGCAAAAATATGGATTGACTTGGAGGGCATTATGCTAAGTGAAATAAGTCAGAGAAAGACAAATACTGTATGATATCACTTTTATGTGGAATCTAAAAAATACAACACACTAGTGAACAAAGAAGCAGACTCAGATATGCAGAACAAACTAGGGGTGCAATATAAGTGTGGGGGAGATGGAGATACACACTATTGGGTGTAAGATAGGCTCAAGATTGTATCCTACAACATTGGGAACATAGCCAATATTTTGTAATAACTGTAAATGGAAAGTAACCTTTAAAAATTGTTTCAAAAGTTAAATTAAAAATAAAATAGAAATAAAATTACACCTGAATTTCTCATAGAGAAAAAAATTAGAGGTAGGTTTATTCATAAAATAACTGATACTGAGAAGTTAAAAGGACACTCACGAGTCACTGAATCCAATTTCATTCCAAAATAAGTATATTTTGAACAGAATTTTCAGCACAGGGAACAGCTTTTGCTCCCAGATTCCTATAATATCTTGGCAGTCACCACCTATTAACTAAAGAGATGGGCCAACCCAACTATGATCAAGTTGGTCCAAGTCCTCTTCATCACCTTTTGTAATTGAATTTTTCCTTAACAGTTCACTCCACTAACACCCAATGTATGTCTCAAATTCCTTCTAATCCCCAGAGTTTACTTGGTACAATTTTTAGTTTGTTTGCTTATTTTATTTCATATTCCTTTTTCATTATAAATGAGCATTATTGAGCACCAACTAAAACAGGGCCTCATACCTCTAAGGCATAAAGTTAGGATCACTTTCTGCATGGGCCCTACAGAAATTTACATTTTAATTGGGGAGAGAGGCTTGTGCATTTAAAAAACAAAAACAAACAAACAAAAAGAAACAAAAAAAAATACTTCAATAACCACACAGAAGCACCAAAGCAGTTATGAAAAGCTCTATAAAAGAAGCCCTTTTCACAGGCCTTGCAGAATGGACAAAACTTAAATAAAAGAAGAAAGATTATCTGACAAATTAAAATTCCAACCCTTAATTAATTACTTAACTAAACATTTCTTGTTCTAACTCCTATGGGCACTAAAACAAAAGATGCAGAGGCAAGATGCAAAGTGGAATTGAAAAACGATTTGAGAAGGAGCAGCCACATCAGGTTTTTTCCCACATGGGCCCATCATGTTTCCCCTATTCCATATCATTTCATTTCCTTGCAAGTTTTCTATAAGATTTCACTTCTGATAAACTAAGTGCACTAAATATCAAGTAATGCTCAAGGTTTTTATCCCTTATTTGCAAGAAACCCATAAAAGTTGGGTTCAGAACCAGAGTTATTTGAACAGTACTCTCTACTTGGCAAGCATGAGGATTGAGCCTGAAGCACGTTGTTTAGAAAAGTTCATCAGGTAGAATGAGTCCAGCATTATACATGAGAAACACTTTCCAAACAACAGTTCCATTTGCAGGGCATTACACTTGCGTCAATGTTGACTTCCCTTCAACACGAGGTAGAACCAGGGAAAGAATAATAATGGAAAAAAACCTGCCTGGACTATGTTTTTCAGGCAATGCCAAAAACAAAAACAAACCAAAAAACAAACTAGAAACAAGCTAAGCAATGTTTCACTCAGAATCTGCAAACCGCTGGAGTCAGACTGAGCAGATGAGAAGAGATGCTTTATTTTTCACTACCTGGGCCAGAGACTAGATATTTATTGGGTTGGCCAAAAAGTTCATTCTGGTTTTTCCATAAGATGTTATTGCAGAAAAACCAGAACAAACTTTTTGGCCAACCCAATACAATTTTTAGCTCATAGCTCAGACAGGAAGAGCAAAAGTTTGAATACAAACTTTTCCTACAGAAAGTTGATAAATCTCACAGGCTTCTACAAAAATGAGCTCTGCCTTCACGGAGCAGCAGTATCATGGAGGAGAGCTGGGAAGAAAGGGGCAGCCTCGAGGCACTAGGAATTTTACCAGTCATAAGATGACTGACTGAACTTGAGCAGAAGCAGCTGCAACAGAAGCAAGTAGATTGTTCAGGGAGCAGCTGCTCTAGTAATCCCATTTTAAAATGGGAATTGAGTTTGCAAAATACCTGAAAGAATCAGTGTTCAGCATGCCTGTCCCAGGGGATATGGAAATGCCAGGGAAAGATGAAAAAGATCATAAGCAGAACAAAACTCCTGCAAAACCTGCAGAGCACACTAGGGAGAAGCTGCATAGGGTAACGCAAAGAGCACTGCAAAGTTTCTCTTTCCAGTCTCTGTCTCCAGATCTGTAAAACTAAGACACTGGCCCAGCTGATCCCTAAAGTTTATTTTTGTATTAAAATTCTATGAATTCTGTGAAGCACTACAACAGGAACCATGCAAAATGAACATAATAGTATACACAACAGCAACAATAAATACTCAATGTCAGAGACACAGCGTCTGTAAATGAAAGAACCTCTCATGCTACACAGAGGATCCCAGCATACAAGCAAGGTTGGTGCAATCTCACACTACCTCCAACTCTCCAAACCAAATTTTGTAAAAATTGTTAAGAAATATACCATGTCCCATGCCCTGTAGATTCATTGATGAATACCATGAATTCACAGTATACATTACCCTAACTTCTCACTAAAATCCTTCAGTGGTTTCCATTGCCCCCAGATAAGGACTCCTGAACCATGTCCTAAAAGGCCTGATATTATCTGACCACTGGCTTTGTCTTCAGCCTTGCCCCTCACCCCAATCTCCCTCTGGTTCACTTCATCTGAGACAACTGGCCTTATTTTTCTGCTTTGAGTGTGTCAAGCTCATCACCACCTTGGTGCCTTTTTCCTGGCTATTCCTTCTGCTTGCATAGGCTTCTTCTCCCTGCTCATCACGTGGCCAGCTCCTTCACATCATTTCACTTAACTAGGAAGCCATCCCTGATTTCCTCCACTGGTCACTTCATCCCATTGTTCTCATATTTATTTCAGAGTATGTCTTGTCCTGAAATTAATTACTTGCTTAAATATTTATTTTCTGTCTTCCCCAACTGGATGATTAGCTGAATGAGGGCACAAATGTGATCTGTTTAATGTACTCCTGTGCATCATAGGCACTCAAAAACTGTTTGCTGAATGGATGATTAAACCACAGTTTACTGTCTTAAGAGATATTGGATAAGAGGTTTAGTGACTTGCTAAAGTGAAAACTCTACTAAGTAATATGAGATTAGATCCTGGGACTTGGAATAGTCTTTCTACGAGAATTTGCTTCTAACTTTCTGGAGTATTCCATCCAGTTGACCCCAGAAGCCACTGTTCATCTCACTCTATAGTTGGAGCTAACTCTCTCAGTCTATTTGTAATGCTACTCTGTGCACAAAATGTTCTATTTTCAAGCGTATGTTGAAGTGGGGATGAGCTATCATGGGGCATATCTAAGCACAAGACTAAGCATTAAATTTGATGATTATAACTATTAAAAACCATACCTTCAGTTGTGATGAGAAAAGGGAAAGAGAAAATTGGGAAACATAATTAATTTGGGAACTGGATATATGTCAGTATTGGTGGTCGTTGGAATAATAGTCATGGATTTGAAATTCTGTACTCAATGGTGTACTGAAATGTTTGAAAGCATGGGTTCTAAAGCCTGGATCTGACTACCTTCTCTGCCACCTCTGTAAAACCTTATGATCCATCTGTGCCTCAGCTGTCAACAGGGGCTACTACCAGTACACCTGATGAAGATTGAATGAGTTTATACATATAGAGCTCTTAGACCAGAGCCTGGAAGAGAGTCCACATCTATATGTGTTGGCTGCTGTTATTGTTATTCTCAATAGTCTACACTTTTCACTATGAGATTTCACATTGCAAAGGATACCAGTTGTTTAAGTTTCAGCTGAACTCCACTGTACTATAATAATATCTTCAGTGGCTATGGATCTTTCCCTCATATATCACCACATACCACCCAAATCCAAGGGATCCTTATAAAATTCACTGACGACTTTACTCACATAGCTGAGGGACTCTCAATGGACTCCTACCCTTCATTCTAAATCCCTGACCTCTGCCAGTGGCTTCAAACTTTGGTTATTAGCCTAACTCCTGTGGACTAGTGTCTAGGCTACACTTCCTATGGTGCTTTCTCTTTAGGTTTTGCCCTGGCATCTGTCTTGGTTTGTTCTTGCTGTGCATCTTTAGGGCCACTCTGGCCTATCTTGACTCAACTTAGGTCTAGTGTCCTGCTCTCCTATTTCTCTGGAAAGGGATGTGAGACCATAAATACTGCAACATGGCATCCTTAACACTACAGATTTTAATAAAACTCAGCTTTTATTATAACTTCTGTAGAACTGAGTCAAGATGCCTTCCTTGGAAAAGACTGAACATCACTTGAGTATGCACTATGAATTCTTATCCTTCACTTTGGGTTAGATTCATAAGTAATATCCTCTTTGCATTCTCACTTGTTAATACCAGCATCCATTAGTTAGAAGAGATTTTCTAACAAATTTTTCTTCTACATTTCTCCTCTGCTTCTTCAAAGCACTGTATGCTAAAAATGTCTTTAAATAAACTTAAAGGCTATAAAATGCCACCTTATTTCCTGGAACTTTATCTAAAGTCTTAGCTAGAGAGTATATTGCTCTCTGCATATTTTCAAACATTTCCATATTTTCCAACTCAGAATCTTTGACAAGATTACCTTCCATGGTAAAATCTAGCTAGGTGTTTCCAAGAAGAATACATGAACTGAAATATTAACATGCACTACAGTCTTATTTTTATTAAGAAAGTCTTTGGTTAAACAAATAATTCTGCTTTGAAAACTAGTTACCTAGGAAGCAAACTCCTTTTAAAAAAAACCCAAAAACTAGCTTCCCACAACTGTACTTTCTAAGGGTATTTTACGATCTCTTCACAGAGGGTGATTATCCAAACCAGGTGGCATCAGTTTATCAATCCAAATGCTTCATCTTGCAAAATAAGAAAATACCTTTAATAAGCACATACACTAGAGCTACTATAGGAAAATAGCTCTATTTCAAAATATACCCTCACTGAATGAGCATCTCATAAAATAGATACCATGGTTAATGGACAGATGTCCTATTTCATGCTAATTTTGCTTATGAAGTCAGATACACTCAAATCAGAAAAAGCACAGGGAAGGAGTATATCCAACTTGCTAAACAAAACCCTTTCCATAGCTATTTTACCTGTCCTTTGAAAAAGCATTCTAGAACTTAACTTGAAAAGCACATATGCCTATAGGCAGGATGAGCTACACCATCAATGATTAGATTAACATTTCCAATGGGGCTAGGGAAACGTAGCAAAGCATTTCACCACAACTGAGGTCAACTTTGGGTGAGGGGGTACTATAAACTATTAGATGTGGAACTCTCTTCTGGCTATCTATACAGCCTTCATTTGCTCTAACTAAACATGAGGGTTCTCCCTACCTCAGCAAAAACCTGGATCAACAATACATCATCACTTTCCCTGAATGAGAGAGGCAAGAGATGCATAACGGGAAATAACTTGAAACAGTCACACATCAGTGAGCATAGAGATAGGTGGGAGGAGCAGTGAAAGGGTTTTAGCTTTGAGGGCTCACTATGTAAGACCTTTACTGTCCATACAATGTATGTTATTTCCTCCGTGGTGACACTGCAGCCAGGGATTGCCAGTGATGGAAGCAGGTGGACTTGGTCTCAAGGCAACGTACTGGACTCATCACAGATGACACTATGTTCAGAGCATAGAAACACCAACAGGATCTGCTAATGTCAAACTTTTGTAACCAGATATTCAGGTACACATTGTCTCATTCCTCATTAACTATCTGCTGCATGCCTTTTATCTGCCAAGTACTGAGTTGGCTGCTGAAGACACAGAAATGCATGAAACATGATCGCTGTCCTGGGCAAGTTCATAATCTAGTAGATGAGACACACGTATCGGGTATCATAACAATGATAAGTACAAGGGACAAGGGTTGGTTTAGAGGGGATATTAACTGTGCTATGCTTGTGTTGTCATAGCGTATGGGTCAGCAGGGCTTCCCAGAGGAGGGAGTTCTTAAACCTGCTCTTAAAGTATAAGCAAAAAGTCCATCAGCTGGATAGAAAAACACTCCAAGCAGAGGGAAGGACAGGTGCAAAGGCACAGAAGCATAAATATGCGTACTGTGTTTGAGAAGCTGCAATTAGCCTGACATGAGCAGAAAAGTGACAAATGGGGATCACCACATAATAACACCAAAATGGTAGGCAAGAGCGGGATCATAGAGGGCCTAATATGTAAAGCAAAGCTATGTAAGTTTTGTTGTTGTTGTTGTTGTTTTGCAGTATGCGGGCCTTTTACTGTTGTGGCCTCTCCCGTTGTGGAGCACAGGCTCCGGACGCGCAGGCCCAGCGGCCATGGCTCAGGGGCCCAGCCGCTCCGCGGCATGTGGGATCTTCCCGGACCGGGGCACGAACCCGCGTCCCCTGCATCGACAGGCGGACTCTCAACCACTGCACCATCAGGGGAGCCCAAAGCTATGTAAGTTTTAAGCAGGGGTGCAGCACTATCAGATCTGGGCTTTAGTAGGATCACTGGCAGCAGAACTATGGATAGTTTAGGTTGGGTAACACTAAAAGTAGGAAAATCAGGAGAATTCTGTAATAATCTTGGAAAGAATACAAATTAAGGATATGACTTATCTGAGATGTTCAGAAGGCAAAAACAATAAGACTTAGCGACCAGTTGGATGTGGGGAGGGATGGAGAAGAAAGAAATGTGTGACTTGGGTGGCTGTTTGGGAGGCATTAACCAGGAGAGGGAGAATAATAGTTATAAGGAAGTGAGTGCATGGGAGAGGGTGAGGGCGTAGGTTTGGGGTAAGAAGGGATTGGAAATAATTGCTGCTTTGGACATGCTGAGTGTGAAGGGCTGCAGGACTCTAAGAAGACATGTTCAGTAAGCCAACAGGCATGTGGGTCTGGAACATCACACCACAGTCAGAGTTACCATCACATAGATTTCAATGCATCCATATGCAGAGAGTAGCAGAAGTCTTGGGCATGAGTGAGGAATCTCTTCCTTGTTCTTCTACTAAATTAGTGAGTCCACTGTCTATTTCCTTTCTTCTATTTTCCTCTCACCACTACTTTCTACCTTTTATTTCTTTACCAAAAATACTCCATTTGCTAGCTTTCTTCTTGCGCCTTCTCAACTCCTTTCCAGCATTAAGTACAACTCTTACTTTTTGACCCATTCTTTATCCCTCCTTCTTTTATTTTTTTGTTTCCAATAATTTTTACTCTGCAACAAAAGCCTTCTTCCTTAACACTATTCCAAACACAAAATTTTCTAAATTAGGAACCTGTGGGTTTTTTAAATTTTTAATGTTTTATCATGTAAAATTCATACATAAAGTACACAGAGTATTCTAACAAACTCCCATATGCTTCAACAAGCAACTGTATTTTTTTAATAAAATAAAATCAGTACATGACTACTGCAATCATATATGAACCTCATTCTCCTCCTGCACCAGAAAATAACAAGTACAAGAACACCTCTTATCTGTAGATGTTCACATTTTTCATCCTTAAACTCTTCCCCTGTGTTGTGCACCATTCAAGCAAACTTTCTACTTATTTCATCCTTATAACTGCCTTGTGTGTAGTCAGGTGGTATTATTTTATCCATCTGACATGAAAAAAAAAAAGAACTTAAGATTCAGATTAAGTGACTTGCCCAAAGTCACACGCAACCAGTCAGTGTCTAAGCCAGGCAACTTTGATGTATTCCTTCAAACCTGCCTCAGTGCTTTAAATTCCCTGGGCACCATGAACATTAGTTGATGACAATTACATTATCCTTCTATAAGGACATGCTTTACCTTATTATTATTTAAAAATTCCTTGATTCAGCAGGTCCTAAGCCCTTAATAGAGCTGTAGGTGAATTTAACATACACAGATATTTAGAAGCCAATTATTTGCAGGTAAGAACAAATCTTCTTTGACAATGCCACTAGAGCCAGCCTTTTAGATTTTGTTTCAAAAGATTTGTGTCATTGTTAATCTAGGTGATCCTCTGGAACCTCAAGTCTCTAAGACTCCCTTTCTATAGTCCAGGGATACCCCAATGAGCTCAGAGGCCAGGGTCTCTGCCCAGAATAAAGAGAAAGCTGCCAAGACAAGACAACAGCTCTTCTTCTACATGTGGTCTTGGTCCTTGCTTTCCAGTCCCATCCTAAAAATAAAGGATGCCTGTTCTTCTCAAGGCTCACAACATTCCTCACGGCCACTAGATGAATAAGTAGAGTCAGATCAGGAATTTCAGGGACTTCCCTGGCAATCCAGTGGTTAAGACTTTGCCTTCCAATGCAGGGGGTGTGGGTTCAATCCCAGGTCAGGGAGCTAAGATCCCACAGGCCTCATGGCCAAAAAACCAAAACATAAAACAGAAGCAATACTGTAACAAATTCAATAAAGACTTTAAAAATGGTCCACATCAAAAAAAAAAAATCAGGAATTGCAAAGTTATGCCAATTTATACTGGCAGAAACCTGAGGATGTACAAGTGAATGGATTCTAAGAGTGTTAAACAGTGGAGGATGGAACTTAGCATTGGATCAGGCTGAGCTTACTGATATGAGTGCACTGCCAGAGATTCTGGATTTTAAGTGCTCGCTCTAGTAGCTAGAAGTGCCTGTAGCAGTTTGCTTAGTAAGGCTGAGAGACCAGAACTTCCTTAGCATAATGTAAAGGAAGGAAACCAAAAGTTAAGAATATAGGGATGCTGCAGTAAATTTATCTTGTGAGACTTGAACACCTCTCAAAACCACTGTATCTTTCTGAAAAGATCAAAAGATACTTCCTCCATTAAGACATTGAGAAATACATCACTGATGGGAGTACAGATATCTTTAAAAAGTTCTGTGGGACTTGTCTGCGTAGGTCAGGATGAAGGTGGAAGATGCCACTATTGGGACTTCCTCTCTGATTTTAGATGAGATCATGGGATCCTGGAGAGGCAAAGGCCAAGTGGCAGTGGTTAACTACCAGAAGCAAGGTCATAATCTCCATCATGGGCAGCAGAAAACAGACAACATGGTAGTGTGAATGTTTTGACTAATGGATGTGACAGTGGCTCCTTGATTGTAGTTTCCCTAGGAATGAAACAGATGGGAGCTTAGTTCTAAAATATTACCTGATCTGTATAAAGAAGAACTCAAGGGCTTCCCTGGTGGCGCAGTGGTTCGGAGTCCGCCTGCTGATGCGGGGGACGCGGGTTCGTGCCCGGGTCCGGGAGGGTCCCGCGTGCCGCGGGGCGGCTGGGCCCGTGGGCCATGGCCGCTGAGCCTGCGCATCCGGAGCCTGTGCTCCGCAACGGGAGAGGCCACAGCAGTGAGAGGCCCGCGCAACGCAAAAAAAAAAAAAAAAAAAAAAAAAAGAAGAACTCAAGCTAGAGACCAGACTTGAAAGTCCTCTCATCCAGCTTCTACAATGAAGCTAGTTCATGGACTTCAAACTTCTTGATGGAGGAAAATGATAGGTCCCCTTGAGGAAGGATCATGTAACATTGCACAAATATGCACTGAAAATCTTCCTTCGAGTCTCTCCCTATGGTAACGGCAGGCCATTTTCTAAAGTGGCCACATATTGGAGAAAGGGAAATACCAAGACCTTTCAGGGGTTTCTAGACACAGGCTCTGAATTGACACTGTTTCCTAGGATCCAAAGCACCGCTCTGGCCTACCAGTTTTAATCGGGGCTAACAGTAGTCAGTGATACCTGGAATTTTGCCTCATGGTCTTCTTGCATTGGGCCCAGTGGGTCCATGGATGACCCTGTGGTTGCATGCCCAGTTACTTAAAATGCAACTGCAGTAGACATGCCTAGCTCTTAACAAAATCCTCACACTGGCCTCCAACACCTACACACATATGGATGGAGGAAAAGTACATAGAAGTTGGAATAGATCCTATTTAGGAGAATTTAGTTATTACCAAAAAATAGTTTATAAATAGTACAGTGTATAGAATTGCCTCAATCAATTATGCTTTAAAATACAAAACATAGAAACAGCATCAATGAAATAGACTTTTCTCATTTCTATACACTGAAAATCTGCCAGCATTTGATCACTACGTTGTTAATGACAGCTTCAATATCATCTCTGCTGTTCATCCCCCAAAGACAGCTAACATCTCTGACTTTTGTTCTCCCATCTCTGTTTGATGTCCCATATTTTAAGTCAGTCTATTTGCTTGTAGCCCTTAGAAAGAGGCTCACTGATTAAAGCTTGACCATTTACTTTCTATGTCAAACTACATTATTTCCAATAGGACCATAAGTCACATTGATTGTGTCCTTTCACTTAAATAATGAGTAGATAATACATAATTGATTATTGTCTCTCTCAGCAATTTTTTAAATTGCCACATAAGAATTTTGACTTGAAGAATCAGAATATTTCCAGTGTCACTATATGAAAAGGTTTCAATAGATTTTCCATAGAATCTCTTAGTGCATGCAAATATACAGGAAAATTTGGCACATTGGAAGCCATGTAGAACCAGACTCCTAGGGGAAAATGTACTGCTTTGAATTTTAATGGTAATTCTATTTCATCCCTCAGGAAGATAAAAGCAAGTTGAGAAATAGCTAAACAAATTTTTTAAAGCTTTTGAAAGCTTCACATTATGTAAAATACAGAATTTCTGAATAATATACTGCAGGATCATGAGAAACAGGATCTACTACGTAACATCATCTGAAAGCTGGTTTTTAAAATTTTTGCAAAGAAATTGTTTGCACATGTATGTTACCTTGGTTCCTTTTGTATATTCAAATCTAATAGCAACAGAATTTGATTGTTGGAACAATCATGAGTTAAAAATGAAAAGGAGGGCGTCCCTGGTGGTGCAGTGGTTAAAAATCCACCTGCTAATGCAGGGGACACAGGTTCGAGCCCTGGTCCCGGAAGATCCCACATGCCACGGAGCAACTAAGCCAGTGCGCCACAGCTACTAAGCCTGAGCTCTAGAGCCCGTGAACCACAGCTACTGAACTCACATGCCACAACTACTGAAGCCCGTGCACTTAGAGCTCATGCTCCGTGACAAGAGAAGCCACCGCAATAAGGCTGCACACCTCAACAAAGAGTAGCCCCCGCTCGCCACAACTAGGGAAAGCCCGCACACAGCAATGAAGACGCAACACAGCCAAAAATAAAAAAATAAAATAAGTAAATAAAAATGAAAAGGAAAATTAGTAGAGTTTATGAGCTATTCCTGCTTTTTATGTTATACATTCCTTGAAAACGTGAAAAAATGGCTTAAAATTTGATATTGAAAGGAGAAAAGTTTCATTCCAAGAGCTAAAAATATTATAAAATCACAAATTATACATTATTTTTCAAAAATAATATTTAAAAATATATCCTCAATATTTTATATATGACCTCTAATTTGATGTTCCTTCACATATGAATTCAGTGTATGTGGATTTGAGCTTGGGTTCAAAGAATGTGAGCTTGAAGCTAAAGACCCAGCACTTTAAGGCTTCAGCTAATAATTTCCAGCATTGTCTGAGTTATTTCACTTTTGTGAGACTAAGTATTTTAGCAAGAATATGAACATTTTTTGTTATTCCTGTTTTTTTTTTAGAGGGGCAAAATAAAATACCCAAATAATTGTGACCTTTGCTATTGCTAATAATTAATATTCAGAATGCTATATTTTTATGAGCACTTATTTTATGTTAGGACTGAATAAAACATCTTTGCATGCATTAATCCATTTAATACTGCAACACTGAGGTGCTGTAATTATCCCATTTGAAACTGAAGCTTAAAGTAAATTGCATATGACTTCACAGCTAGTAAGCAGATGAACCTTTAGAAAGATGGCATAATTACTGGTCACCTTTGTGTAACATTTTGAAAACCTGATTGTCCAGCTGACATATTGAAAGTGTGAATTTAGCGTAAGAAAGGAAGTTTAGGGGTGTTGATTATATCAACATTGATTACATGACTGTTGAATACATGAGATTTAAGAACTACATATTTTCTTAAATAATTACAGTATTATTATTTTACAAAGAGTTACTTATTATCCGTCTGAATATTAGCTTGGGTAGAATTTCACATAATTCAGCTGTTAAATTTCAGAAACCATTTGTCTCACCCAGCTGTTCAGTACCTGAATCTCCTAGGCAAGCAAAGTGTACATTGAGATTACTAGTAAGGTTAATTTAATGAAGAAAAATTTGGCACAAGGAATGGAGATTTTTGTCTTAAATATTCCAAATATACAGCCTAAATTAAAATATATTATGTATAACATATGTAATAATGTATATTAAACATTTAAGTTATGAAGTCAGGATTTAACCTGGATAATTTGGCTGAAAAGACTCATCCTCCAAAGTCTTTGGTGTTGTGTGACATTTATATCAATTAAGATGTTCCAAGTGCTCAAAAATATATTTTTGAAGTAAATATTAACATTTTCAATATCCTTCTTATATGTCAAACACTAAACTTTTTAAAATCAGTTTTATTTTAACTTTAGATAAACTGCTTTAAAAATAACCCAAAGTGTATAAACCAAACTTACATACAGTGTCTGCTTAATGGTAGAAATTTGAGTACTTGCAGATTTATGCATGATTTGCCAAATATTATCTCACCTTTAAAATATTCTGATGTATATATGGTACAATGTAAACCATTGGTATTTTTTTTACTTGAATATGCTATTTCAACCAAATACCCATATTCCAATCTCACTTTTTTTATACCATCTGTAACCTAATCCCTGACTACCATGAGTTCAAATGTCTCTTCTTGGCCTTTTAAAAATGATATAATTCACGTATATGCTTGTGTGATGTTCAAACTCAATGAATCCTATTGGACCTAACACTCCCCTTTTATAATATACATTTTGTTATGAACACTCGCATAGATAAAATAACTTGCATATACTTATTACCAAATATATATATATATATATATATATATATATATATATATATATATATATATACCAAAAAGAAAACAACATTCAATAAACTAACTGGTATTTCAAAATATAAGTTCTTAGGCACAACTACATTGCAATACTGCAACTGCCCTGGAAGACATAATGAAGAAGTCTTGCTCCTGTACATAGAATCACCATGAATGGGAACAGCAGTAAGTGCATACTGATGAGTTGAAGTGTGTTGTTCAAATTTAGCTACTACAAGCAGCAGGCATTCCCACTGATGACATGATTTATCAAAGTGGAAATCACATCTTTGTAAAATTAAGACAGTATACAATTTTTCTTTAACATACATTACAGTAGCATTTCTGGATAATTCAGTTTATATTAAAGCTCTGAAAACAGACAAAAAACCAAACTTTGTGTTGATACAGAAAATTGAGTTACATTCTAGGCCTAGATAATTATATAGGGGGTTCACACCTATGTGAATGACCAATAGAATATTCAGTGGTTGTGCAGTGCTATATATGGTGGGGTTATATATTTATGAAACTGTCCTGCACTTGGTAGGATATCGCACATCTAGGCGCCACCCATCAAACACCAGGAAGGTCCCACAGTCATTGCAACAACGTAAAATGCTGCCTCAAATTAAAAAAAAAAAATTCCTTGGGGGTCATAATGGCATTGTTGAGAATCAATGGCCTAAATCATCTTCGTTATCTGTCTGTGTGACTCAAATTCATTGAAAAACTGCTTAGACTGTGTTTTCCATTGAGCTGTAAAGTTCTAACAGTGAATATAATCAAGAGTTAGAAAATAACCTTCCATGTGTTAACAGTTTATGATAATTTACTGTCTCAAGAATAGGGCACAAAAGCAAAATTAAATTTATGGGTTTAAATACCCTTATTAACTCGCTTACAAGTGAGTCAAAAGTAAAGCCTAATTAAAAATAGTTTCTAGTGGGGCAGTTTCTTTTATATCTGAGTTTCACTTTGAAATATCAATACATTTAGTATCCTATTTATTACCTGAAGCTTCTCTTCCAATCTACTTGCTTGAAATGTTCAATTGCATTTCATGGCACTTTTAAGTTTAATTAAATTTTTGCAACAGCAGGTTTGCCCTTTAAGGCAAGATATTTCTTCCAATCAATATGATTTTCATACAAAAAAGATCTTGCAAAATTTATTTTCTCCCTTTTGGAAAGCAAATACTATTTACCTATAAGTAAATAAATGATAGTTTCCCATGGCTATTTTTTCCCATGGCTTATTTTTAAAATAAGGCCGTCTGTGGCAATACAAATGCATTTGAGCTTGTAGAAAAAGAAGAATGTTTAATCCTTTGAGATACCATCTAATCCCAGAACCCTATATTTCATCAAGCTCTAGATAATGAAAACATATAACTCACACATTTGAATCAAAATTACTTGACATTATTCAGCTTTATGGGTTTTCTACTGCTTGGATTACATTACCAAGATTAGAAAATCAAATGTATCTAGGAATATACCTGAGCTTAGCAAAGTGATTCTTATCTCTATATCTAATTTTATCAGCCAGAAGAAGGCAATTTCTTTTCCTATTTTTAGTTGCTTCTATATTTTTGTGACAACTGTCAATTGCCAATCTGCAGCAGTAAGAGGAAAAGCCACAGACAAGCAGGGCACTCCCTGCTACAGTCATCCTAGACTGCTTCTCACTTCCCCACATCCCAGCCCCACGCATGCAAGCTGACCTTGCCCCAGTCCCCAAAATAATCCATCAAGCAAGCCTGTCTTCATTGGTGCCAAGTGTTCAGTTGCCCAAGCCAGAAACAAGAAGTCATTCCTAATACCTTTCTTCCCCTTCCCCTGTCCCTCTGATATTCAATTCACAGAGCCCAAGCAATCGTACCTGCTAAAAAGCTAAGATCCATCCACAGCTGCCCATTTCTTACAACAGCAGCTTTTTCTAAACTACCATCACTTCCTGCTTGACAAATGAAAACAGCCATCAAATTGGTCCATTTGGATCTACCCTGTTCCCCCATCCCCTCGTCAAAATATTTTAAAAATTAATACCTAAAAATATGACTTCACTGCTTAAATGCTTCAATATCTTACAATTGCTCATTAAACAAAAGTCCTTCACATACACTCCAAGGCCCTGGATCAGTGGTTTTTATCGACCTTTCCTGTCTTACTCTGTTCCTTGCTACTTTTGCTTGTGTCACATGGTCAAGTTTCAGCTCCTCACTCCAGACAGGCATGTCTCTTCCAGAGCCTTGAACATGTCATTTCTCCTGCCTGGATTCTCTTCCTTATTTAAGGAGATGGTATAATAACAGAGAGAACTGGAGCACTGCAACAGCGATTGGGTTTCATATGCCAGGTGCACAGTTTACTAGCTGTATAACCTTAAACTCTCTGGGAACGGCAGTTTCGGCATCTGTAACATGGGGATAAATAACAGTCTGTATCAGAGTTACTCTGAAAACGACAAGGTTTGATACATGTAAAGCATTTAGGAAACATCTGGCACATGGTTAGCCTTCTCCTCTCTTTACCTAGTTAACCCCTACTAAGCCTCAGATCTTGGCTTCTGTGTTGCTTCCTAAGAATTCCCTGATCTCCCTAACCTAACCAGGGCAAACTCCTTGTGGAGAATCCCTTAGCACTGTGTATCCGTCCATCACAGGGCTTGTCATTTTGCAGTTTTTTGTTTTTGGGTTTGTTTGTTTGTTTGTTTGTTTTTGGCTGCGTTGGGTCTTCATAGCTGCACGGGCTTTCTCTAGTTGTGGCGAGCGGGGGCTACTCTTTGTTGCAGTGCACAGGTTTCTCACTGTGGTGGCTTCTCTTGTTGTGGAGCACGGGCTCTAGGCATGCAGGCTTCAGTAGTTGTGGCACGTGGGCTCAGTAGTTGTGGCTCACGGGCTCTAGAGCACAGGTTCAGTAGTCGTGGCGCACAGGCTTAGTTGCTCCACGGCAAGTGGGATATTCCCAGCCCAGGGCTCGAACCCGTGTCCCCTGCATTGGCAGGCGGATTCTTAACCACTGCACCCCCAGGGAAGTCCACTCTTGCAGTTTTAAGTTTATTTGTGTTAATGTCTGGTTAATGTCTAACTCTCCACTAGATATAAAACTCCTTAATGGTAGAAAATATTTTTGGTTTTGTCCAAAATTACATTCCCCATACCTAACACACTGCCCAGAACCTAGTAGCACTCGTTAAATATTTGCTGAATAAATGAATGTTCTACCTTCTTCCTTGTTTGCCTTCTCTCCCATCACGTGTTTTCAATTTATCAAAGTCCTTTGATTCCTGTCTTATTTAGTGGTCTTCCCAAAAATCTCACAGTTGGGATTAATGTCTCTGCTCTCAGCTCTCCCATTGCTGTATTTATCTTTTAGAACAATAATCATCATCTACCTTGCATCAAGCTACACTTGGTCTTTCTTCAATTGTCATTAGGGTGAGGTTTCTAAAACTTAAACCTGATATATTCAGATCTGATGTAGTCAAAGCTTTTGGATGACTTCTCAGAAGGTAAAGTCAACCTCCTTAGCCTGATACACATATAAGTCACAACCTGATTCCAGCCAACTTTTTTCCAGACTTATGTTATATTGCCCCTAACCCCCATGTCAGGTTTAGACAGGCATTCTCTGCGTGGAACAGAAGGTACCTACTACCTTTATGGAGAAGCATGACCATCACATCGTACAGTCAGGGGGGAAAAAAAAGTAATAACTTCCAAAAGAAATCAAAAAGAAAACATGTAAAAAGGATTTCCTTGTCTAGTTCTAGACTCCAAAATAAGTGAAACTTTGAGCCTTGAGCACAAGATACTGACACACTAACTAAAACAATGTACTTTGTTACTTTTGCAATACTGATGTCTGGAAATTATGTGTGTGTGTCTGCATGCACCATAATGTTTGTGGTTTGCAAATAAGGTGAGAAAAATTGCTGTTTTCCACCATGAACAGTCACGGTGGTAGAATGCACTACTGTTTTCAGTTCTTCATCCCTCCCTCCATCCTTAACTTTCTGACATGTGGCTTTGGAGTTTCACCCTCTGAAGGTGAGTATACTCTCCTGCACTATTGATGTTGGGAATGGCCACATAGCTTGTTTTGACCAATGAGTTGAAAGTGACAGTTTGCCAATTTAGACCCCAGTCCTTGAGAGACATCCACTCACCCACAAGCTTCTGTCATCACCTGAGAAGAACATGTCCTGGCTAGCCCACTGGACCAAGGAGGATAGAATAGGAGACACTTGGAGCAGACTTGAGCCCATATTAAAACTTGGAGTCACCAGCCAAACCCAAACCAGAGCTAATTAGCCCCAGCTGACCAGTTCATATGCTTATGAAGCCATTGGGATTTGTAGTAGTTTGTAGCACAGCATACTGACTAGAGCTAATTGATAAACAAGGTCACCTTGATAACCTCGTGGGGATTTTTTTCTTTAAATACTCACTGTATTCTTAAGTTTGTGAGCCAGTCCTTTTAAAGCCTGATCTTTCTTGCAATCTTAATAAGTAAACTCTTTTTCCTTCTCTAGATGCTTTATCCCTGAATTATCCTTGACAAGAACAATCCATGAAACTGTGCTCAAAATTAGTTTCTAATCACCGTGGGGAGCAGTATATTCCTGAGCAGTTTGTCTGCCTGACATTCTCCCCTTGGAATCAGTTCTCTCCTAGGAGATGTCGGAATTCCTCATCTACAATACACTTCTGGTGGGCTTCTGCCCCTGAATTTAAATTTAAATTTTCTTCTATTGGTTCTAACCCCCTGATATAGATGACAGTGTTGTCTAGTTTCTGGTCCTTATTTAGAAGAGATTGAATATGGCAAGTTTATCTTCCCAAAATGTCTGCAATCATATTTCCAATTCTATGTACTCTCCTAGAATTTTTCCACTCTCTCATCAAGAGGTGGAATCTAAATGGATGTGGGAACAGATGTATATGTATGACTGATTCACCTTGTTATAAAGCAGAAACTAATAAAAAAATAAAAATAAAAATAAAAATAAAAAAAAATAAAAAAATAAAAGAGGTGGAATCTATTTCCCAACCTCTTGAACCTGGGCAGAAGTTTGTAACTGTCTCAGCAAATAGAACAGAGCAGAATGTCTGACTTCCATAAGAGGTAACACACTTTCTAAGTGGATCTCGCCATTGGAACCCAGTCACCATGTTATGAGGAAGTTTAGGCTACATGCTGGTGTTCCAGCCAAGAGCTCAGCATCAACCATCGTACATGGGAGGGAGGGAGTCTTTAGATGATTCCAGCTCCCAGCATCTGCTCTCATCAACTCCTCAATGAGCAGAGCTGGTGCTTGCCTGGACACTGGAGTGGGGGCACAGGGCATCCGTGTCTGGCTGCAGCCACTGACTTCTGTGAAGTAGGCTTAGTCTTAAATACAGGGAAAACTCAAAGTTGCACTTAAAAAGTTTCCTCTCACCCATGCTCTCCCCGCCTTCTGCAGCCCTCCATCCTCAGAAGCTCTCTCCACTTGTACCAGCTCAATACAGACTTTGACTTCTCTGAGGGTTTCTCATGTTTATTTTCTTAGTTCCTGGACTCTCCATTTCTCTCTCACATCTATAGATTCCTCAGGGTTGATTTTAATGCAAAGAGACTGCTAGCAGTCCATGCTTGTTCACTATCTTGGCAACAGATATATAAGAAGTACAGATAAGAGAAACATTTGCTTATCCACCAGATATTTTACACTTTGGATTCCTATTCATAGTCGACCAATTTTCCAAATATTGCCTTGACAAGATAAACCTGGTAAGTGTGCATACAGATAGATTCATGGGAGCATCTTGGCAGGTGCCAATTTAAGCAGGATCCCTGATTTGGATAACATTAGTGACCAAGATACCTACTGTCTGTTGGTCATTATTGGAACTTAGAATACTAACCAGACCGTTGCTTCTACCTGTTTACATTCTTCAGCTCCAACTATATTTAAATAGAACTCTATCATTGGCAGTTTATAAACGAAGGAACCAAACCACACCTTAGAACAACTACTTACAAATTTGTTACACACCTAAATGTTTCAAATCATTTCATGCTTCATTCAGAATAAACTGTAGAGTTCTGTCATCAGGTCACTGGCTCTGTTTCCCAGGGCTATTCTAGTTTCCAATGTGTCATCTGTACCCTTATGTCTGTTTTTGTCATAGCTTTGGGGAGGAAAGCTGCCAGTCCTGTACTTTGATGAAATATCTTGTCTTATAATACAAAATTTCCTTCTCTTAATGAGAAAATACAGAACTGCTGTTGGTTTGTAAACTGGTCCTTTTACACAGAGGGGAGGGAGAGACCAAAGAAAGAGGCAGACCACTCCAGATTAGAAGTGGGAGAGTTAATAAACAAGGGAACTTACATATAAGGCTTGTTTTGTGTGACCACAAGACAAGTGGATCTCTGCACCCACCCACCAGAATCTTAAAGGTTTACATAGCATCCTTAACTGGGTTCAGTCATATATTCAGCCCGATGGTCTTGACAACAAGTCTCTCAAGGATACAACTCCTTGTGTGGCACTGGTAGGCAGAATGTATTGTACATTCCAAGGGCAGGGGTGAGGGGTGTCTAATTGCCCTGGCCCAGCTCAAGGGCCAACCATCAGTCACATCCTCTCAATGTCCTCCTCCAACACCTTCTCCATGAAAGCTGTGGCCCCTTCATACTGAACCCTAGCAGGACCCTGTGGGGCTCCCGGGCACAAAAGCCTTTCTGTGTCCCTTGTTACTTTTTGGCAGGAAATAGGCTTCATTCAGTCTCCAGGACCTTCCCTGAGTTCCAGGGCAGGTTCAAACAGTTGCTAATCAGGGAAGGGAGGGGATGCAGAGACAAGGGAGGAGCAGTCAAGAAACAATAGTGCATTTTTAGTTTTTTAAGGAACCTCCATACTGTTCTCCATAGTGGCTGTATCAATTTACATTCCCACCAACAGTGCAAGAGGGTTCCCTTTTCTCCACACCCTCTCCAGCATTTATTGTTTGTAGATTTTTTGATGATGGCCATTCTGACTGGTGTGAGGTGATACCTCATTGTGGTTTTGATTTGCATTTCTCTAATGATTAGTGATGTTGAGCATCTTTTCACATGTTTGTTGGCAATCTGTATGTCTACTTTGGAGAAATGTCTGTCTGGGTCTTCTGCCCATTTTTGGATTGGGTTGTTTGATTTTTTGCTATTGAGCTGCATGAGCTGCTTGTATATTTTGGAGATTAATCCTTTGTCAGTTGCTTCGTTTGCAAATATTTTCTCCCATTATGTGGGTTGCCTTTTTGTCTTGTTTTATGGTTTCCTTTGCTGTGCAAAAGCTTTGAAGTTTCATTAGGTCCCATTTGTTTATCTTTGTTTTTATTTCCATTACTCTAGGAGGTGGGTCAAAAAGGATCTTGCTGTGATTTATGTCATAGAGTGTTCTGCAGGGGGGAAGGGGAAGCTGGGACGAAGTGAGAGAGTAGCATTGACATACATACACTACCAAATGTAAAATGGATGGCTAGTGGGAAGCTGCTGCATAGCACAGGGAGATCATCTTGGTGCTTTGTGACCACCTAGAGGGGTGGGATAGGGAGGGTGGGAGGAAGGCTCAAGAGGGAAGGGATATGGGGATATATGTATACACATAGCTGATTCACTTTGTTGTACAGCAGAAACTAACACAACATTGTAAAGCAATTTTACTCCAATAAAGAGATTTAAAAAAAAAGAAACAATAGTGCAAACTTGAGGCAGGGTCCTGGTTCCCCCTCAAGGGATGTGCATAACAATATCTTTGAGCTGTTTTGCAGATACTGAAACCCCCAACAGGTGGGAGAAATTAACTGTATGCTGCTCACAAGCACATAGATCCCAGACCAGTTGGAACCAGGAGGTTGATGACGCAACTCCCAATTATCTCACACAAGCTGATCATGCCCTCCTCTTTGAACTATTACCATAAAGCTCCTCACTACCCCCTCCAGGTCAGGACACACAGTTTTGAGGGCATTAGCCCACTGTGGCCCCCTTTGCCTGGCAAAGCAATAGAACTATTTTTTCTACTTCACCCAAAACTGTCTCCGAGATTCAATTTGGTACCCGTGTACAGAGGCCGAATTTCAGCCACAATACCTTAACGTTCTCTGGCTGTATCTCCTGCTGTTTACAACAGGTTTAGGTTTACAGCCTCACAGCCCAAAGCTGAAAACTATGACTTCACCATGTGATTGCATAGCCTCTCTGATTCTTTATACCTTTAAGGAAATTTTTATTTGCTCTGTAGAAGAAAAAGTAAATTCCTGATTTATGCTTATGGTCGGCACACACTAGGAAGTCTAAAATGTTTATTAAAATAATTTACTAATGTTCTGGGGTAAGAGGATTAAGAAGTAAAAAAAAAAAAATTAAGTTTACAAAGGCTGGCAGAGTCAGAGTCATTCATCTGTACAGATGGGAGAAAACTTTGTTCCATCTGCTCCTGTTTCCCTTATTTTGCAGATAAGGAAAGTGAAGCTAAGGGATGTGGCTGAAGTCTTGTGGTCACAAGGGTCAGGGCATGGGTCAATCTGGCTCAGTGGATCCCTGCTCGGGCCAGCAGCCCTGGTGTGCTCAGCCCAGGGTGGTCAGCATCTCTGTTTGCTGCATTAACAATATGGGATCCCAGGCACAGGGTGACCTGTCTGGCCACAAACACAGAGGCTTTGAGAGTCTCCGCTGGAGCACAGAAATACATCTTGGACTCTATGAGAGACCTTAAAATAGCTCTCCTGTGGCAGCACTGCTTGGATGGCTTTGGAAAGACATTCACTAACCAACAACCCAGAGGAAGTTTTCAGTTCAAGGTTGAAGAAGCTCACAGCCAAAGTCAAGGGGCTGGAACCTAGTAACATTCCCGTAATCCAGAGAGATATTCAACTGAGTGGGTACGGAGGAATGTTTAAGTGGGAAGTGTTGTCAAAGTTGAAACAAAAAATTATTTTATTTAAAGCTGGGGCTCCTGATTCATTCTGGGTTGTGAGTAATATATCTTTAGGTGGGAGGGTAATTGATACAAAATTGTGGATGCCTGGCGGATGGTTTTCACTTTGCACTTGTCTTTCAGGGTACAATGTTGTACGGCAAAGCTGAAAAGCAGGGGAAAAATAAGGGAAGTATGTAAAGTCACTTGAGTCTCAAGGTCACCAAAGTACTCATTTATATCTCCAGATACTGGGCACTGAATAACTCGTTTTCAAAATGAATGCAGTAATTTACCAGCTATTATTTCAACAAGGACCAAGCTTGGGAGCTGACAGGACATGTGGCTGGATAAACTGCTTTTACTTTGCCCCTAACACAATGCCACGTGAAGGCAGGCATTTAAAACATGCTTTTGATCATCCTGGAGATGGGTTGTAATTGTTGTGAGAGTTAAGGTAACATCAATCAGAATTAAGCTAAAATCCTCACTATATTCAGATCTGCAGAATCATTATAAGAACTAGTCTTCCTATTCTTAAAAAAAAAAAAAAAAAAAACTAAGAACTCTTAATGAGCAGATGAAATGTATCAGGACCATTTTCCCACATTTCAACAGGGAGTAAAATTTTTCAAAAAAGAAATGTAAGGGGACAATAAACGTATATAAAAATATTCAATCTAAGTAAGAACACAAAATGCAAATTAAAAGGATAATAACCAAATTAGCACAGATTAAAAAAGAAGATAATGCCCACTGCTGATAAGGGTACAGTAGAGTGGGCGATTCTCTTTGGCTGATAGAGCGTAAATTAATTTACCCTTTCTGGGAAAGCAAAAACAGCAGTATGCATCAATGGCCTGAAATTGCTTATAGCCTTTAAAGTGATGATTCTATTTATAGTCATTCTGCCTAAAGAAATAATTTTAAACACAAAGCTTTATGCAAAAAGTTGCTCATGCCATCATAGTTTTAACACTTAAAAGTCAAAAATCAACCTAAATGTGTATAGTAGGATTTAAAGAATAATTGATAAAATATATAAAATATCTACATACACATATACGCACAAGAAAAAATTTTAAATACTAGAAAGAAAATGTTTTAAACATCTGGATGATGAGATTCTCCAAAATCTGTAACGTTCATGATGAAGTAAAATCCTGAAAACAGACTATTTTTAAAAGTAAGAGATAACTCACTAAAAGTACTTTGTGAGTGTGTTTTTATTCATTAGAGTTTTAGACCACTAAGTGACCTCTGACTTCAGTTAAGATGGTATGAAACTTGTCAGTGTCTCTCATTACAAAGGAGTTCTGTCAATTCCTGAACCCTGATAAAGGTTCCAGCCAGTCTTATGGAAATCTGATTCTGAACTCAGTATTTGTTGAGTATCTGCCTCTCACTCTCTCTGATAAAATTAGCCCGGCACCCCAGAGTTAAAAGCCCTGCACAGCCACTGCTCTTCATCACCCTCATTTGGGTTCCTTTTCCTTATTTCATGCCAGGCCTACACCAGTCATTGGCTTCATTGGCTGCCCTGAAAATATTACTTGCACTCCTTTGACTCTCACACCCAACTGGAAACATCCATCTTGCTGTGCTAAATGGTCTCACTCTATTCTTCAGCCACTCTTATTTTGTTCCTACCAATTAGAATTATACCCCGAGGTCTGTAAAGTGAAGAGAGATTTCTCATTTCTAGCATATACTCCTGAAACAGGAGGGAAGGGGGCAGGGCACAACCTTTAAAAGAATGACATAGCCGGAGGATACGACATAAACTAACTAGAACCAAATAGATCTAAGATGGCAGACGAGTTGACTTCCACTAGACCTTGAGCCTCAGTATAAGCTCATGGAAACACATCACCTAAATGACACACCCACAGGCACCATGACAGTTCCAAGACCGACCATAAGGGTCAAAAAGTAGGAGGTGGCCCAATTCCTGGAAATCCCCACCCCTTCCCCAAAAGAGCTGGAATACTCCTCCCACTCATTAGTCTATGAAATTACCCACTCCTATTAAAACTGACAACCCCATACCCTGGTGCTTCTCTCACCTTCTGAGATGGCCCACACACTGCCTGTGGAGTGTGTTTCTCTCTAAATAAATCCACTTTTTACCTATCACTGTCTCTCACTGAATTCTTTCTGCAATGAGACATCAAGAACCTGAGTTTCATTAAGTCTTGAGACCAGGTATGATCTCAGTTAAAAGAGCATGGGCTTGGGCTTCCCTGGTGGCGCAGTGGTTGAGAGTCCGCCTGCCGATGCAGGGGACACAGGTTCGTGCCCCGGTCTGGGAAGATCCCACATACCGCGGAGCGGTTGGGCCCGTGAGCCATGGCTGTTGAGCCTGTGCGTCCGGAGCCTGTGCTCCGCAACGGGAGAGGCCACAACAGTGAGAGGCCCACATACCGCAAAAAAAAAAAAAAAAAAGAGCATGGGCTCAAGTCCCAATCTGGGTTTTGGCTGGGCTTGAATCCCAGTGTATGGGTTCAAGTCCCAATCTGAGTTACATGCTTTCATTCCTAGTCTATACTAAAGCATATACACTGAAACATAAGAAACCCATCTCTTGGTAACAGTTTACAAGTTTGTGTATGTATGTATGTATTAACTATAGTTGATTTACAATGTTGTGTAATTTCTGCTGTACAGAAGAGTGATTCTATTATAGATATATACATTTTTTCTTTTTTTTAATATTATTTCCCAATATAGTTTATCATAGAATATTGAATATAGTTCTCTGTGCTATACAATAGGACCTTGTTGTTTATCCATTCTATATATAAAAGCTTACATCTGTTAACCCCAACCTAGTTTGTGTATTTTAAAAAATACAGCTGGCAATGCCAGGTGGCATATGTAGAGATGTTACACTCGCCCACTTCCCTAAGTATTCAATATTTGGAAAGAATGAAGGATGTCTCCTTCCTTCTCCAGTCTCACTGACCACGTTAGGCAAGACTTCCACGTGGCCCTGAGCACCAGCACAGCCAAGAGTTAAGGCCTGAAAAATGGCCAGTAAAAGCCTGAGTCTAAAACACGAATGCGTGACTCTTCCTAAATAGCTTTGTATAATGAATTCTAATGGGAAACATAATGGAAAGCCAGTCATATGACATCAAACTTTTATTACTTGTGATGTATTCATTTTAGGCAGGTGTTTTGAACTAAACTGTAGCCAATTTCATGCAGGAAACCAAGTCATACAGAATTCTACCACAGTGGAAAATGAAATATGCTTGTTATAAGGTGAAACTTATATACTCTAGTCATGGTAGAAAAGTGACCTGATTAAAGAAGAAATTGGTTAACCATGTTTTCTAAGTCTGTGAGTCTGTTTCTGTTTTGTAAATAAGTTCATTTGTTTTTTGTTTTTTTTACATATAAGTGATATCATATGATATTTGTATAACTGAATCACTTTGTTGTACACCTGAAACGAACACAACATTGTAAATCAACTATACTCCAATATAAAATAAAAATTAAAAAAAAGAAACTGGTTATATGAATTCTTTTTTCAGTAGGACCATTCAAAACAAATTTCTCTAAAGCAACGATTCATTTTTTAAATCACAGAAGGCTTAGAGCACTTCACAAAAACATACTGCATTATGCAACAAAATCATCTCCTTTCCATAGACAAGACTGTATTGCCTATCCTTTTTGATGGTTTGGAAGGGGACAAGGCAATATCTTAAGAGTTAAGTACCCTCTCTCCTACTTCCTTCAGTGTCATTTGTCACAAAATAGGCACTTGCTCCAAGAATACTGAAGGTTTTTCAGGATGATATGTTGTTTACTTGCCCTCCTGATCACCAACATCCAGCTCTCCCCTTCTCATTTCCTGAATGTTTTGAAGTTACAGGTTTTTCTTTGCAGACCCTGTTCATATTCAAACTAGGAGATGTTTTTCTGAGGGAAGAAGGAAAGCTGCAAAGAAGAAAGTGTTCCCACTATTGACTTGGGCTGCAATCTTGAAAATATATATATATATAATGAAATGGGACCAAAAAAAGACAACTGAAGCAGGAGAAAAACCAGAGAGGGAAAACGTTCCCAGGATGTTGGAAAGACAAAATAGTCCTAAGAGCAGCAGACCTTTGAATAAACACTGGGTATAAGGAGGAAAGCTCATCGGAATAAAAATGAAAGTTTTATAAGGAAACGGGAGGGAGAGAAGCAGAAAGGAAAAAGCGAATGCAAATACAAAAGCATATTCAGGCAAAATCACGGGTTGAATGAAATGAAGCCAACAACTGAGCAGGCCAGGGCTCGTTCTTACTAGCATTTCATCATTTGGCCAAAATTTATTTCCTTGCTTTAATTGACAACACTTCACACAACAGGAGAACTCAGCAGTCCCTACTAGCCTCCCCTACCACCTCTTCCATGCTCTGTAAAAGAGCCATTCCCTGTAGGAAATTTTGGAAGACTGGGGAAGCCATATCTCTCTCTAATCCCTGTGTTCTCTCTTGCCTTACATACCCATCTCAGAAAATCTATTTTTTGCCATTAAATAAACTTCAAGCCTGTAACTATATCCACAGACATCTTTCTGAAAATAACATCACTGACCCAATGAGACAACTATACAGGAAGCAATCATGTCTAGACACACAAAAAGGTGTTTGTGAATCATCGCCCGTGGCTTCAATTTTCCCTAAAGGGAAGTATGCACCATTTGGAAATGTTTATTGTTTGTATCAAAGAAACTTGTGAGCATCTACCATGGGCACAGCCTATGCCAGGAACACAAAGGAATGCAAAAATAAGTGGCTCTGTTTTCAAGCAATTTACAATTTAATAGGGAAGATGAGATAAATAAAAAGTAGAGAATAATAAGTACTAGTAAAGAGGAAAACATAAAACGCCTCAGAAATCCAGAAAAAGAGATCAATTCCTACTAAGGGGCTTAGGAAAGCTCTTGAACTGGATACTGTTTGAGCTGGGGTGGGGGGGGGCGGTGGGTAACAGAACAGAAGAAAATATAGTTTAAAAGGCATTTTGAACAGGGAAAAACATGAGTAAAGGTACAGAGTTGAGAAATTATAAGATGTCTACAGGAAGAACATCTAAGTTTGACTAAAGTATCAGGCCTATGAAAGAATATTGCTTTACTTCTTCCCTCTTTTAACAAGGCTGTATGGATACTGGTCAAAAGCAAAGTTGCAGGTGTCAGAATGCTTGGATTCAAATCTATTCTCTGCCATGTCCTTGCTGTGTGACCTGGGGCAAGTGAATGAACTTCCTTTGCCTCCATTTTCTCTCTATAAAGTGGGGATTATATGGACATATTCCATAGAGTTGTCGCAAGAAGCAGAGACCTTAGAAGTGTCCATGGCCCATGATGAGCACTGAGTGTTATTAGTTATTATCATTCTTATCTAGGGAGTCTGCAGACATGAAAAGCTATAAGGAAAATTTTCTAATCTTTTCTCCCAGCTACAGCAAACTAGCTTCTTAAACTTACACAAAGAATGCCTAGACCAAAGGGGGTGGGGGAAGAGAAGTTAAAGACTAACCATTAAATAACCTGATACTCTTGCATTCCTGCTCTTAAAATGTATGTAGAGGGCTTCCCTGGTGGCGCAGTGGCTGACAGTCCGCCTGCCAATGCATGGGACACGGGTTCGTGCCCCGGTCCGGGAAGATCCCACATGCCGCAGAGCAGCTGGGCCCGTGAGCCATGGCCGCTGAGCCTGCGTGTCCGGAGCCTGTGCTCCGCAATGGGAGAGGCCACAACAGTGAGAGGCCCGCGTACCACACAAAAAAAAAAATGTATGTAGATAAAACAGCTCTTCTGATAATTCTGTTCACTTTAAGCACATAAACTCATCGTGCTTGCTCAATCTGTCAATGGGACAAGGCAAGTCAAAGAATGGCTACAGAAAAGTGTTTAAAGTTGGGCATTCTTTTCCTGTGTTTATCTGCTTTCTTCCTTAGTCAGAAGCATTAACATCTTCGAAAATACCAAGTGTGCCCTGACTCAAAGATTCACCTACAGGGAGTGAAAAAGTTTTCCTTGATCCTCTTAGGGTCCCTGGCTGGGTCTGCAAATTAAACTGACAAAGACCGATTAATAGGAGAAAAGCATACACATTTATCCCATGTGTTTTACATGGCATGGAGTCCTCATGAGGAAATGAAGACCTAAAGGAACAGTTAAATCTGAGAATATTTATGCTCGGATAATGTAGAGTGGATAGTCATGTAGCAATATGATAGGTCACATAGCATGACGTAAGTGAAGCAAACTGGGGGAAATTTAGCAAAGGCCTGTTTGTTTAGATGCTTCTGGTGTCCCTTTGTCTTCAGAAATAAGGATGTTACTTTCCTCCAGGGAGGGTACCTCTCACTTGAGAGTTTTATGACCTGTGTCAGGGGAGAAGGATGAGAAGGTCAAGGTGACCTTCCTGCTTCTGCCATTTTCTCAAACTCCTTCAGCATAAAATATTCAACATGCCAACATGCCATATTTTGGGGTAGTGAGTCCTCAACTTCATCACATCCCAGTTAGCTGAGCAAAGTCCACCACCTACCTCTATTTCCACAGAGAAACCCAAACCAGCCCTGGTGTCTACCTTCATCTACACATGGACTTCGAGTAAAAACCAAGAGATTCTGGTGAACTTATTTTCCTTCCTCTCAGCGTGCTGGTATTCTCTTTTCCTCATCTGTTAGTGCAGTGCAAGAACTGTAGTCTACAGTTAAACAAAAAAGCAGAGTCGAGTCTCAACTTAGAAATAAATTTGAATCCTAGGGTCACCCCTTTTGGAATATGACAGGAATTAGGTGACTAGTAATAATCTACGGCCATAACCTAAGAGCCATGGAATATGCGTTTAGCAAGACACTAAAATAACTGTCGGCTCAGGACTTCCAGGCTTTATCCTTCTCCACAGTGAGTGACCAACTGTGCTCTAAACTGTGGTCTCCTGCTGCACAAAAACGAGTTATAGAATATGAGAATGCCCATCCGAGATGGGAAAGGAAGAGTGAATGAACCTTTTTGTGGAGAAATCATTAATTAAGCCAGTGATAAAGACATTCAAAATCAAAGGTTTATTTTAAGAGCAAAGTCATGAACTCTTTTTCATTCATAGAGATAATTTCAATATCTACCTCTCTACTTCTATATTTGGCTTCATCTCCCCTTCTTTATGAATCCCTAGGCAGATAAAGTCTTTCATTTTAGACTGAAAGGCACTCGGGTAAGGGAGAAAGCTAGTTGACATTCTTCAGTATAAGGGTCTACATACCCTTACCAATTATGATTGCATTTTCTGCCTGGAAATTCTATTTTAGAACACACCAAAGTGAACAGATGCCTAGAAATACTTTTTGTTGTTTTCTTCCCCACTTTACAGCTTTCTTTCACTCAAGTGAAAGCTTAGTTTATTTACTGAATTATGGAACAGAGAATTTAGTCAATTCTGGCTTGAAAATGTAGATCACAGTCCTCTGAACAATGTTCTAGGAATTAATTAAATTGAATTCCAAGTTATTTCTTGCCCATATGTAACTCACATTTGTCTGACTTTTTTTTTATAAATGAACATCAGAAGATATTGCTAGCTTTCACTGAATAACAATGTGCTTGCTTATATTTATACAGAAGCACTCTAAGTCTTTCAGAGAAACTTGTATCATTAACTCTCAATAGTTCTGTGAGACATGAGCCACATTCCTATCTTTGAAACAATAACAAAGAAGTCAGCTCTGAAAATCTCTTGATTAGGAAAATAACACCCTAAATCTTTCAATAGGCACGAATGTGGTTTCTTTCCAGCGAGCTATTTCAACTTTGAAGTTCCGTCTTCTTTGTCTTACTGGAATTGTTTCTGTTCTTAAACAAAGATTCATTTCTGCCACTAATTATCTTTATGACTTCAGGCAAGTCATGTAATATCTCTGCATCTGAAATTTCTTATCTGTAAAGTGAATGAGGATTTCCAGTTAAAAATGGAAATTTGACATGCCTGGAAAATGAGAGTAGAAGACTGTTAAAGGTATAAACCCATAAAAACAGAGTATGGAAGAGGAGACAACAGAAGACAGGACATGTCAACCACATTGCGGAGGATGAAAAGCAGATAGACAAGTGGTACCTGACTGCAGGCAAGCAAAATGCAAACAAACTGGCTGCAGAGGAGAAAGTCAGAAGCCCGCGGATTGTGGGAAACTAAATCCACCCCCATCCACGTTCTAACGTCCAGAACTGTAATATGTTACCTTACATGGCAAAAGGGACTTTGCAGATGCAATTAAGTTAAGGATCTTGAGATGGAGATAGTGGCCTGGATTATCCAGGTGGAGACAGGAGAGGCAGAGCGAGATGTGATGAGGGAAGCAGAGGTTGGAGGGATGAGGGGCCGTAAGCCAAGGAATGCAAGCAGCCTCTATAAGCCAGAGAAAGCAAGGAGATGTATTCTGCCCTGGAGCCACCAGAAGGAATGCAGCCCTGCCAACACCTTGATTTTAGCCCCATTAAGGTTCACTTTGGACTTCTGACCTCCAGAACTTTAAGATAATAAATCTGTGCCTTTTTAGGCCACTAAGTTTGTGGTAATTTGTCACACCAGAAATAGGAAACTAATACACAAATCTACACCTCAGAATTTAGGGTAGACTCAGGAGCTAGGAGCAGCACACACCACTAAAGATGGGTTGAGGGATGGGAAGAAAATGGGGCCAATTGAAAGTCTATATATGGAAGACGTGGACCCCCAGTTCTCCTCTCTCACCCTATGTAGCCAGGTGACAACCCTTCCACCATCACCACAGAAGCACGACGGGTTTTTTTTTGGTTTATTTTTTGTTTTTGTGCGGTACACGGGCCTCTCACTGCTGTGGCCTCTCCCGTTGCGGAGCACAGGCTCCGGACGTGCAGGCCCAGTGGCCATGGCTCACGGGCCCAGCCACTCCGCAGCATGTGGGATCTTCCCGGACCAGGGCACGAACCCGTGTCCCCTGCATTGGCAGGCGGACTCTCAACCACTGTGCCACCAGGGAAGCCCTAGCACGATGTTTTATGTTCTAGAAAAATAAGATAAGGAAGCCTCCAAATGTGGGAAAACCAGGCACTGTGGAGGGAAAGAGTGAACCACTAGGCCGAAAGCCATCTGCATAATGAACAGTGGTGACACTAGCCCCTTCCCCAGACATGCAATCCCACAACACAAGCAACCAAAGGGTTTCTCTCTGAGGAGACGTCTACAGATGCCAGGACAGGACCCTTCAGGAGATCATTTGGTCCCTGCCCTGTACCCCAACAGAAGCCCAGCAGCTGAGGGGCTCCAGTTATGCACACAGTTTTCACATAGTGTCTTGGCACTTCATACTTCGATATGCATGAGCAGACAAGACTCAAGATGTTTGCGACTGTGGGCCTGGGCTTACCTCCTGATTCCAGCATTTACTAAGTGGGTGACTGTGGACAGGTTTATTAGCCTTTCTTCTGCTCACTGTTTTTATCTGTTAAATAGAATGGTAAGATTTCTACTTCATAAGGTTGTTGTAAAGATTAAATGAGATTCTGCATTCAGAATCATCAGTAGAGTGAGAAAAGATAAAATCCAGAACACACACACACACACATATAAGGAATTCGGGTGGAAAAGAGATAATGTAAGGATACAAAGAAAATTAAAAAAAAAAAAAAAGCTCTTTAATATCCTCAGATGAAGCGAGAAGAGTATGCTATTGAGGGGGGCGGGTGGAGATCAGGGAACAGCTTCTAAAAATTAAAAATATGATAGCAGAAACAAAAATGTCCATAGACTGGGTAGAAAATAAATTTTAAATATTCTCCCAGAAAGTAGAATAAGATAAAAAGATGGACAATATAAGAAAAATGTAAGGAAATCAGTCATAAAGCATATCTGCCAAGTGGTAGTGGTATTTTGGGGGATAAAATTTTGCACCTTGAACCACAACAGCGTAATCTGTAAATAAACTTCATATAACACAAGACACCAAATATACTGTTCCCATTCCTCTCCCTGGTTCCCATTTCCTTTAAGCTTTAATCAAGAAATACTTAGGAACTATATCTTTCTTATCCTTTCAGTCTAATTCATTTCAGACAGCCGCGGACCAACATTTCATTCATATTTAATTTCCACTTTAAACGTGAAAGAGAAGGTGAGCAAGGAAAAGGATAAAGTCAAAACCATAGTTTCAATAAACCACATAAACTGCACAATTTGTGTTCAAATTTTTTAATCCATCCTTCACTTATATGTTATTTGGTCTGTGTATTCCCAGACACGTTTTGTCCAATCTGCACCTGAGTATTACCTGCATTCTTATAACCTGCTTTCCACCCCTTTTAGCTAATTTGTTTCTTACTAGCTACATTAGCTCATTCTCCAATAAAGAATAGGATGGGGAGAAAAATTAAAAGGGAAATTTAGAAATTGTTGAGATTCAGAGGATTCTGTGATTTTATGTGGGTTATATTGTTATCAGCTTCTATAAAATTGAGCCTGAAATGGTCAGCCTCAGTCATGGCCTTTTTATACAGGTATTGAGCCCTTTCAATGACCCTGTATGGATTTATATAAACTTAACTTTAGTTACATTTAATTAAACCAGCATTTAACCAAATGAAAATTGGTTAAAAATAAACAAATGCCAAGAGCTATCTTAATTTTATTTTAACAAAAATAAGCTTTTAACAAAGCAAATTAAAAGATATCTGTAAAGATAGTGAGAAGTTGGGCTCCCAACCTTGGGTGTTTATCTTACTTTAAGGATATAAGCCTCAGATCATACTTAGCACCAGCTAGCAGCACTGCTTTTTGTTTTCCCTTCACCTGAGGTATTTTCAATTATTGTGCAATTCAAGAACCACCTGGTATCCCTAGCAGAAATAAATAAAATAATCAAGAGAGAAAACATCAGACTTTAACAAATGAGAATTTAAGAATTGTGGGTGGATTTATAATAGCTTTTTCTCCTGCATTCATTATCACCATGATTAATCAAAAGAAGCTTTCTCAACACATTTAAGAGTGTTCCTGCTGAATATAACATGTCATTTAAATTTTACCTTCAAGGCAAAAATCCCAGAGCGGCTAATACAAGCAACAACAGAGAAACTGAGACCAAAACTCATTCTATATCTGAGAATGGACAGACCAAATATACCAAAATAAAAGTATGCCAAACTTACATAAGGACCGTACACAGAAAGGTTGTTGATATGTGATGTCCCTCAACCCTGACAGACCTCAAAACACCACCCTTGCCCCTCTCCCTGAAACCTAAACCACAACCAAGCTGACTTTGGTCAATGGCACCATCTAGTGGTAGCTACAAAGACTGCTCCAAATCATCTCATTTCTTCCCCAGGAGATCATACAGTGATTCCACTCTTTCCATACATGTAACTCTGTGTATTTTACCTAAGTAATTTCTATCTTTAGGAGTAGAAAACTTTTTATAATTTTCAAAGTAATACTTATTGGATTCTGTTTTGTTTTATACTAAAGTAAAACCTTAACAAGTATAGAAGATTCAGAATACAAAATAAGCAAATTAAAATGAATTCTAACACAAACCCATCATCCGAAATAACCACCAATGGGCTTCCCTGTTAAGATGGAAGGTTTAATACATACATATAATTTCACTTCCTCATCCAACCCTATTAAACTACAATAAAGGGATTTTTTTTTAAGACATAAATCCACAAGGATGGGAAGTACTGGAGAAAACAGTAACATAATTTTAGAAGATGGAAAACAGATCATGAGACAAAACTGACTTACAGGCCCAAGGCAGGGGAACCTGAAGTCAATGGTGGGGAAAGCTGATAAACAACATAATTTGCATTGTAAATTTCAGCTACAGCTGGGACTCTGAGCAATGGAGACAGAGGCTAAAATAAGGAAAAATGTATTACAGTTGTTTGAGCAACAATTAGACCCTTTCCCCACAGCATGCTGACAAATGACTGTCTCTTCCTAATACCAGCAGAATCCTCGAGTTTTATCTTTAGGAGAGTGAGTCAGGGTTTCTGAACCTTGGGTTGACTGGGGCACAATTGAAGCATTGGGTACCATACATAAAGGGTAATTAAGGTACCAAAGGCATATTGAATTCTTTGTTCTAGGTGCTGAGACCTTCAGCCCCCTGGCTTTACTTTCCCACAACTTTGGAAGCCAGACCTCTACTCCCCAAGCAGGAGCCAGCTAGGGCCAGCTTCTCTGGGTAACCTCAGAGAACAAGGTAACAAAAGGACATAAGGGTCAAATCACCCTACATTGAAACTCAAAACCCCACACATTCAATAAGAACTGTAGGCTCACTTTTAATTCTGAGCAGATACCCAAGGATCAATGAACATTTGATGAAATCAGTTAACAAGGAAGATAAAGACAAAAACAAACAGGAAAAAATAACTTAGAGATTTTTCAGAGAGAAAAAAAGCTTACAATCAATCTATGGTTAATATCCTCAGAACAATAAGGAGATATTACATCCATGAAGCATCATGCTCTTGGAAATTAAAAACATAACAAAAAAAATTTTAATCAATAGGATAATTAGAAGACACATTGGAGAAAATCACAAGGAAAGTAGAGTAGAAAAATAAAGAAAGGGAAAAAATTGAAGAACAAACACAGTTGATATAATATCCAAATATTAGCAAATATAGTCTGAGTAAGAGTTCCAGAGAGCAAAAACAGGGGAGGATATCATAAATGAAATCACTCATGAAAATTCCCCAGGACTAATAGACCTGAGTCTCTACATTGAAAGGAATCATCAAATGCTCAATAGATGGAAAAAGAGCCACTCTAAGTCACATCACTGTCAACTTTCAAAACACTGAGGACACACAGAAGATCCTAAAAGCTTTCTGGAGTTAAAAGAACAGGTCACATACAAATAATAATAAGCATCAGAATGGTTTCTGACTTATCAGAAATACTGGAACATGGAAGATAATAGAACACCTTCAAAATTCTGAAGGAAATAACTTCCAACATAGATTCATACAAGTCAGGTAGAAAAGTAAACTAAAGACATATACAGAGATACAAGATCTCAAATTTACCAAAATTATCTGTCACATATCCCTTCTCAGGAAATCACAGGTCGTTGTATTCCACCCAAAATGCAGAAGTAAACTAAGAGGAATATACAAAACATAAGAAATAATATATCCAACCCGAGAGAACAGTGGAGAGAATTTCCAGGGTGATGTGGAAGGAGGAATCCCAGGATAACTGCTGTACTGCAAGTAAGGAGGGAAACTGGTTCAAATTAAACTCATTAGAAAATGTATGGCCGAAGACTGCACAAGGCCCCATATCAGGAGGCATCTGTCTCTCCAGAGGGAGCAGGCAGACAGAGGTAAGGTCAATGGAACCATCACTTCCCTGATGTTATCCACAGTAATGATGGCATAGAGCTGTAACTGAAAGATGAGACTATAAAGAAATATGTTTCTAACAAGGTTTACAATGAAGCCTAACATCATTTTTTTTTTCGGTACGTGGGTCTCTCACTGTTGTGGCATCTCCCGTTGCGGAGCACAGGCTCCGGACGCACAGGCCCAATGGCCATGGCTCATGGGCCCAGCCGCTCCACGGCATGTGGGATCTTCCCGGACTGGGGCACGAACCCGTGTCCCCTGCATCGGCAGGTGGACTCTCAACCACTGCGCCACCAGGGAAGCCCTAACATCATTTTTTTTGTTTGTTTGTTTGTTTTTACTAAATATCTTGACAAGAGCCTTCCAGTCCTTAGAGACTTCAATACCCATTAAACACAAATTCATCCACATATTTAACTCATATGTGTGTATTAATGTTTACATACCTACAAATGCTAGTATATGCATAGAATTTATCTGGAAAGATTCACAAGAAATCTAACATTTGTTAGATTTATTGTGTATCTAACAAATGGGGAAGGCAGCTGGGTCAGCGGAAGTAAAAAGGTGTAAAGGAGAGTCAATTTTAATTACTTTTATCTTTTTTGATTTGTGTAACATGGGCGTATATTAGGTGAATAAAACAAGATGTTGCCTCCCCCCAAACAATAAATATTTAGGTGCATTATCTGCTATTCCCATCTTCCCATCAGGCTCTTAAAGTTTTGCTCACTCACCCATACACATTTATTTTTAATGCTTTTCTTCATTCCACTTGCTATTCTTTTTTTTTTTTTTTTGCCCAGTTATCCTAGGGGGGAAAAAATCTTTTCATCTGTAAGGCAAAAGATTATCCTAATTATGGTTGATCACCCTAAGAGTAGTGCTAATGATATTTCCATATGAAGGAAGAGTAAATCCATAAGTTCTGAAGGGAAATTAACCGTAATAGTCATTGCCATTATTTCTGAAGAACTTGCCTTACGAGGCTCAGATAACTGAAATTTTAAAAATAATTTTCATGTATCTCCTCTTTTCCTCTAATTAAGACTACTCTAAGCATTCAAGATTAAGCAACTATTTCTTATTCAAGTTGCTTTCAGTTTTGTTTAATTACTGTACTGCAACAGCCTTGCTTCCCTGTTTCTTACATCTGGGTCCCTGATTCCGGCTGCATCACATCTACAGTAGAGTGAGACAGCTGTTGAGCGTGGTGCTCAGGCAAGCCCATCCTAGAATAGGCAGGAGCTGGAGACCTGTCAGAACAATGCAAGTAAGTGAGGAAGCACCTAAAACCATGTTTAGGAAGAAATGATAAGGAGGTGGATGTGGTATCTTCAGCCTGGAAGTAGGAATAACCAGATGTCCACGTGATGTTTGATAGCAAAAAGGCTCCACCATGAGCAGCAAATAAATGGCCCCATCTGCCAGTGGGAACCAGCATCTAGGAGTCTGGCAGTGGCAGCAAATAAAGAAGCAAGGCAGGATAGAAAGCATGTGAGGGCTAGACAGGGATCACGTCAGTAACTGGCAAGAAAGAAGAACTAAGTTGCTAGAACAGGTAACAAGTTCTGATCAGGCCAAAATCTAGTTGTAAGTCAACAGACTCCTGAAATATAACTCCTTAAAAAGAGATTTTACAAAGCATCTAATTTCAGAACCTAATTTAGGAAGAGGAAAAGAGATTTAAATGTTGGAATTAAGCAAGTTTAGTCTAAGACCTTGGGGGAAGGAGGTGTAGATATGAGTAGAGGAAGCTAGGCAGGGTATCAGCAGCCTAGGGACATGATCATCCTTTTATATCTTTCATTTTATAAAGTATAGAATTATAATTATTAGAATTCTACATAATTATAGAAAAATGTGTTCTACATTTTAACCCACCAGAGTCACCTTTGAAAACAAACTTTCCAAGTAGAAAATTTCCTATATGTAAGTAGTGTTTACTCTTTTACCATCTACAATGAATTATACGTTAAGAATTATTTGGAGAATTGTGTTCGGATGGTTTTGCAGGTTGCAATAACTGGGGTGTGCTCCTGGCATCTAGGGTGTGGAGTCCAATGATTCAGAAAGTCCTGCAATAAGCTAGACAGACGTGTGTACATGCACACATACATACAATATCCCACTCAAAGTGCCAGGAGCACCACCATTGCAATATACCAATTATTTTACTTTACCAATGTGCTTTCTATGTATAAATGCAGCCCTGTACAACTTCAAAGCTTCTAATAGAGACCTTAAAAGTTCTATTGCCTATACTTCTTTACCTGAATTCATTTATTAGTGGTTTTAAAATATGGTAAAACTTCTGGTTAGGTTTTAGACACTTCTTTCATGAGCATTTTATCTAATTATGAATAAACACAGTAGAATCAGCTCAAAGCTATCACGAAAAGCACTACAGAAGAGAGTTTTCTTGCTGATGTTTGTTCCTAATGGTAAAGGAAATGTGGGGGAGAGAATCTAAGGCATTCTCAATGTAATAGACTCATGCAAAGGAACAAGAATCAATTAAAGCAAATCTGCCACGGATCTTGGGTTTGACAAATCACCTCTCAGCTTCACAGCAGGTGGCTGCCTTGGGTTAGTATCCGATCCATGCACCGAAGGAAACATCTTCAAAATGACTTCCTATATCATTACCCTCAAGAGAGACTTGTTTATCAGAAAGGCACATTGGTTTTTGAAACAAGAGACAAACATATGTTCTATGATTCCAGGGACTACAGGAGTCCCAGGCACCAGCAGATTAGAATGAACTGTTCACCTATTTCAGCTCATTAAATTCAACGGAGGTGCTATTTGTACAACAGGATAACAATGCCCATAAATCTGCAGTTAGCTGTGGATGTACTACACAACACATTCACACATGAAGCTTCTCTACAAATCTACCTTGATATGGAGCACATCACCAAGGCCACTGTTTTATGCCCGAGCACCATTTAGACGAAGGCATTTCTACTCAACTGTCTTAGAGCACGATTATTTCAATGAGTGACACACACATGAAGTGCATGGAGTTTTAATCGAATCTGTCTTACAGATTGAACTTTCACAGTCTGAGGTAATATGAGGGGAAAATATGATTCAAATTTTATAGAATTTGGCCAGTCAAAATTAGAGAACAGAATTTTTCACATCCTTAGGTATTAACTGAAAAATAGACAATCTGGTTGCCATCCACCGACCCTACATACGCACTACCCACCCCATGTAAACCCTATTCACCTTCCTGGGCCAGGTAAAGTTCAAGTTATCTCTCTCCTTTTCTAGGTCCTGTGGTTGTCGTTTTCTCTAACAAGCACTTAGCATATGCTACTCCATTTTACTTGGTTTTTTTTCGAAAAACAAATTTCATATCTTCATTGCCCATACATAAGGTTCATGTATACATAGCAAAACCCCTGTGCAGAGTAAGCACGTAGGTATTTACGGATGAGTGTACTGTGGCTAAGGGACTTGCCCAGTTGCTGAAAGGCAGAATGGAGACTCATGCCAGACTTTCTGGTTCCATCTACTGCTTCTAGGTGGGAGCGGGGGGATGTTGCAGTGGGGTGGGGGGAGGTGGGGTGGGGGGGAAGAGGAGGTTCAACTTAAAAGCTAAAAGGTGAGCTCCTTGAATTTATTTTACTAGAACCTACATCAGTGATTATTTAAAATATGTTGCTCAGTTGCTGTCTGGGCAGGGGCATTTGAAAGTAACCAGAAGACTTTGCTTGGATCAAAGTATCCTTTTGGGGTTGCTGGGTTTTCTTCTTTCCAGCTTTATTCCCTGGTGTATAAGCAAGGAATGCATATACCCATGTATCCTCAACAGAAGCATACATGTGTTACAAGGACAAAGAATTTTCACTGGGAAGAGATCTATGGAAAGGATCAGCCAGAGGTCCAGAAGTATAGGAGTTAGGATGACTTTGCCTCCTGGTTTGCCCAGAACAGTCTCAATTATTCTAGTGTCCTAGAATAATTATTCATGAAGCCCCCTTTTACTCTGAGAGGTGTGTCTAGTCAATAAGTTATAGTTGCTTGATATGTGAGGGTTTTGGGTTTAAACGGGGGCCCATGTTGCTGGAGCCCTTTAGCCTCTCAAAGGTATTAAAGAGGGATGATTGTAAGAGGTAAAACTCACCTCTCCTGACTCCTAATTCAGTGTGTTTATTCTGGCTGGCCTCTTACAACAGTACAGTTATTGTACCTGAATTTTCTCCTCTAGATTACTTTTGTCTCCCCCAAAATGTCTGAAGACCTTTAATGATTGATACCATCTCTCGTCATTCTTTCCCTCGATCCTTGGCATCTAGAACCTGCTAAAACCATAGTGAGCAGTTCAATATATGCTCACTAATCGACTGGTAGTCTTCTTAGATAACAAAGGAAATTACATGCTACCATTTTATGTTCTGAAGAGCAAGTTCTTGACATTTGTCAGGGATGAAACCTGAGATCTTCACAACCTGCCCAACTCATTTGTACAGTGTTTTCCTCCAATTGCTAAACTTTCTCTTCCATCTCTAGTGTCAGCAATTGGATTTCTTTTCAGATCTACTTGTCCAACCACTTCCTGAGTGTGTCTACACATATAACAAGTCATCTGAGATGGGGTTGCTGGGTGGTGAGCAAGGAGTCTCACTTGCCCACCACTGCACCCTTGGCTCCAACATGTCCCTCAGCACAGTGATAAGATGTGAGAGACACGGGCTTTAGAGTGGTGGGCTGTGTGGTGCAATTCCAGGTTGCCGTTCTCAACTATGCAACACAGCAGCTCCACTCTTGATTTCCATGAGTCAGAATCACAAATTTCAATTTGCTAATTCCAAACATTCACTAAATATTAAAAATGCAAGCTATATCAACAAGGACCTACTGTACAGCACAGGGAACTCTCCTCAGTACTCTATAATAACCTATATGGGAGAAGAATCTGAAAAATAGATATATGTATAACTAAGTCACTTTGCTGTACAGCTGAAAATAATACAACATTGTAAATCAAATATACTCCAATATAAACAATATATAAATAAAAATAAAATAAAATAAGACAAATTACCATAGGCAAGATTTCATCATTTTTTCCTAGTTCAGTTTTGGTTCTGTCTGAAAGAAATCTGATTTCTGACTTAAAAGATCTTTCTTCTCCATAATTCCATCTTTTAAAAATTGTCCACAATCAACTTCCATTCAAACTTTGATATCAATTTCGTGATAGAGAAGGGAAAAAAAATCTGGCACCAAATTTTATCACCTACCTAAGTACTGACAGATTTTGATGGATCTGTTTACATATATCTAGTCCTACGACATAATGATCACATTATACTAACCTGGCACCTCTGTGCTCTTACTGCTGTGAACTGGCAAAGACTTGCTTCGCATTTATCACAGCAATGTTTCTAAAAGAAGGATTAAAATGGAAAACACATTTCATTTGAACCAAGTTTAATCTCCAATTACACCTAATTTTACGATTCAGAAATGCTGCTTTTTGTAATTATTAAGTATGACCCCCAAAGCGTTTTAAGCCTATATTTGGCATTAACATGGAAATTAGTCAAAAACTACAGCTGGCAGAGCTCACGAGAGATGCAATGATTCACACAAGATATGCATACCCTTCAATTCGGGCAGAACAGGTAGTTACCGTTTAACAGCTTGGTGATTGTTGATGCCTCCTGGTATGTGGCAAGCCAACTTTTAAAAAATTTCTGCATCCAACTCTCTTCACAGAAATTCATAGAGAAAAAAATATCCAGCTGTTTTTAAAATACAAAATGCTTAACTGACAGCATGATTATCAGTTGAAACCATGGACTATTTAGTTGTCAGGGGTTCTCAAGGGCAGATTCTGCAGCTTTGCTGAATTCTTACTCATTAAATGCTTGGTTCAAAAATAGGGCATCCATCTTTAGAGTTGGGGCTACATTTCTCAAGTGCTTGGCATCCCAAGGGCAATAGCAGAAATACTTACTGAGAGTTGCTAATAGAAATATAATTAAAAAGATAACGACCCCACCATTTAATCCCCTGAAGAAACAGAGCTAGATTTGTTGGCAATGCCAAGTGGCATCTTGAAGTAATTCAGCAATTCGGTACCAAAATGTCTCTGCATGAGGAAAAAAAAGAGGCTTTGGGCCTTCATAGTACAAACTGGCTCTCTGTAGTGTTGACAAAATCCTAGTGGAGCACTTCCATTTCCCTGTGTAGATGTCACTTCGCTATATATATACCTCCACTTTCACAGACCATGTTTCCTTAAGGATTCCCTCATTGTGACCGGCAGGCAAGATTCTGCCCACATGAGCCAGGATTCACTCTATTTGAGCTGTTTTGTTTATTTATTTTAAATAAACTTTCTTTTAGGAAACAGTCTAAGTGTCCATCAACAGATGAATGGATAAAGAAGATGTGGTATATGTATACACAACGGAATACTACTTGGCTATAAAAAAAGAACAAAATTTTGCCATTTGCAGCAACATGGATGGATTTGATGGGCATTATGCTAAGTGAAATAAGTCAGTCATAGAAAGACAAATACTGTATGATATCACTTATACGTGGAATCAAAAAATACAACAAACTAGTGAGTATAACAAAAAAGCAGACTCACAGATACAGAGAACAAAATAGTGGTTACCAGTAGGGAGGGGAGAGGGGTGATAAAGGGATGGGGGAGTGGGAGACACAAACTATTGTTTGTACGATAGGTTCAAGCATATATTATACAACACAGGGAATATAGCCAATATTTTGTAATAGCTGTAAATGGAAAGTAACCTTTAAAAATTGTATAAAAATTAAAAAAATTTAATAGTTTTAGATTTACAGAAAAGTTACAAAGATAGTACAGAGCATTACCATATATGCTTCACCCAGCTCCCCCTAATGTTATCTTACAAAACCAACGTATATTTGTGAAAATTAAGAACTTAATATTGGCAGAATGCTATTACGAGAGACTTTATTCCTATTTCACCAGTTTTCCCACTAGCATTCTCTGTCTGTTCTAGGATCCAGTCCAGAATACCACAGTGCATTTAGACAATTTCTCTGGCTTTTCTTGTACTTCAGGATCTTCACAATTTTTCCCTCATTTGTGTTGTCTGATGTTTTCTTATGATTAGACTAAGGTTATGGGTTTTGTGGGAAAATATCACAGAGGTGAGATGCCCTTCTCATAACATCTCTGAGCTGTTTTTGAGCAAGAAATAAAATGGTAAAAAGTTCTTACCTTATCCTCCAGCATAAAGATGTAACAGCTTACAAATAGGTGAGTTAAGAAATTGTTTAAACATGAAAAATCACCTTTAGCTTGAAGTTAAAGAGTCTAAACCTAGTCTGTTTGCCTTCAAACAGAGATTTCAACCAAAGGATTACAGCACATCTGTGCATTACAAGCAGTTTTTGAGGTGTTAGAAAATATTTGGTATTAATGACAGAGTACTAAAGCCTACACATGATTGGCTCTATCTATAAACTGGAGTAAATTTAAGAGTACCACATAAGGGCTTCCCTGGTGGCGCAGTGGTTGAGAGTCCGCCTGCCGATGCAGGGGACACGGGTTCGTGCCCCGGTCTGGGAAGATCCCACATGCCGCGGAGCGGTTGGGCCCGTGAGCCATGGCCGTTGGGCCTGCGCGTCCGGAGCCTGTGCTCCGCAACGGGAGAGGCCACAACAGTGAGAGGCCCGCATACAGCAAAAAAAAAAAAAAAAAAAAAAAAAAAAAAAAAAAAAAAAAAAAAAGAGTACCACATAATATACTCCTACTGACTTGCATCTAATATGCTTCCTGGAGTGGGAAAAGATGGGGTAGAGCTACAGGTAATATGCCCATGAAAACAGCTCACATTCAGAGAGATGTAGCACATATACAAGCATTAGAATATCATCTGATAGGCTCATTTCCTTTTTAAAAAAGAGTGGATAATTAACTCTTTAAACCGGTAATCTCCAAAATGTTTCTTATATCCTTTCATCAAGGTGTTTTAGCATGCACCCTACTTAGCCTGGATTCTTCCCCAAAACAGTCTATAAGACAATGGCATCTGTGCACGGAATCTGCTTTCAGAAATGATCCCACTAAAGGGAACGGAAATAAGCGCTGCATAAAGGAAAAGATGGAGGAGTCAAAGGCCAATCCGAAGGTGCACAACTGGGCTGGTTACTATTAAGCATCAGTGAGGTGACTCATGTCGGGACCCCGTGAGGGGCCATGCAGAATGTACTTCAGTGTCATCCATCTGGGACACAGGAAAGGCAAGCATTTATCCACTGACCCCTGGCCCACGCTGAGTCAATTTTCTTACACTTCCAGATTTGTGCATGCATCAGAATGACGAGAGAGATAGAAAAAGCCCGGAACTACAGATGAGAGAGGGATATAGCTGAAGGGGCTGACAGATTATGCCTGTGCACAGCTGGTTGCCACACAACAGCTGGAGTACAAAGGTGAGCTAAGAGTGTATGAGCCAAGACACAAGGAGGGAGGGCTATACGTATATGCATTCCTATATAAATTCATGTGTTACTCTCAACCCATATTAAATATTAGCAAATTTATTTTGTTCTTATTTTCAGGGAAAAATTAATATAAATACAAATCCTAATATTTTCTTCCTACAGCCAAATGAACAGTCTTGCCAACCCCTGGATTGCACACGGACCACTTTGGAGACCACTGATTTAGACTATACAAGATTCTCCTTGGATTATTTTTTCTTTGTAACATTTTTATTGGAGTATAATTGCTTTACAGGGTTGTGTTAGTTTCTGCTGTATAACCAAGTGAATCAGCTATATGTATACATATATCCTCATATCCCCTCCCTCTAGCATCTCCCTCCCACCCTCCCTATCCCACCCCTCTAGGTGGCCACAAAGCACCAAGATGATCTCCCTATGCTATGCAGCTGCTTCCCACTAGCTATCTATCTTACATCTGGTAGTGTAGTTATGTCAGGGCTACTCTCTCACTTCGTCCCAGCTTACCCTTCCCCCTCTCTGTGTCCTCAAGTTAATTCTGTACGTCGGTGTCTTTATTCCTGCCCTGGTCTTAGGTTCATCAGAACCCTTTTATTCTTAGATTCCATATATATGACCTAGCATACGGTATTTGTTTATCTCTTTCTGACTTACTTCACTCTGTATGACAGACTCTAGGTCCATCCACCACACTACAAATAACTCAATTTTGTTTCTTTCTATGGCTGAGTAATATTCCATTGTATATATGTGCCACATCTTCTTTATCCACTCATGTGTTGATGGACACCTAGGATGCTTCTATGTCCTGGCTATTGTAAAGAGTGCTGCAATGAACACTGTGGTACATGACTCTTTTTGAATTATGGTTTTCTCAGGGTATATGCCCAGTAGTGGGATTGCTGGGTCATATGGTAGTTCTATTTTTAGTTTTTTAAGGAACCTCCATATTGTTCTCCATAGTGGCTGTATCAAATTGCATTCCCACCAACAGTGCAAGAGGGTTCCCTTTTCTCCACACCCTCTCCAGCATTTATTGTTTGTAGATGTTTTGATGATGGCCATTCTGACCAGTGTGAGGTGATACCTCATTGTAGTTCTGATTTGCATTTCTCTAATGATTAGTGATATAGAGCATCCTTTCATGTGTTTGTTGGCAATCTCTGAATCTTCTTTGGAGAAATGTCTATTTAGATCTTTTGTCCATTTTTGGATTGGGTTGTTTCTTTTTTTGACATTGAGCTACATCAGCTGCTTGTATATCTTGGAGATTAATCCTCTGTCAGTTGCTTCATTTGCAAATATTTTCCCCCATTATGAGGGTTCTCCTTTTGTCTTGTTTATGGTTTCCATTGTTGTGCAAAAGCTTTTGTTTCATTAGGTCCCATTTATTTTTGGTTTTATTTCCATTTCTCTAGGATGTGGGTGAAAAAGGATCTTGCTGTGATTTATGTCAAAGAGTGTTCTGCCTGTGCTTTCCTCTAAGAGTTTTATAGTGTCTGGCCTTACATTTAGGTCTCTAATCCATTTTGAGTTTACTTTTATGTATGGTGTTAGGAAGTGTTCTAATTTCATTCTTTTACATGTGGCTGTCCAGTTTTCCCATCACCACTTATTGAAGAGGCTGTCTTTCCTCCATTGCACATTCTTGCTTCCTTTACCAAAGATAAGGTGATCATATGTGTGTGGGTTTATCTCTGGGCTTTGTATCCTGTTCCACTGATCTATATTTCTGTTTTTGTGCCAATACCATACTGTCTTGATTACTGTAGCTTTGTAGTATATAGTCTGAAGTCCAGGAGCCTGATTCCTCTAGCCCTGTTTTTCTTTCTCAAGATTGCTTTGGCTATTTAGGATCTTTTGGGTTTCCATACAAATTGTGAAATTTTTTGTTGTACTTCCGTGAAAAATGCCATTGGTAGTTTGATAGGGATTGCATTGAATCTGTAGATTGCTTTGGGTAGTAGAGTCATTTTCACAATGTTGATTCTTCCAATCCAAGAACATGGTATATCTCTCCACCTGTTTGTATCATCTTTCATTTCTTTCAGCAGTGTCTTATAGTTTTCTGAATAAAGGTCTTTTGTCTCCTTAGGTAGTTTTTTTCCTAGATATTTTATTATTTTTGTTGCAATGGTAAATGGGAGTGTTTCCTTAATTTCTCTTTCAGATTTTTCATCATTAATGTATAGGAATGCAAGAGATTTCTGCATCAATTTTGTATCCTGCTACTTTACCAGCTTCACTGATTAGCTCTAGTAGTTTTCTGGTAGCATATTTAGGATTCTCTATGTGTAGTATCATGTCATCTGCAAACAGTGGCAACTTTACTTCTTCTTTCCTGATTTGTATTCCTTTTATTTCTTTTTCTTCTCTGATTGTTGTGGATAAAACTTCCAAAACTATGTTGAATAATGGCTGTGAGAGTGGGAATCCTTGTCTTGTTTCTGATTTTAGAGGAAACAGTTGCACTTTTTCACCATTGAGAATGATGTTGGCTGTGGGTTTGTCATACATGGCCTTTATTATGTTGAGGTAAGTTGCCTACTTTCTGGAGAGTTTTTATCATAAATGGGTGTTGAATTTTGTTGAAAGGTTTTTCTGCATCTATTGAGATTATCATATGGTTTTTATCCTTCAGTTTGTTAATATGGTGTATCACATTGATTGATTTGCATATATTGAAGATTCCTTGCATTCCTGGGACAAACCCCACTTGATCATGGTGTATGATCCTTTTAATATGCTGTTGGATTCTGTTTGCTAGTATTTTGTTGAGGATTTTTGCATCTATGTTCATCAGTGATATTGGTCTGTAGTTTTCTTTTTTTGTGACATCTTTGTCTAGTTTTGGTATCAGGGTGATGGTGGCCTTGTAGAATGATTTTGGGCGTGTTCCTCCCTCTACTATATTTTGGAAGAGTTTGAGAAGGATAGGTGTTAGCTCTTCTCTAAATGTTTGATAGAATTCACCTGTGAAGCCATCTGGTCCTGGGCTTTTGCTTGTTGGAAGATTTTTAATCACAGTTTCAATTTCAGTGCTTGTGATTGGTCTGTTCATATTTTCTATTTCTTCTTGATTCAGTCTCGGAAGGTTGTGCTTTTCTAAGAATGTATCCATTTCTTCCAGGTTGCCCATTTTATTGGCATAGAGTTGTTTGTAGTAATCCCTCATGATCCTTTGTATTTCTGCAAGGTTAGGTGTTACTTCTCCTTTTTCATTTCTAATTTTATTGACACCAGGCCAGAGCACCAAGACCCCATCAGCCACTTGGCTCAGAATAAAAGGGAGAAAAAAAGAAAGAAAGAAAATCTTTTAAAATAATAATTAAAATTAAAAAATTATTAAAATAAAAAAAATTGGGCTTCCCTGGTGGCGCAGTGGTTGAGAGTCCACCTGCCAATGCAGGGGACATGGGTTCGTGCCCCGGCCTGGGAAGATCCCACATGCCGTGGAGTGGCTGGGCCTGTGAGCCATGGCTGCTGAGCCTGCTCATCTGGAGCCTGTGCTCCGCAATGGGAGAGGCCACAACAGTGAGAGGCCCGCATACTGCAAAAAAAAAAAAAAAAAAAAATTAAAAAATAAAAGTAAAATAAAATTTAAAAAATTAAAAATAGAAAAAAAAAGAAGAGAGAACCTAAACCAATAAACAAATCCACCAATGATAACAAGTGCTAAAAACTATACTAAGATAAACATAAAAATGAGAAAGAATCAGTCACAGATAGCAAACCCCAAGTCTACAGTTGCTCCTAAAGTCCACCTCTTCAATTTTGGGTTGATTCATTTTCTATTCAGGTATTCCACAGATGCAGCGTACCTCAAGTTGATTGTGGGGATTTAATCTGCTGCTCCTGAGGTGGTATGGAGAAATTTCCCTTTCTCTTCTTTGTTTGCACAGCTCCTGGGGTTCAGCTTTGGTTTTGGACCCACCTCTGCGTGTAGGTTGCCCTCAGCCTTCTGTTCCCGCCCAGACAGCATGGGGTCAAAGTAGTGGCTGATTAGGAGGCTCTGGCTCTCTCAGGCCAGGGGGAGGGAGGGGTATGGTACTTATAATTGGAATGCGGGGCAAGCCTGCAGCGGCAGAGGCCGATGTGACATTGCAACAGCCTGCAGCGCACCATGTTTTCTCCCAGGGATTGTCCCTGGATCATGGGGCCCTGGCAGTGGTGGGCTGCACAGGCTCTGGTGGGGGGGAGGGGGCGTGTGGATAGTGACCTGTGCTTGCACACAGGATTCTTGGTGGTTGCAGTAGCAGTGTTAGCGTTTCATGACCATCTCTGTGGTCCGAGGTGATAGCCACGGCTTGCACCCCAATCCGGAGCTCATTTAGGCGGTGCTCTGCCTTCTGTGGGCAGACAGGGAAGGAATCCCCTCTCCTCGCGCACCCTGAAACAATGGTCTCTTGCCTCTTACGCAGTTCCAGACTTTTTCCCGGACTCCCTCCCGGCTAGCTGTGGCGCACTAGTCCCCTTCAGGCTGTGTTCACGCAGCCAACCCCCGTCCTCTCCCTGGGATCCGACCTCTGAAGCCCAAGCCTTAGCTCTCAGCCCCCACCTGCCCCGGCGGGTGAGCAGACAAGCTTCTCAGGCTGGTGAGTGCTGGTCGGCACTGATCCTCTGTGTGGGAATCTCTCCGCTTTGCCCTCTGCACCCCTGTTGCTGTGCTCTCCTCCGTGGCTCTGAAGTTTCCCCTGCTCCCATTCCACCGTCTCCACCAGTGAAGGGTTTTCCTAGCGCATGGAAACTTTTCCTCCTTCACAGCTCCCTCCCAGAGGTGCAGGTCCCATCCCTATTCTTTCGTCTGTTTTTTCTTTTTTCTTTTGCCCTTCCCAGGTACATGAGGATTTTCTTGCCTTTTGGGAAGTCTGAGGTCCTCTGCCAGCGTTCAGTAGGTGTTCTATAGGAGTTGTTCTACATGTAGATGTATTTTTGATGTATTTGTGGGGAGGAAAGTGATCTCCACATCTTATTCCTCTGCCATCTTGAAGGTATCCCTCCTTGAATGATTTTGACTTGGAAGTTTTTCTTGGTTGCTTCAAGTAAGACAGTGGAAGAAATTGGAAACAAAGTCCAGTTAAGAAGCTCAATTTAATTAGACCATTGACTTCCCTCTTCATTTAACAGGAGTTGCAGTTAATTCCACTTCTCTTGTTAAAAATAATAAAGGTCTAATAATAAGGACCCATGGCATAGTACAGTGGTTCTCAAATCTGAGCATGCATCAAAATTTCCTGTGAACGATAACCATGAAACACAGATTGCTGTGCCCCAACCTCAGAGCTTCTGATTCAGTAGGTCTAGGGTTAGGCCTAAGAATTTAAATTTTCAACCAGTTTCCAGGAGATGTACACTTGGACAGTCAGGGAAAAATGGGGGCTGGAGGGTGTGTGAGAGGAGAGGGGCACACTTTGAAAACCACGGGCCCAGTGGGAGGAGCATGGGCTTCGGCATCAGACAGTCAGGCCTGGGTTTAATCTTCAGCTCTACTATGTGCTGTCTTGAAGGACTGTCTTATTATTATTCACGTCTCTAGTTTCTCCTCACTTCCCCACTTGCTGTAGACTTTGTGCTGCTATTAGCTCAGAGTGGGGGGCAGGGAGAGATGGCCTAACAGGCCTGATCACCAACACGCAGAGAGTGGTTCCAGGGCACTGGGCCACCAGGCAGAATTTCTAGGTGTTGCAAAACCTCTATTGATCTCTCCCCTGCTTTTACAAATATGAGATCATAAAACCTGCCAAATGTCCTCTGGAGTTTAGATAAATGTTTTGAATTTTTAGAATACAAAATATTTCAGATTGTCCAGTCTGTCAAGCAATATTTTCCACTCTATCTTTAAAAAAAAAAAAAGCCTGTATTCATCTTAAAATTATTTTTACCATATTGATTTACTCCTCTACAAGTGTATGCTGCTTAAGTAGTAGTTTAAATGTAAATTTTAATGAATGCTATGAATCAGTGCCTAATTTGCACATTTTGTTAATTACCTGTGGTTTAGGATAATCCATCCAAGATGTTCCCTATTACCCTGGGTAATTGAGTTGACCTATTTTCAATTTTTTGCAGCTCAAATAGAATGCATTCTAGTCAATTTTCTTTCCTAATAGAAATACCATCATTTATTTAAATTGTCTATCAGACATAATTGGAATGTAAAATCTTGGGATGAAAACTGACTTTCAAAGGTCATAGAATTCAGCCCCCTACTCTTGGGTGGACTGTCAAGCCAGCCAGAGAAGAATATATTCCATCTTTTACAGCACAGAATGCTGTCAAATGTAGGCAAAAAGTGCACCAACCTGAGGATCAGCCCATTTCTCTCTTCACCATCTGAGTCCTTGATCTAAAGGAAGGTCAACCATAGCTGTTGCCAATATCAAATATATAAACATACTTACAAATACACCCAGGCACAGCCTACACACCCCCTCACACACATAGAGGTTTGCAGTAAAAATTCACACAGCGTGAAGTTCACTCCTCCCCACAATTCTCTTCCTTGGGTACCACTGATGGTCCTTTTATGCCTAAAGCAGAATTAGATGTTCCTCTATGAGATTTCTCCCCTCTCAAAAAAAGAGAAAGAAGTTGACTTTAAATTGTGGTTCATATTTCACATTTAAAAGATTCAGGAGCAGCTTTTCTGTGGACCCTGGTTTGGCAGTGGGGAATTTTTTTTTCAACCTATCATGCTCTTGTCTCTATCTCTTTTTTGTTAAGAACTCTAGATCCACAGTGGAGCAACAGTGTAAGGCAAATGTGAAAACCACTACCATGGAAACAAGGAGCAATAGGTATCTGAGAGCTCCTCTCAGTTTTCCCTGAAGCCCGTTCTGTCAGTTTCTGCAGCACTGTACCCCTAGGTTGTCTTATAAACCTCTTGCAAGCCTCCATCCTGGAATCTGCCTGTGGCCTGATTTGCCTCTTCCTGTCCACACCCAGGAAACTATATCTACATGTAGGTTCACTTTCTAGGCAAAGGCCTTCTCTTGCCCTCTTTCCACTGAACCAACTCTACCCACTTGTCATCATCCTCTTCTTGCTCAGACTCCCCATCTCGAAGGCTAGTCGTGGCCTAGGGCAGGAGACCTTGCCTCAGACACACTTTGACTTAATATTAAGCTGCAAACTGAGTGCAGATGCATGGAGCCTGCCCTTCAGTTTCCCTGCCTGGATCCTGCTTTTCTTGCCCCAGACTTCACCTACCCGGTCTTCCCTATCTTTGTTGTGACAACTCCTTTTTGCCTGTTGCTTAAACCCAAAACCTCAGAGTCATCCTTCCTGCCTCTTCCTCCCACATCACATATCCAACCTAGACACTCAAAATACTAAATGCATTTTGGTGGATTGATACTGTGGATACAAATTCTTTCTATCCTGCTATGCAGGCCCCTTTGCAATGTGACTTTGCTGCTCTTCTCAAGAGATGGATTTATTTTCCCACCAGTTATATCTGGACTGCCCTTGTGATTTGTTTGAAAAAATAGGATGTGGCAAAATATTATGAGACTTGGAGGTGAGGATTTTGCAGCATCACATTCCCTCTCCTGGAACACTGCCCTGAACCCCTACATAAGGGGGCTGGTCTAGTACTGGAGGATGAGCAGCTGGGTGGAGGAAAACCAAGGATCCTCAGCATGTGAAGAAACCTGTCTTGGACCTTTAACCCACTCAGCCTTCTAGTGAATGCAGCCACATGAGTGCATTCAGAAGAAACTGTCAGAGGAACCAGCTGGCCAACCCACAGAAAAAAGATAATAAATTATTTTAAGCCACGAAGTTTTGGGGTGTGTTACCCAGCCACTTCCCACCACCTGCATTGCTGCCATTTTGATTGGAACCACCAACCAGAATTACCTCAGTAGCTTCTTACTGGGTCTACCTAACATTTTGCCCTTGGCCCCTACAGTCGCCTATCAATACAGCACCCAAAGTGATCCCTTCAAAAAACAGTTGCCATATGATCCAGCAATCGCATTCCTGGGCATATATCTGGAGAAAACTCTAATTCAAAAAGATTCACGTACCCCAATGTTCATAGCAGCACTATTTACAATAGCCAAGACGTGGAAACAACCTAAATGTCCATCAACATATGAATGGATAAAGAAGATGTGAAAAATTTATATATATATATGATGGAATATTACTCAGCCATAAAAAAGAATGAAATTATGCCATTTGCAGCAACACGGATAGACCTAAAGATAATCGTACTGAGTGAAGTAAGTCAGAAAAAGAAAGACAAATATCATATGATATCATTTATATATGGAATCTAAAAAAACTAATACAAATGAACTTATTTACAAAACAGAAATAGACTCAGACACAGAACACAAATTTATGGTTACCAAAAGGGAAGGTATGGGGGATAGGTTAGGAGTTTGGGATTAACATATACACACTTCTGTATATAAAATAAACAACGAGGACCTACTGTATAGTACAGGGAACTATATTCAATATCTTGTAATAACCTATAAAGGAAAATAATCTGAAAAAATATATATATAAGTGTATAACTGAATCACTTTGCTGTACACTTAAAACTAATACAACACTGTAAATTAACTATACTTCAATTTTTTTTAATGAAATAAAAAAATACAAGCCAGATCATGTTACTCCTCTGCTACTAATCTACCAAGGGCTCCTGTTGTACTCAGATTGAAAGCCCGGGTACTTATAATATCCTGCATGGCCCAACAAGTGTTAGCCCCCATCACCACTCTAACCTCATCTCTTGGATGCAGAACTCACGGATACAGAGGTCCGACTGTGCTACACTATTTTATATAAGGGGCTTGAACATCTTTGGATATGGCCCTGGAACCTGGACTACTGTACTCTCCCTTTTCCACTCAGCTTCAACCACACTAGCTCCCTCTGTTCCCGAACACGCCAAACACGCTTCCGGTGCCTGCAGTGCTCCTCTCTCAGATATGTCCATATCTAACTCACTTGCCACCTTCAAATCTTTGCTCAGATATCACCTCTTCAGTAAAGCCCATCCTGACCACCTTATTTAAAATTGCACTTTGCGGGCTTCCTTGGTGGCGCAGTGGTTGAGAGTCCGCCTGCCGATGCAGCGGACGTGGGTTCGTGCCCCGGTCCGGGAAGATCCCACATGCCACGGAGCGGCTGGGCCTGTGAGCCATGGCCGCTGAGCCTGCGCGTCCGGAGCCTGTGCTCCACAACGGGAGAGACCACACAGTGAGAGGCCCGCGTACCGGAAAAAAACAAAACAAAACAAAACAAAAAAACCTTGCCCTTTGCATTTGCATCCTGCCCAGGACTCCTAATCGCTCGTACCCTTCCTATATCTCTTATCACCTTCCATCATTCTATAGGATTAACTTATTTATTATGCTTTTGTCAGTCTTGCTTCATGGTGGCAGAGATTTATGTCTATTTTCTTCATTGATGCCTGGCATACAAAAGATGAGATAACTGTTTGTTAAATGGATATTCATTATTTACAGGAAAGGTCATCAGGGTCTTTGATAATTCTTAAATCAAAGTTTAACAAATCATGGTGATTTTCAGAAACTCCACAAATGTTGTTTGAATTTCCCTTTTAAAATATGCTTCTGCTTCTGGGCTTCCCTGGTGGAGCAGTGGTTGAGAATCTGTCTGCCAATGCAGGGGACATGGGTTCGAGCCCTGGTCTGGGAGGATCCCACATACCACGGAGCAGCTAGGCCTGTGAGCCACAGCTACTGAGCCTGTGCGTCTGGAGCCTGTGCTCCACAACAAGAGAGGTCACGATAGTGAGAGGCCCGCGCACCACGATGAAGAGTGGCCCCCGCTCGTCGCAACTAGAGAAAGCCCTCGCACAGAAACGAAGACCCAACACAGCCTAAAATAAATAAATAAATAAATAAAATTAAAATATGCTCCTGCCATTTTGGAAAGTGGTATGGAAAATACACACTCAAATATGTTATTGACCGAATTTTGTGTTAATCAAAACAGCCTCCTCATAACTGTCATGAATTGAAGCATGGCAGCTTCCATTTTTCTTCACTGTTTTCCTATGTTTCCCCGACGCACGTTCTGCCCTAAAGCTCCTCAGCTCAGGCGAGCCTCTGCTTTCTCCAGCTAGGCTCCCATCGACCTGCTCTGGCACCTGCTATGCACTGAGCTTGGATCCCCAGAGACAACTGCTATAGTTGTTCTCTACAGAAACCAGGAACCAGACACAGCATCTGGAAACCAGGAGAAGGCAACTGGAATTCCCAGAATGATGACAAAGGGAAGGACCAGAAGTACCTAGCAGGAATGCAAAGAGTCTCCAGGAAAAAAAGAAAAAAATGGAGCTGATTAACTGACAGATTTGACCAGGTGGAAAATCGTATTGAGAAGCATTTTACAAAACTGGCAGAGAGTGTGGGAGGACCCAGTGTTAAGTTGAAGAAAAGTAGACTAAAGAAAAAAAAAGAAATAATTATTAACTACAGAAAAAAATGAAGATGCTGTACTTGAAATAAACATCATAAAAATTGGGACTTCCCTGGTGGTGCAGTGGTTAAGAATCCCACATTACAGTCGGCTAATCAACAACAAAAGTGCCACTAGAGTGTAGTGGGAAAGAAAATTCTTTTCAATAAATGATACTGACTCAAATTAAATTAAAACCCTTTAAAAGAATCCCATAGTATTGACAGGACAAATAGAGAATGTAAGAGAGACAAAAGAAACAGTGTTTAGTGCCTGGGGACCTGCTAGGGACAAGGGCTGTCAGCAGTTGCAGACAAGGTGTGGGTTTTGACTCTAAGAAAGGGACTTATTGCATCTGCTTTCTTTTTAAGCCCATCTTTGATTTTTGCAGAAAAAGGACCTACAGGTGTGTAAAACATTTTCAGTTAAGGAGGGCTCTGGAGGCATTTAGGTGGACATATTTTGCTGAATTTTGGCACGTTTCTCGGTAAATTTTAGCAGTTCTAAGACTTACTATGCTCTTCTCCTAAAGCATTCCTGGGTCCTGGTGATACTAGAAGAAATACCCTTTATTCAACTTATTTTTTATAATAGTCCTTTAAAGGGTAAATATGTTCCAAATCAGGAATGTTAACTTCTGTGTATAGCAGGAGTCTTCTTACTTTGTGTCTTTCTGAAAGTAACACTATTATTTGCTCAATTTAGTTTAACTAATTTTTCTATTATTTAAACCATTTACTGAAGCAGTATGAAATATTCCTTCATTCCAAGTTTAAGGCCCAAGAAAGAATGGTTTCTGCTCTCCTCACCCCATATCTAGGGAATTCCCAATCAAATTGAACAGTATTTTGAGAATTTATCCAAGGAAACGTAGACCTCAAAAAGATTTCAGTCTAAATGATTCTGATTTTTCTCTACCCAAACTCATAAAATTAACTTGGAAACCCTCTTGAACCTCTGATTATTTCAAACTCTAGTGCCTAGTACAGTGCCATGCTCCCTGCATACATTCAGTGTTAATTGAATTTAAATTTAAATTTAATTCAAAGTCTATGAGGGAACTAAATCTACCACATTTCTGTAGCTTTTTGCTTTACACCAAGGAGTCTTTTCCCTAGATGTACTGTAAATTAACTTCAGAACTTAATGTTTAAATGAAGGCAAAGCAACTCAATACACAGCTTGACAAAGCTGAAAATACTTCCCCTTGGATGATCAAACTGCTGTGGTACCTTTGCAGTAATTCTCCTCAGCAGAAAATCAAATGGATAATAGTCTATGTGTTTAGTATATTCTCCTCATCACAATAATAGCTCTGTTAAAACGGGTTCCAAAGGGAAACGCTATTAAGCATTTCATCAATTCACAGTAACAGTTTAGGGAGAGACTATTCATGGAGGCTTGTGCCACAGAGTGCATTTATAAAACCCAGTAACTGCTCAAATCATCTTCGACTAAACCTGAAATAGTGATGGCAGACTCTCAGCCCTTTTCACAATGGCACCTAACTTGTTTCCTCGACTTTTGTCTTCACTTGATTTTATTTCTGATGAGCAGCTCATTCTCCAGAATTAATCATCTTCCCGTGAAACAGAAGACAAACTGAATGGGAGAAAGAAGTTCCGTCCATCCAGAGCGCTGCTGAGTAAGACATGGCCTCCTTCGCTCTTCTGAGTTCTTGTTCTGACTCCTCAAGTCTCCACCATGTGTCAGGGGAAGGAGAAGGGAGGGAAAGTGTTCTTGCATGGAAGGAGAGGCCCTCTGAGGATGTCAATATGGCCCAAATGGGGCTAGGAAGAATTCCCTCCCGCTGCTTTTCTGGTTCAATATAAAAGGTCAAATATAGAAGAAAGGTATCTCTTCACCCTCAGGAGCACATTGCCCAAAGAAAATAACTACATGTTCTCACTTTAATCTTAGGCAACACAGATGAGGGCAGTCTGCCTTGGAAGAGGTCAAGAAAGGAATCTTAGTTAGATACTCCCACCATTTTTACAAGAGTTCCTATGAGTATAATTCAGACTCACCTCTTCATGTAAGGAAAAATGTCAAATATATATATATGTAATTGTGAGCTGTGTCCAAAACTGTGGGCAGCCTCTCGTCTCAACTCGAGCCCACTTAAAGCCAGAGTCAAAAACCAATCCAACTCTGTGAACCATTGGTGAGTGTTTTAGATTTACTGAAAATTGGGTGAGGTATCTCGGGAACGGCTACATGGTATACTATATGTAAAAATGACTTCTAAATCCCTAGGGAATCTCTCTGTAGTACCCACCTGTGGTAGTCAGCCTCCCAGATGGCCCCCAAGGATCTGTATTTCCTGGCATCTATGCCCTTGTGTATTTCCCTCCCACACTGAGTCAGAGCTGGCTCTGTGTGATCAGGAGTGAAAGTGATGGTGTGGTGCTTCTGAGGCTAAATCATAAAAGCCATTATAGCTCCAATGTGGCCTCTAGTATTGCTCGTCCTGGGAAAAGCCAGCTACTACATGAAGCAAACACTCAAGCATCTCCATGGAGGGGCCCACGTGGAGAACTGAGGGCTCCAACCAAGAAGCAGCACTGATTTACTGACTATGCTAGCTGGTCCTCCAGCCCAGTCAAGTTTCCAGGTGACTGTAGCCCCAGCCAGCATATGACTGCAACTGACAACTGCCCAACCAAACCTGACTGTCAGAATCTGCAAGCATAATAAATGATTATTTTGTCACTAAATTTGGGGTGATTTATACGCAACATTAGATAATTACGACGCTCCCATCTCCAACTTTCCTCTCTGGCTGCCACCGCCTTTTTCCTCGTCACCTTTTCCCCACATGACTTCTGTCCACATCTTTCTGCATCCTGAACCCTCAGAAGCAATGCCACGTCTCCTCCCTGCCCCATCCCTCCATCTCTGCCTTTTTTATGCAGAACCCTGCTCTCTCATTCCTCTCGGCAAATACAACTATCCCTTCTCTTAAAAATAGTACCTTGGGCTTCCCTGGTGGCGCAGTGGTTGAGAGTCCGCCTGCCGATGTAGGGGACACGGCTTCGTGCCCCGGTCCGTGAAGATCCCACATGCCGCGGAGCGGCTGGGCCCGTGAGACACGGCCGCTGAGCCTGCGCGTCCGGAGCCTGTGCTCCGCAACGGAAGAGGCCACGACGGTGAGAGGCCCACGTACCACAAAAAAAAAAAAAAAAAAAAAAAAAAAGTACCTTTTCTCTTTAATAATGTCAAATGATCTCCCCAGTAATTTATTTTCCTTTTACATACGTGCTAAATCTTACTTTCTTAAATTAAGACTCAGAAATGATGTCACTAGCACTTTCAGGTCCCAAATTTACTAAGGTGAAGTAAGGACTGCTCCTTACGGCTATCTCATTAAATCAAATTAAAAGTAAATAAGCAAGTGAGTCATCTCATTAAAACTAAAAGGTAAACAAACCTGAATGGTTTTTTTTCTTATTTTTCTTTGTGTGTCTTCATTATGCAGTGTTATTCTCAATTGAGAAATGTGATTTCAGTTACCCTTATTCGTTTCAGCATTTTGTAACTTATTGTGCAATATTTGCCAAGGCTTAAGAAAAATTATTTTGTCCTAATAAGAGATCTCTAACCACAGTGGTTGAAACTATTTGTTGTAACTTTTCTGGGTATTGCGGGATTTCTGAAAAATAAATAAATCTTCATTTTTTTGCTCCATTGCTGTATGCTGTATTCAAGGGCCATCTCCCCTGAAAAGTACTCGTAGAGAGAAGAGGATGAATTTATCTCTAAATTGTCCATAAACAATTCATTTTCACTCTAGTGTTCAATTTTTAAGCTACTAGGGCCTAGATTTACTTCCATTATCAAAAATACCTACTACTAGAAATGGAGAGAACTTTCAGCTTCTTTTTCCTCCCACCTTCTCTTGAAACCTTCCCAGCCTGTGGTCTTCTGTGGCAGCCTCCAAGTTCCCACAGCAAGTATCCCCCCAACACCCCTACCCCTGCCTCATTCAGGATCCCTGTCACTTCACCATTGTTTGATGCTGTTATTTGTTTCACTCTATTCCAGAGAAAGAAAAATTGACTGCCTTAGTTTATAATGCATATGAAAATGCTAAAACCAGAAAGTTTGTCATTTTTTCTAAATCTCTTTTACTCAGGAAAAAAAAAAGAAACATGTTCCTTATTTTGCAGGAAATGACAGTTTTCTGTGTGTTAAATGACAACATATAATTAAAATCAAATAATGATTCCATGGGCTTATATTATACCTGCATAAATAAACTCAAAGACATTTTAGAATTGTTCCAATTCACTCTCCATGCTCTCATTGATTTCCATAAGTTCAACCAAATTCCACATCTGTGTAGGTAAAAATGGGAATTATTACCCAAGTATTTCAGAGACAGAAAAATGGTCCTCGTGGAAGTTTCTTTCCTAATCATTGTGGTCACTCCCTTTCTCTTTTATACAAAACCCATCTAGTTTGTGTGTATTAGTCAGGGCTCTCCAGAGAAACAGAACCAGTAAGATGTATATAGACATACAGAAAGAGACTTATTATGAGGGGCTGGTTCCTGCAGTCATGGAGGCTGAGAAGTCCTATGATCTGCCATCTGTAAACTGGAGGCTCAGGGAAGCAAGTGGTCCCCTTCTGAACCCCAAGGCTGGAGAACCAGGTGAGCCAATGGTGTAAGACCTAGTCGAGGACAAAGGAGTACAAGCTAGTGGAGAACCAGGACCGCTGATGTCTGGGAGCAGAGGAAGAAGGGTGTCCCAGCTTAAGCAGACAGCTCGAGCCATCCCTTCCTATGCACTTTTATTCTCTTCAGGCCCTCGATGGGTTGGATGATGCCCATCAGCATCAGAAGGAGGGCGATCTGTTTTACTCTGTCTACTAATTTAAATGCTAATCTCTTCTAGAAACACCCTCACAGACACACCCAGAAATAATGTTTTACCGACTATCAGGTTATCCCCTTAGCCCAGTCAAATTGGCCAATGAAAAGAACCATCATGATGTGTTTTATCATGAAACATGAAAATTCAGATGCCAGTAATGGTAAATTCAAAAGTAGCAATCACCCTGGTGTTAATCCCAAGATGTTTAAAAAAAGAAAACCATGCCATGTTAGCAGGTATGTGCAAGGAGAGAAAAGTGAAGAAGAGGGAGAAAGAATATAAATCAAAGCAATCACATGAAGAGCAAAATTCTTTAACATTTTTTATCAGTAAAGGGTCCAGAACTGTCCTGTGCTGCTGTCCAGTAGAACTTTCTATGATCATGTGGAGTATTAAGTATTTGAAATGTGGTTAGTCCAACTGAGGAACTGAATTATTTAATTTTAATTAATTTAAACTTAAATGTAAATAGCTTTGTGGATATGGGGCCGCTATATTGGCCAATGCAGGTTTAAAAGCTAAAAGGGACCTTGTTTTTCTTAGTGTCTACAGGGGTCTGGCCCAGAGCAGTTCTAGAGACACCAAATGGTGAAGAGAGAGCACAAGATGAAACATTTAAAAACATGTTGTAAAGCAATTATACTCCAATTAAAAAAAAAATACTACCAAAAACAGATGTATTCTGGTCTTGTTTGCTCCATGAGATTGAACAAGTTATTTGGCCCGTTGTTTCCTATCTGTGAGTGGGGAGGGTAACTGTCTGGCCCCTTTCATCGATTTCCTATAACTCTCCAAATGAGATCACCAACAAGAAAACCCAATATTGTAGTTCAGTCATTCAGGGGTAATGTGCTGTTGTTTATTGACTGAGGGTGAGTCCAAAAATGGAAAGCAGGAAGAAAAAGTTTGACTTTACTTAAAACTAGCTCTGTTAAATCAGGACGCCTGGAAGCAAACCATGAGAAGATCTCCATGCTGGTGGTATACTAAAGAAGTGCTCCCAGGAGAAACCAGGAAGAGACCAGGAAGCAGGACAGGAAAGGGGAGAAAGACAAAGTCCCAGCCTTAGCCTGACCCCCAGGACAGCTCTCAAGGGTAAATTACAGCTCAGAGTTTGTCTCAGCTGGAGGCAAGGAAGCTGGACTTTCACAGCCCCCAGTCACAACCTAGGGGCTGCCCCAGAGGATGTAAACTTCCGAGTACTTTCAGCTGTGTGTATGTCTGTGTTTGTCTGTTCCCTTGCACATGTACATAAGCATGGATGCTGCAGGCAGTTTGGAGCAGTTCCAGCAGCCAACATAGAGGCAAGAGAGTCATCACACGGACTGGCCATGGGAAGGGCACAAAGACATGGTAAAGGGATCCCAGGGATCTGCAGGGTCTGGAGCCCTGAACAGAAAGGGATCCATTAACTAACAAAGAATGGACAAGGGAGACTTGACAGAGAAATCCTAGAAATGAATAAAATGTCTGCATAAAACTGCTGACAGTATGAATAGAAAGAGCATTTAGCTATAGCAATTAGTCAGAGGTGTGCTCTAGATAAATGTTCTAGGGCTTTTAAGTTTTCCATCTTTTTGGTTAAACTTCCCATATTCCAGAAAAGAAATAAAATGTTTTCGGTTTTAAAGAAGAGTCACTTTGTTTTTCTAGCTCATAAAACAAAGATACCAAGCTTCCCTGATGGCACAGTGGTTAAGAATCCACCTGCCAATGCGGGGGACATGGGTTTGAGTCCTGGTCCGGGAAGATCCCATATGCCACGGAGCAACTAAGCCAGTGCACTACAACTACTGAGCCGGCACTCTAGAGCCCGCGAGCCACAACTACTGAGCCCACACGCCACAACTACTGAAGCCCGCGCACCTAGAGCCCATGCTCCGCAATGAGAAGCCACTGCAATGAGAAGCCTGCACACCACAACAAAGAGTAGCCCCTGCTCGCCGCAACTAGAGAGGAAGCCCGCGCACAGCAACGAAAACCCAACGCAGCCAAAAAATAAATAAATAATAAAAAAACAAAAAAACCCCACTAATATCTTATCAATTTAGGAAAGAATATGAAGTTAAACATTAGATTTACTACAGACAAGTCAAACTTGAATGGCCTGTCTACTAAGCACGTTTTGTTTCTGGCCTCTAACTTTCACCTTCAACCTAAAGCAGCTATACTTCCACAGCTTTGTGTTTTCATTGTTTTCTTTTCTTAATTAAAAGGATTGTTTCCAGGAAATAATGGAATCCACTCTGATCTGTTCTCTTGGCCCAATGCTAATTTTTTCCTACCTCTTATTTTGATACAGTAGTACCTCATTCCTGAGTTTACTTTCTCCTCCAACAGCTTAGATGAGAATTTAATATTATATTATTTTTTCTTTGATACTCTGGTACATTCCTTTAAGAAGTATAGGTTGTAAAGAGGTCATGTTTATATTCATACATATTCTTCACAGATTTATACTTTAAAACTACAAACAAAAATGGGAGCAATCACAATTTTACAACAGTTGGTCATGGAGCCTAACAATTTTTCAGTTACCTTTAAGATGGAAATAAAAATGAAATACACATATTAATTTAAATGATATCAGCAATGCTTAAAGTTTTTCATTGCTTGAAAAGCAGACTTTAATATCTGATATGTACAATATACTTAATTCCAAGGAATATTTGACCTGAAATATTATCCTAAATATTAAGTTTATCCAATTTAAGAACTGTACCCCTTCATATTTTAAAAACATTTCCCCAGTAAATTAAGTGAAATTCTAGTATATAATTTCTATTTTTCTATTTTCTATATAATTTCTATTTTTCTGATTCTATTTTTCATAAAATATTTGCTCCAAGGGAGGAAAAAAAAATAAGCTCTGGGATATATTTTTTTTTTATCTCACACTTGAGCTAACTCTTTACAAAGAAAATATCAACATTGGTAGAGTAATAATAACCAAAATAATAACAAATCTCAAGTAACAGGTATTAAAAACATTCATTATTTTACTATAAATATCACAAAGTAAAGTCAAAGTGTCATGCAGCATCCAAAAATGTACAAATGTGATTATTTATCTGCATTGAGTTTTTAGCAAATTGCCTGTTTTAACCAGATCCAAATATCCCTAAAACTTTTTATTTTCCTTTATAATTTTCCTATCCAAATTTTAACCATTATATCCAATATTTTGTTGCTTTTTCCTTTAGCTTTACTATCCCAGGTCCTGACTACACCAAGTGCCTTCACAATATCCATATACCTAAGAAAAACCATCTATCAAACTGTGGGATAAATAACAGGAATGGTTAGATACATACGGGATAGTCCTTTCATTATGGAGTCATAAGGTAATGGATGAAAAGGATAGATTGCAGTAAGTCCTACCTAGAGAAATATAACTATCAGGAAAATCCAACCACAGTCTTTAAAAAGGCACAGCTTTTGAGTGACAGGTTAACCTCCCCTTCACACACATGCACGAATACAAGACTGATCGGTATATGGAAAAATACATGTTCAACCTTAATCAGAAATAAAGAAATGCAAATTTTAAAAATTAGACATAATTTCTTTAACCTTCAGATCGGCACAGATCAAAAAGTTTTAAACTGTAAAAGGTAGAAAAAGCGGGCTTCCCTGGTGGCGCAGTGGTTGAGAGTCTGCCTGCCGATGGGACACGGGTTCGTGCCCCGGTCCGGGAAGATCCCACATGCCGCAGAGCGTCTAGGCCCGTGAGCCATGGCCGCTGAGCCTGCGCGTCCGGAGCCTGTGCTCCACAACGGGAGAGGCCACAACGGTGAGAGGCCCGCGTACCGCAAAGAAAAAAAAAAAAAAGGTAGAAAAAGTGAAGGGAAATAGGCATTCTCATATCCTTCTGTTCAGAGTGTAAATATGGCAGCTTCATATTTTTAGATACAAATATTCCTTTTCCCAGCAGTTCCTCTGTTGTGAATCTGCCTTACAGATATACTCATAAAATTATGTCATGGTATATCTATGGGCATATTCATCTTGTTATCTGTATAATACCTAAAAATATATAACTAAAACCTAGACAAACTACAGATACATACTATATTATGCAGTATACTCTATACATAGTACATATATTACTATCTGAATATAATCTATAGTATATACACATTAAATATATACTATATAAATAGATATGCTATCAATAGTATATAAATATAGATATATAGACATGACTATATATATGTATGGTTAATATATATAGTTGGAATATGTATTATATAATATTTTTAGATAAAGCCTAAAAATGCATCTGGGAGGTGACTTTAGGTAGAGAAACTAAGCCTGATTTTTTCTTTCTGTTCCATTTAAATATCCAGAATGTATGTATAACTTTTATTTAAAAATGAAAACTCAGAAGCAATTCTGGAAGTAGCAATGGAACACTAGGAAGATGTAGGACTCAGTCATTCACTCTCAAATATAAGCCCCATAATTATTAAGGGCTGAGATATCCAACCTCCTTTGTAATAGAGGCTTCCCCAGTGTTTCCCAGGACATGGAGTTGTCTGGCAATTAACTAATGTCCAATAATGATGTGTAAATTACTAGATTCATCCCATGTGCAGCTTCTGCCACCAAACTAATGGTTTGTTTAACAAATGGCTGATGTCTCCATTAGAGGCTCTTCTGTTTCTAAACTGCACTTGTTGCATTTGGCAAGTGCCCCAGCATGGGTGTTTGCTGACTGGCACTGCTTGATACCTGCAACAGCATAGGTGTGCTCTACAGTGGAGGGCAGTATCGAGGGGCTGTTAGAGAAGGCCCCCAGCTTCTGAAAGTTCGGGGGGGCTCAACTGCAGACCAAGCCTATGGCTTAACTTTCTTCCCCTTGTTGGTCTGCTTTTCTGTCCATCCATCCATCCACCAGGTGTTCAATGAGCTTACACTATGTGCAGATAATGTTCTGGGTACTAGAAAAGACTAAAACCAATGAAAACCCTGCCTCCTGGAGCTGACATCCTACTAAAATGATGTGTAAAACAAGAAATTAGAAAACAGTTAATTTAGACCATGTTTGATGGTGATAAGTATGGTCAGGAAAGTCCTCCCTGAGACGGTGACCTCTGAGTGAAGATCTGAAGGAGGTGATGGAGCAAGTCTGAAGATATGTGAGAGGAAGAATGTTCCAGGTGATGCAAACAGCAAGGGGGCGAGCCCTTCCATGAGAGTGTGCCTGGAAAGTTGGGGCACAGCAAGGAAGTGAGGAAGAAGAACAATGAGGTGAAAATAGATAACGGGCTGGCTGGAGAGGCCCACACTAGGTAAGGCCTTATAAATTATCATAGGACCTTGGGCTTTTCCTCTAGGCCAGATGAAAAGACATTGAAAGGTTTGAGCCACGAAGCAACTTGCAATGACTTACATTTTTAAAGAATCACTCTCGCCCAGTGGTTCTCAAATGGGGGCAATTCCCTCTCCACCACCACCAGTCAGGGGATGTTTTGCAATGTCTGGGAACATTTTTGATTGCGTGACTTAGGGCAGGAAGGTGTTACTGGCATCTAGTGAGGAAAGATGCTGCCAAGCATCCTACAACTCCCTGCAACAAAGAATGATGTGGCTCAAAATGTTAAAAAGGTGCCTAGGTTGAGAAGAGCTGTGCTGCACTATGAGCAGAACGTAAGGTGGGCCGGGGAGAAAACAAGCAGCAAAGTCAATCAACTCGATGCAAACCAGATGAGAGAGTATGGCTTGGACCAGCTGGTAGAGGTGATGAGAAGCGGTTCGTTTCTAAATGATTTCTGAGCATGGATTCCATATGACTTGTAAATGGTTGGATGCAAAGTACAACAGAAAGGCAGGAGTCAGTAGTGAGGGGGAGGTTTCTGGTCCTACTCTGCCTTTTGAACCCTGTCTTCTCTAATCCTTGTTTTCTTCACTCACCACATGTCCTCAACCTCCCTGTCCTCCCCATCAATGCTCTGTCCATGCTCTGTCCCACCACATCTGGTTCTACACCATGGCTTCTAACTTTCATCCACTGCATTTCACACCTTTCCCATTCCTCAAACACTGTGCTAGACCACGCCTGCTCAGTCCACACCCAGACTGCTACAAAATCATTTTTCATTATATCACACTGTTGATCCGGAGAACTTTGTTCCCCACATCAACTGCCCCCAAAATGGCACAGTAAAAACTCAGTTAATTTCTAAACTTTCTCTTCCATTCACCTTCCATTCCAAGCATACCGACTTTACCATCTCCTGAACGGACCTCATACCATTCCTTCCCTCTGGAATTTCCTCTGTCCCTTTGCCTCTAAAATCGTTTTGAAAGCCCAACCATGCAAAGTCTGGCTCAATCAACGCCCATCTTTCTAAAACGGCTTCCATGTTTAAGCCTGGATAATTCTGTTCACGCCTCTACCAGGAAGCTGGCTAGATGACTATTTGGTGGAATGCTTTGAAAATTATTGTTCCGCTGATTTACGTGTATATGCTAGAATATTCTGCAAGTTTGGTAAAGAAAAAAGAATTATACATTTTTGTACCTTTCCCTGAGATGCTATATAGAGCTGCTGCCCACACAGAGACATTAATTAAATGCTTTGACTTACTGACTAATGAAAGAAATGCTGATATGTTTATTATATAAGAACATTTTGTATACAAAAATTTTTAAAGGCACATGGTTGGATAAATGACATAAAATATGCCTACTTATGGCTCACTTTCTCTTTTAAAACAATAAATTTTCCACCAAAAGAAATAAGAACACAATGCCAAGAGAACTAGAAATGTATTTAGTGAGTGGAATGCTCAAGACAGGAAATGGAGAATACTGATAAAAGAGGACAGCTCATGATAAATGCATAGGCATTGTATTCATTTTCACTGTAGGTGCTGTTACCTGGCTAAATGGCTAACCAGAAGGACCGCAGGCACAAATCAACGAAGTTGAAATGCCAGTCAGCCTGCTCTAGTCTTTTTCACGAGTGCCCTCAATGGTTTCTGTGGGCACAATGGCAGCAGGCATTCAATTTTAGCAGGAAGATAACCTCAGGTCTCACACAGCCCGTCTCCTCAATAGGTAACACAGCCTCAGATCCGTAGATAATGCTGCTGACAACCTGGCCTCCTCTCCTCCAGTTATCTTGTCCTTCACCTGCTCTGCCACTCACTCCCAAGGCCATCCCTCAGCACTGCCGTCACCAACAAACGCCACTCCACAGCCCCACGGTAGCCTCTTCGTTGGTCTCTCTTCTTCACCCTTTGGCTCCTATACAGTGTGCTGTGAACACAGCAGCCAAGGGATAAAACAGAAGGTAGATCACTTCTCTCCTGCTCAAAACATCCCAATGGTTCCATCTCACTCAAGACACCACACGAAGTCCTTACAATCACCTCCAAGGTCTTACAGGACCCTGACCCTTATTATTTCTCTAATCTCATCTCCTAAAACTCCCCCTCACTCACTCTCCTCCAATCACCCTGATCCTTTTGGTGTTCTGCCAGCACACCCAGCCTCAAGGCTTCCGTCACTGCTGTTCACCCCCTGCTTAAAATGCTCTTCTCCCAAATTACTCACTTCAACGTGGGTGACTTTGACCTTCTGTGCTCGTTCTATTTAACGAAGTTGTACCTCCCCCAATATTCCTCTCCCTCTTCCCCTTTTTTTCCGTGTAGCACTTGCCAACATCAGAATTGCAACGTAACTTTTTAATTATTTTTATTATTTACTGTCTTCCTCCACTAAAATATAATTTCCATAGGGCAGGGATTTGTGTGTGTGTTCTCCACTCCTATACCTTCAGCATGTAGGTGGGTGCTCAATAAACGGCTGCATAGATGTTGCCCGCGGTGCCTATGCTTATGTATTTGCACACACATTTATGTGCATGCACCCGCATACACACACCCATAGTCAAGCGTGCACATGCATAAATTGGGATTACAGCAGCATCGATTGAAGGATAAGAGCCTTCAAAAACCTCCCACTTTCCTTTGGCTCGGTTTTTCACTGTTCACTCCTTAATTCAAAGGCTATGGAAATCACACCTGCATAAGGGACAAAATGACCAAGTCAAACTCTCCCTCTATCGATTCATTTAAGGCAGACTCCACTCCTGAAACGCCCAAGTTTTCCACATACTCACATCTCTAACTTTGCAAAGCCTGATGTTTCAAGCCTTTGCAAGCAGAGATCCAAATAGCATCCCCATCTACTTGATAAAAAGAAATAACTGGCTTTATCTCTGATAGAGCATGGAATTGACTTTTATACATTAGTCATTCAACCTTGAACTGAATTTTGACAGGCTCTGCAGTGTGCTGAATTGCTCCCGCAAGGATGAGAAGTATACATTCCTTATTAAATGTGTAACAGAACTCAATAAGGCCTGTCATTTTCCACTGCAGAGATGAACTTGAATTAAAGCAGAATTAATTCGGCTAACTTAAGCAGAAGTCTAATACCAAGTTTATTTCAGTTAAGGTAGAAGATAAATAAATCAAATTCCTATGCAAAGCTCTGTAGTAGTTCAAACAATAATCTCTGATTCAAAAGGATAGCTGGAAGTACGTCAGAATCAAGAATTTTATGACTCCTTTGCAGCCCACAGAAATGCTTAGATGAATGGCACATGTTAAAAAGAAGTGAACTATATTTTGAGAAAGGACATATTGTGGCAGAAATGAGCCTGTCCTTAAGACAGCTCTTCTGTATACTCTCCAGCAAAGTGGACAGCTGGGGCATGTGCGGAGCAGGCCTCTAACACTTACTGAGCATCTGCTATGAACATCTCATTACATCCTTTTAACATACGAATCCTCTTACGTTTCCTGCTCATTTCCCTTTTTATGTCTAATTATGCCTTTGCTTTCTTTAAGACTCTGCAGGTGTACGACTCACAACACTCCTACCCCAACAGTCCTCATTCTCCCCTTAGGTCACCTCACTGTTCATTATACCCTGCTATTTGTAGATTTCAGTCTGATTTCATCATTTATGCATTTGCCATGTACCATAACACCACATACACACACACACAGAGTCATGATTCATCTTTCCTTCATTAATAAAAACTTAACCTGATGGATTATTATTGTACAGAACTGGTCTTGGGTAACATCTTGAAGTAGCTGCTTTTGGCTTTTACCAAATCCAGCTTTGCCTTATTTGAATTCTTCCCACTTCCCCAAAGTGGCAACAACCTTCACAATTCCCCAGCTGCCCAGCACTGTCATGGCTGGTAACCCAGGCCTGCAGTCTGAAGGTATCAATCTGCGTTCTTGATCCTTGTCTTTCTCCTCCTCCTACCTACTCTACAAAAAGCAGATCTGTTCTGTGTCCTAGTCTCTCTGTGCCTTGGGCTCTGATAAATTAAAACATGTCAACATCAAATGAGTAAGACTCTCTATCCAAGCAAAATATCTGTAGTATACAGGAAATCATCTAAGCAGTAAATAACCCATTAGGAAGGGGAAAAAGGAAAGAAAACAGGTCTGAAAATACCAAATAAAACAGCAGAGGTCAATCCAGAAGCCATCTGGGAGCCAACAAGCTTTCCATAACTTATCAAACCACATCGCCAGATGACAGCCAACCCACCTCCTTACTGGAGCAGCCTCGGCAAACTCATATCAGTGCTCCCTGTCAGCATCATTTGAAGGCATTTCACCAGAGCCCACCTCTAGGTCCTTACTTCTCTCTATGTCCCTTTTATTGAACTCAACAAGTCAGACCTTCAGAAGCATGTGTAGAAAATACCTGATGCGGGGTGACCATCACCGCCACATTCACTCTAACTTTAAACAGGACTGCTACTAAGTCCTGATAGAGAGAACGGAATCCTAAGGTCATCCTATCCATGCCTAACTGTTCTGCTGGACTTCTGAGAGTGACTTATCCTTGGAATCTCAATTCCTGGACTTTGCCCAGCTTTTTGGACCCCCATTGCCTCTCTCTGAGCCCCTAATGCAACTGCTTACCTGCTTCATACTACCCTTTGGATACTAAGTTCTGTTTGGAACTTCTAATCCCTAAAAGGTAGCTTTTTACCCCAATCATTCCAGAACTTGCCCTTCACTTAACAGGTAAATCTGCTTCTGGTTCTTGGTCCCTCTACATGTCCCTCTCACTGTAGTTAAGGAAGTGCTACATCCTGCTAGTTCCAGAGAGAACAGTCTTGTCTTCCCTATCAGGCTTCCACTACCATATAAACAAAGATCATGACATAAGACTCTATATAGCATCTTCTTCTCCACTCTGTTCATCTCATTTTCCTATGGTATTCCAAGCACTCTACTATGGAGTACTTTACTGAGAATAGGAATCAGTCCTATTCTTCTGAAATCAGTGAGTCAGAAGATTATTTTAGTGGTCTGGGCATTTGGCCACAATGATGGTAGTCTTTATGGACAATTCATACCAAATTCAGCTAGCCTTGGTCAATAATAGAAGATTGCTAAGAAGTGGTAAAGAAGGGGTATGTAAAGATAACAAGATTTGTTCTTTTTTTTTTTCTTTTTTTTTTTTTTTGCGGTACGCGGGCCTCTCACTGTTGTGGCCTCTCCCATCGCGGAGCACAGGCTCCGGACGTGCAGGCTCAGCGGCCATGGCTCACGGGCCCAGCCGCTCCGCGGCATGTGGGATCTTCCCAGACCGGGGCACGAACCCGTGTCCCCTGCATTGGCAGGTGGACTCTCAACCACTGCTCCACCAGGGAAGCCCTTGTTCATTTTTTTAAAGTGATCTTAAAGGTTTATTCAAAAAGTTACTCAGAAGTATAGGGCTAGGTGAGAATAGTTAAATGCCACACCCATCCAAAGCAAAACCACATAAATCACGTATACTTTACATTCTATGTATCTTTATTCTCTTCAAGGTGCTTTCATATAACAAATCTAGTAAAATTTCTATCCCCACTCATTGATCCAGAGTATATCCACAATTTGATCTTGAGAAAAATAGTATGGACTAGGACACTTCCTGACATATCCCATCCCACAGAGCTAAGCCCTGTAAGGATGTTTTCTCCTCTGGGTTTGCTGCCTCACAAGTAGTGCAGGTGATCACAAGCTATTTATCTTTATTTCCAAAGCACTCTGGGAGATCAGAAGAGATGAGAATTGATTAATGCTCTCTATGAAAAGTTCAATAACTGTTTAATCACAGCTTGGAAATAAAGCAATGCTTCTGATATTTTACAAATTAATTTAACGTTGCATTAAAAATAAAATAGGCCGTAAATTGTGCTGTGCAGGGATAATCAATGGCTCATTATCTTTGCTTCTAGCAAAACGCACTGATTCTTTTAAAGCCATTAATGAGCAGTATTGGGCACTACACAGCTGCAAATGTGTTCAAGTATTATTGATCCTACATTTATAAAACTAATCTCATCTGGGCAGAATTTATGAGCAATAATAATGCAAACTCTTCTCAGTTTATACCAAAGAAATAAAGAAAATTTATGTGCATAAGGCAAGATTCTAAGATCACTGGGGGGAAACAATTTCTGAGCGCTTATTCTATTCTGCTGCCACCACATAACAGCACTTAATCACTGTTAAACATAAACCTAATAAGACATCATCAGTGGTGACCAATGAAATGTTAACAGAGTCTTTCCATATAACCAAACCATTATGGCTATTCCATAATTTGGATTGATGTCACCACTTTCTTTAGACGTTACTAGGACGTTATGCACAGATTATCAATAAGGTTACTTCTATATTCTTTCATATTTTATGACATAATGCTTACAAATATTTTGCTACTAAAACAGAAACTTTGAGTTAGGTTGCTTTCATTGTCCAACTTTGTCAAGTATGTGTTGCCCATGTGTCCAACTGCTTGTTAGATATCTCCCCCTTGGAGGTCCTTTAAGCTCCTCAAACCTATTATGTCCAAACATCGTGGGCCAGCTCCTAGGAAGGGAGGGTAGCCATGGAGTCTTGGGACCTAGCTTATCCAGGATGCCAGGGTGTGGGAAGAAGGCAGAACTGACCATTACAGCCTCTTTAGAGGGAGAATGGTGGGAGAATGGAGAATTCCCCGCAAATAGAACGGAGGATGAAAATGGCAATCTAACCACTCCACCATGTATCAGATTTCTACGTTCTATTTTATTTTCATTGCTGCAAAACAGAAGTAAAACTCAACTATTCTCAGGCGATACCAAGGACTGCTTTACAGTGAAACTGTAAGTAATCACCAAGATGTATCATAAAAGGGGGACACATTTTGCTGAAAGCTGCCAGACTGGCTCCCTCCCATGCTTTTGTGGAGCTTCACCAGTTTTGTTAAGCCAGTTCTGAAATGCAAAGATTTAACATCCTCCTTTTACTAACTACCCTCATCTCAAATAGCAGGAACGAGAAATAACAACAATGCAGATAACAAAAGTGTGTAGAAATTGCCAACATTTGTTAACTCTCTTTAAAACCATATCTTGACGTTTCAAACAACTAATCATGTTGCACCTTTCAGGGGGTTTCAGATTGCTGCCACTAACACTGGCAGCCTCCTGACCAGAAAGCTCAGGGAGAGAAAGCAGAATGTGATCTCTCATCTCAGCATTTCAAGGCCCCAACAGGCAGATTAATGCCATCCCCATCTAGCAATGGTATGAAGCAATGTGACAGATTTCAACCCCTTTCCTTACATGGTGTTTAAAGGAACGTTCTTGCCTACTTCTAATTATAGAACCACAAATAAAAACTCACTCCCAACATGTCCTCAAAAAGATTGCCAAACTTTCCATCAGCTGTCCAACAGATTCAGAGCCAGATGAGGTCAACACTCAGTCACACTTGGCAAGTGTGAATCTGAAAACACCCACGTTTCTCAGGAATGGATCAAAAGGGAGGCAAATTCAGAGGGTGAATGAGGCCAAAACAGGACCTGAGCTGAGGTAAGACAGTAGGTGCAAACCAGAGGGAGCTCAACATCTCCGAGCTGTCCCCCAGCTAATCCAGGAGGGGGCAGCAGAGTGATAGCCCGGGTCTCTAGCCGTTCCAAGGGGCACACCCAGGATATCAAACAAAGAATTTTTCTCTTTTTCACCTAGTACCTCCGAAGACAAAGCTATCTTTGCCACTTAACTGCTTTCAGCCTTTGAACATGTCAGGCTCACAGGCAAGGAAACAAGCTAGTGGGAGTTTCTGAGATCACATATACTTGTAAACACTGTTGGCCTAATCATAAGTTATTATATTTTGGCACAAGTGAGTTTAAAGTAGATAACTAAGGTCCCAAACCAAGGGTTTAAGCTGAGTAAGAACTTTGAATTATAATACATCTACAACCCTTCTCAAACTTTAGTATGAATGAAAATTACTTACGAATCTTGTTTTTTTGTTTGTTTGTTTTGGTTTGGGTTTTTTTGTGGCACGCAGGCCTCTCACTGTTGTGGCCTCTCCCATTGCGGAGCACAGGCTCCGGACGCGCAGGCCCAGTAGCCATGGCTCACAGGCCCAGCCGCTCCGCGGCATGTGGGATCTTCCCAGACCGGGGCACAAACCCGTGTCCCCTGCATCAGCAGGTGGACTCTCAACCACTGCGCCACCAGGGAAGCCCATGAACCTTGTTTTTAAAGCACAAGTGTACAAGAAAAAATGCTCATCATGCAGATTCGGAAAATGTAAATCAAAACCTCAGTGAGAGGTTTACCACTTCATACTCACTAGGATGGCTAAAATCAAAACAACAGACAGTAACAAGTGTTGACAAGTATGTGGAGAAATTGGATTGTGAAATGGTGTAGCCACACTGGAAAACAGTGTGGCAGCTCCTCAAAATGTTAAATACAGAGCTACCATATGACCAAACAATTCCATTCTTAGCTATATACCTGTGTTTGTCTGCTAGGGCTGCCATAACAAAATACTTCAGACTGGGTGGCATAAAGAAAAGAAATTTGTTTTCTCACTGTTCTGGAAGTTCAAGACTAAGGTACCAGCAGGGCAGGAGTCTCCTGAGACCTCTGTCACTAGCTTGCAGATGGCTGCCCTCTTACTGCCTCTTCACATGGTTGTCCCTCTGTGCACACACACCCCTCTAATCTCCTTTTCTTATAAGGACACTGGTCAGATTGGATTAGGGCCCACCCTAAAGGCCTATTTTAACTTAATCATCTCTTTAAAGGCCTGATCTACAAGCACAGTCACATTATGAAATACTGGGGGTTAGAGCTTCAACATATGAATTTGGTGGAGACACAAATAAGAATAGAACATATGTCTACACAAAACCTGTATTTGAATGTTCACAGCAGCAATATTCACAGTAGCCAAAAGTGGAAGCAAACCAAATGTCCCTCAGCTGACAAATGGATAGAGTATATCCATACAGTGGATTATTATTGGGCAATAAAAAGAAATAAAATATTGATTTATGCTACAACATGGATAAACCTTGAAAGCGTTCTGCTAAGTGAAAGAGGCCAGTCACAAAAGGCCATATATTATTCCATTTATATGAAATTCCATTTATATGAAATATTCCATTTATATGAATTATTCCATTTATATGAAATATTCAGAATAGGCAAATCCATAGAAAGTCAGTTAGTGGTTTCCAGAATCTGGAGGGAGGTGGGTATGGGGGTGACTGTTAATGGGTTGAGTTTCTTTGGGGGGTGATAAAATGTTCTGAAATTATTTACTGGTGGTGGTTGCCCAACTTTGTGAATATACTGAAAACCATCGAATTGTATACTTTAAAAGGGTGAATTTTATGGTCTGAGAATTATTTTTTAATAAATATATCACTTAAATTGAAAACAATGGGTACATTCTAGGCCCCAGCTACAGAGTTTCTGATTCATATCTGCAGAGGGTCCAGAAATCTGCATTTTAAACAAGCGTTTCCACCCCAAAGATTATGCTGAATTATGTTGGAGATATAATAGGCTAAAAAGTTGGTCATGTGGGGCTTCCCTGGTGGCGCAGTTGTTGAGAGTCTGCCTGCCGATGCAGGGGACATGGGTTCGTGCCCCGGTCCGGAAAGATCCCACATGCCGCGGAGCGGCTAGGCCTGTGAGCCATGGCCGATGAGCCTGCGCGTCCAGAGCCTGTGCTCTGCAATGGGAGAGGCCACAACAGTGAGAGGCCCGTGTACCACAAAAAAAAAAAAAAAAAAAGTTGGTCGTGTGGAGGCTACTTTGAATGAATAGTCACCTTCAGGGTCACCCTGAGTGGGAAAGAACTAAAATATACAAGCCTGCACTTGAACAGGTGGTAAGGGAGAAGCTACAGCTTTGAGCCCTGGATGTCCTGGGAAAATAGAGCTCAAATTCAGAGACAGTCAACTCAAGTGCTCGTTTGCTGAGAATTTACATAAAACCAAATGTGTACAGTTTAAACAGTAGAAAATTTTGCACTGGAGAAGAATACAGACTCTGCCCTTCCCAGCTTCATCTCTGAGGCAGATAAAAAAAAAATTACCACTGTCAAAGAATAATAGAAAAGTTACTTTAGAAGAGCAAGGTGGCCCTGGATTTTATTAGCTATTATTGGATTCTTTTAACTATTACTGAGACCGTTTGCAGGCACACAATGCCAAGGTGTGGAGTTAAGGTTCAGGTTAAAAATAAGATACAGGATTCAGAATTCTGTCCCTCTTTCTATAAAGAGTATAAGTGTATAAGGCCTGAGTAGCCCTACAAAATAATCATGTTTCTTCCCAGCACATGTGTTTGATAGAAAGCTAATGAGAGAATGGTCAAATTATATAACCTGTAAATATTATCATAAAAAAGCAGGCAAACATCACAAACAAATCAATTCATGGAAGACTTTCCCCAGTTCTCAGCAAAAAAAAATTAAGTTGTGGAAAGTGTGATAGCCAGCCTCCCAGATAGCCTCCTGGTATCCCCACTGCTGTATAGCCCCTTCCCACATCGACCAACAGAACACAGCAGAAGTGATGGTATATCACCTCCACCATTAGATTGTAAAAGACATCATGGCTTCCACCTTGGTCACTCTCTTTCTTGTATCACACAGTCTGGGGGAAACCAGCTCCCCTCTCATGAGAAACCCTAGGGACAGGCTCTTAAGGAACTGGGACTCTTTTTTTTTTTTAGGAACTGGGACTCTTGCTAGCAGCCATCTTGTTAGCAGACCATCCCGCCCCAGACAAGCCCTCAGATGCCTGCAGCCCCAGTCAACAGCTTGACTGTAACCTCGTGAAAGATCCTGAGCCAGAATCACCTAGTTAAGTCACTCTCAGAAACTGTGTGAGATAAATGTTTATTGTCTTCGTCTTCTACATTTGGGGGTAATTAAGTTTGGGGATCATTTTTACAAATCAATAGATAACTAATACAGCAAGTTAATATTGTTGTTTATGCTATACTGTTTTAATCAATTGCACCTAATATTTATTGTCTGCTAGAGAGACAACAACATATATAAAACAAGTAACTAATGGTATGAATGCAAAAGTCAGGAACCACCACCCATGAGGAGGGGGAGTAATGTGATGGGAGAAGGTTTTGAGTCAAGGCAGACCTGGATTCAATTCAGGCTCCACTACTTTCCTGGTGAGTGACCTTGGGCAAGTTTCTTAAACTCTCCTAACATTCAACTGGGGATAATGCCTTCCTCGTGGGACTTTTAGAAAGTTTAAATAAATGATCACATGTGTGAAACACTCAATGCAAAAAGGTGTTCAACAAATGTTGATTTCTCCTCCATCCTTGTTGATAGTTTACTGCAATTTCAGTCACCAATAGTGACATAATCATCATGTTTTCTTCTAGCCAAAGTGTTTCTAATTAGATATCACAAAATAAAATATAACACTCTTTCCTAACATTTTATAGAAAAGGAACTTGACTTCTAGTTACATCAGTTGAATTTGTTGAGAATAATTGGATCCTATGACTAACGTGGGACATATTCTCATTCGTTAATCACATACATGTAGCAAGAATAAATAACATATTAAAGTTAACTCCTTAGAACACCAACTTCCTTCCTTAGTCTCACCTTCAGATATGGCCAAATTAATTAATTAATTTATTGAAAAAGTAGAATATATATCTTCTTTTTTTATTCATCTATTTTCAGTAGGGGCAGAAACTATTTTTATATTAGCCATTTTGAGCAAGTATATTAAAAAATTTTGACCTGACATGTAAACATTTTATAAACATTCAGTTTTCACTTCCTCGGCAGGAGTTTTTAGAAGCGCAGGTGGAACCCTCTCTGTCTAGCCCGCCTTGTGGCCTGGGCCCCTGATTCCCGCCTGTAGCTGATGGTCACTAGTGGACATGGCTGCCTGGGACCTGCCCTCCCTCTGGGTGGCTCAGCTCACCCCAGAATCTCACACTCGCTTTATTCATGAGGATATAAATCACCGCAGGTTTATACAGTTAGAAATTTTTTTCACTTGCAGACTTACAATTTCCAGAAATCAGGAGTGGAGGCCTCTTCTATAACTGCAATGGAAGCTAAACGCTTACTCTTTTCTTTAGGCTTAAGGCTGTCCCTGAACACAATTATTTGCAAAAGAAAGAAGTTCTTAACTCACTTTAAAATCCTTTCTCTGAATGGAAACTTCATCCATTTAACAAATATTTATTGAGCATGTGCCCTCTTCTGGGCACTGAGCTCCTGGGAGACAGTTGTGAACTAGACACAATCCTCATCCTCAGCTACAGCTCCAAACCACATGGCTGTCAAAGTACACTCAGGTGTCTGCAGCCACCTGCACATGGGACATGTGAGATGGCCAGATTTAAATTGACAATATATTCCATATGCTGAAGGACAGAGAGCACCTTTGGGTAGCATTCAGTGAAATTGTACCCCAATGTCATAATCAGGAAGGCCTGCTCTTTTCTGTACAGTGGAGAAAAGAGCAGAATTCAGTAGAAATTTCAAAAGTCATAGTAAAGTTACACCCGAACGAAAGAGCACAAAAAAATTCTTTTTTAGGGAAATGTTCTTTGAAGCGGTTACTTCTCAAAGCACGTTTCTTAGGTTGTAGAACTCTGGGGATTCTTTTTAGAAAGAGGTAAGAGATATAGATGTTCAGTCTTCAGTTTTCTGCCATGAGAGAAGATTCCCAGTGGAAATTCTTCAGATAGTTGGTTTCCTCTCACCCACCTGCACTGACTGTCTGTTCTTCTATATGTATGCATAAGATGCTGTCTAATCCAAGTGTCATGAGAGACAGGTGCCATCTGCCTCATCCAGTCCATGACTCACCTGTGACACATCTAATACTGCCTAGATAATGAGCAGTCCAATGGCACAATAGGACTCAAGCTTCTTAACAGCCCATCTGTTCAGCCAGAAATTCACCTCAACTGGATGTGAGAATAGGATGGGAAAGGCTTAGCAGAGCAGACCCATGTGCTGTTAAGCAGGCTGATTTTAGAGTACTGATGGTGGTTTTAAGACTGGTTATTTATTAAAATGGTACATGCTCATCTTGAAATGAATTTAGAGTTTAGAAACTAATACAAATCATACACTTAATCTTATATTTTTCCTTAAACCATAAACTCTTGTGATATCCACATCACTTGCATCCTCACTCAAGTCTTTGCTCTAATATGATCTTCTCTGGATAAAGAAGATGTGGTACATATACACAATGGACTATTACTCAGCCATAAAAAAGAATGAAATAATGCCATTTGCAGCAACATGGATAGACCTAGAGATTATCATACTAAGTGAAGTCAGTCAGACAAAAAGACAAATATAATGTGATATTACTTATATGTAGAATCTAAAATGTGATACAACTGAACTTATTTACAAAACAGAAACAGACTCACAGACATAGAAGACTTATGGTTGCCAAAGTGGGGCAGGGGAGGGATAAATTAGGAGTTTGGTATTAACATATACACACTACTATATATAAAATAGATAAACAAGGTCCTACTATATAGCACAGGGAACTATATTTAACATTTTTTTTTTTTTTTTTTTTTTTTGGCCATGCCTTGCAGCATGCAAGATCTCAGTTTTCTGACTAGGGATCAAACCCATGCCCCCTGCATTGTGAGCACGGAGTCTTAACCACTGGACCACCAGGGAAGCCCCTATATTTAATATCTTGTAATAAACTATAATAAAAAAGAATTTTAAATACATATATATGTAGGTATAACTGAATCACTGTGCTGTACACCTAAAATTAATACATTGTAAATCAACTATATTTCAATAAAAATTTTTTTAAAATATGATCTTCTCACTGTAGCTTTCCCAAACCACCCCATTTTAAATTGTAGGCCTCTACCCTTGAACATCCTCTACTTCTTCCCTCCTTTAATTTACTTGATAATACTTATCATAATATGCCATCTAATTTATTGATGTGTTTCGTTTAATTTTTAGTTCCAGCAGAATGTAAAATTCTACTGGAAATGAAAAATGAGGATTTATCGCCAATATCTAAAATAGCAACTAAGGCATAATAGTGCTTACTAAATATTCGTTAAATGGCCACTATTTTTCCGCTAATCTTTTTTATTTTTATTTTTTATTTTGCGGTATGCAGGCCTCTCACTGCTGTGGCCTCTCCCGTTGTAGAGCACAGGCTCCGGACACGCAGGCTCAGCGGCCATGGCTCATGGGCCCAGCCGGTCTACGGCATGTGGGATCTTGCCGGACCGGGGCATGAACCCGTTTCCCCTGCATCGGCAGGCGGACTCTCAACCACTACGCCACCAGGGAAGCCCTCCGTTAATCTTTATGTGCCAATACAGTGTCTTAAAGTTTTGTCTCCACCTCGTAACTCCGCTGCCCTCTTCCTACTCATAATAGACCTATGCCAGTGCTTAACACAGGGTAAAGTGCAATAAATATTAAGAATATTGATCAATTAGTCACTGATTTCACTAGAGAGACACAAGAACAGGAAGAAAAAAGAAATAAAATTACCTAGATTAAAATATAGTATTTGTTATTCATCTGTTCACTGGCTGAACATTTATTAAGAGCCTTCCATGCTATCTTCACTTTCACAAATGGCTTTGCCACTTGTGAGAGACTGAACAGTGAAAATACCTACACTCAATGTAGTCACTTCAGTGTGCTGTCAGAATTTGTGATTTTGCTTTTAAATAATTTTCCTGAAACAAAATATAAGCTTTAACATATAATGAGCTGTCTAAGGGTCTGGCACAATTACATATCCTATTCTCATAAATCAGTTGCTTAGCAAATGGCCAATAAACCCTCTGATTTATAGAAGGAATTTTGAGGACTCTATTTGAAATGTAGAAATAGTTTAAAACCTTGATAACATGGAATGGGCTGGTTGCTTATATGAGGGAAAGAGAGATCGGGGTAAATGGAGCTTAATTTTAGAACAAGACAGTTTGGGGATGAGATAACAAGGAGAGAAGGGTCTTTGGGACCCAACATCAATGGGGCTTAGACTCTATGAAGCACCACAGAAGTATTGCCATTCTGAGGTCTCTTGAGATGCCATTAAGTAAATTTCTTTGTTAGTGTATAAATGATGTTATTAACTTGCAAGAACTAGCCCAGATCCCAGGGAACGACTAACTCACCCAGTGAGCAGTGCTTTAAGCACCAGAGGAGTCTGGCTCACGGCGTGGATGGAGGACTTTTAAAGTGTTCTCCTGATCAAGCGTATGTAACATGTGTGCTCTTTAGAGTTAAAATATTCCCACAGCTACAAAAGTTATTTCATTCATTTATTTAACAAACATTAGTTGAGCACCCACCCCACTAATCCTCAAGCATACAATGGTGATAAGTCAGACAATGAAGCTTCCTGACTTCAGAGGGCTGACATTTCAGATGGAGAGGCTAGTCAGGAACAACAACAGTAACAGAAAGAAGCAAAACAAAACAAATTTAAAATGAAGATCATCTATGGACTGTGATAAGTGTTATGAAAGAAACATACAGAGTGATGACAAAGAATAACAGAGAGGCAGCTTGAAGAAGGGTCTGAGAAGCTGACATTGAAGCCGTGACCTGAAGGATAAACCAGCAATACAAAGAACAGAAAAAAATTCCAAGCCGAGGAACAGCCTGGAGTCCGGAGAGGGCCTGCCTTGCTCTCTGCAACAAAAGGAGGCCAGAAAGGCTTGAGGAAGGGAGGTAAGGTTCAAAGGTGCACCAGAGCCAGTGTGTACAGAGCAATGTGGGCCAGGTCTAGGGACTCAGAATTTTATTTTAGGTGTAATTGGGGAATAACCTTTTCCTATGACTCCCAATTAAGGCCTCGTGTAAAGTAGGATAAATGAAAAACTTCCAGGTACAAACACCTAGAAACGCTGGATAAAATGGCAAATGTTTTTTTTCAAAAACTAAGTGCAGCTCCGAACTTAGGATAAATAAAGGGAAAGTCCCAGGTGCTAGGGGGTAAAAGGGTGAATATAGACTTAGAAGTGGCATATAAGAACATTCTGGATGCTGGAAAGGTTTTAAATTTTGATCTGGGTGATAGTTAAATGAGTGTAGATTTATATAAAGAGCAACAAAGTTGTGCACTTATGATTTGTGCACTGCCTATGTGTATTTTATACATTGATAAAAATTTTTTAGATAAATAAAAGCAAACAGAGAGGAAAAACAGGGAGGGCAGTTAGAATGCCAACCAATTTTTTAACTGCAACAATAGAGGCTAGCATCCAAAGGAATAATATTTCAATGTGCTAAGAGAAAATTTCAGTCTAGAACTCCATATTCTATTAAATCATCACTCAAAAATGTAAACAAAGACATTTTTAGACAAAGATTAAGTTACCAACCACTGATCCTTGCTATGGATAGAATTAAATAAAAAGAAAATTGCATCTAGTAGAAAAGAATAAGAAGAAACAATGACAAGTGGAAAATGTGTTACAGACACCACTGATTTGCAGTCCAGTATCTGGGGTACCATCAAATTAGACAATGATTGAGGTTTGTTGGGCTGAGTTTTTAAATACAAATTCTCTGTGCCTTTGATTTCTCATCTATAATATAGAGATGATAATTTTACCTTCTGCACACAATAGTTGTAAAGATTAAGTGTGTGTATGTGCATCCTTGGAACAGTGCCTGGCAACAGTGAGCTATTATGACATATTATGCATCTGAACACTTGGTAGAAAGCCTTGCTTTGCTGTACTCTGTCCAAAGAAAGGTTTTTTCAGAAGTGTCATGATTCTTTTTCCTTATACATCACAAATAGCTTATTTTCTACTTAAAGTCTTCAAGATGTTCATTAAACTATTTTTTAAAAGAGTATTGGGAATCCATTGAAGGCTTTCAAGCTGAAGATTAGAAGACTGTAGTTTACATTTTTAAGTGATCTCTGAAACTGCTGTATGGAAAGTAGGCAAGAGGGCAAAAATGCAATCAAGGAAGCCAATTACAGTGTATTTCAAAAGGAAAAGTGGGAACTGATAGCGCCCTATCTGGGCATAAATTAGGGGGAAATGTAGAAAAAATAATAAAAACAAAATATATTAGGACGTAAAATTTGTTACTAAAGAACTATTTTGAAAACACTGGAGTAAAAAGTTAATAACCAGATTCTCGAAAATCAGAAAATGCAACTCTGAAAAGTCTCTTATTGTAGTCTAGTATTATTTTTGTTTATGTAATACTTTTAACAATCCTAGATTTCTATCCAAACTTATCTCCAACTATACAATTGCAGACTGTACAATTCTCACTCCCTTGCCTTTGATCATCCGATTGCATCTCTGCCCTAAATGTTCCCCTCTCCCTCCTCTGTACCGCAAGATGCCTTACGCATACTACGAAGACTGACACAGATTTCATCTTCTCTGCCCCAGAGTTTCTGCAGGGGGCATCAATATTTCTTTCCCTTGTTTTCCAAATGGGCTATGTCTACAATATTAATGGACCTGTCCTTATTGTAGTCTACCTTGCCTTATAGTTACTTGCATTATCACTCTCCCTGGATTACAAAACTCTAAAACTTAAGGAAAATGTCATATTTGGTCTGCATCCTTTACATCTCCAGCAGAGTAGCTTTACAAATATTAAAGGAGTTGAAGTGAAAAGGGAGTCATCATAATTGAATGATCTAAACGATGAGACCTCTGAAAAAAAGAACAGAACAATTGTGACTGAGGAGACCTCAGGGCCCAGGAGTTGCAAAAGTTGCCTCTGGTTGCATCATCCCAAGAAGTTTGCCTCTTTGAGTGTCAGTCCTGATTTGTGAAATACTATTTAACCACCAGAAACACATTCCTACTTCTAAGTACCAGAGAGGAGGGAAAAGAAAAGCAGAAAGCAATAAATATTTATTTGCCATCACTGCCTCAGGCACCTTAATTTGGAGATGTTATTCTTATTTAACAGGAAAATGAATGACTGAATGAATCCTTAGTCATTCGTATCTTGCTATTTTATATTCTATTCCTACATTTTTGTGATTGACAGATTTTGCCCCATGAGGTGCTTCATGGATACTAACATTAGGAATCAGAAAGCATCCATGGAGTAGTGAAGAGGGTCCAGCTCAGAGACAAAATAATATAGAATGGAAATAGAAATTGACCTCCTTACATAGAGAGCTTGATGTGCTCTCAGAATCATTGGGATAATGTAGTAGTTTTCAAAGTTCACTTGAGGACAAATGTTGTAGCCTCTTGGACAGAATGCAGTAAACGCGTCTGCCAGTGTTCATGTCCTCGCAGGGTGGCTGTTTGAGACTTATCTACAGAACTGTATATGTGCCTTCTCCCAAATAGCCTGAGGCCTAATTAAAAACATGTCAGCTGCTAAATCATGAGGTTAGGGGTAAGATAGGTTTGTCCCAAATGGCACAAGCACAATTTTGCAAATTCCCAAAATGGCAGGTTTGGGAAGCCACTCTACTCAACTAAGGCAGACTCCCAATCTGTAAAAACACATTTAGAACCCTCTCCCCTATTCAGCTGCCCATACTTCAGGCAGATCTTTAGTCTCTAGACATGGAAAGTTTAGCTCTCCTACCCAGTGAAGGGAGTCTAAAATAAGCAACTCAAAAAAGACAGAACAAAAGCAATTTTCCTTTTGAGGCTGAAAAATAGCAAATGGCCCTGTGCTGGCCGGTGTTCAGTGGTATTCTGTGGTGTTCCGTGGACATTGTGTGGCACACTGGCAGGAACATGCCCTATTAAGCCATGGCCACCTTTGCTCAGAACATAGTTAAACATTCTGGTCCTTACTTTCCTCATCTATAAAATGGGAATAATACTACTTAACTCACAGTGTGGTTGTTAATGGAAGTGTGTTCAATGAAGCGATCATATTACCAGCGTGTGGAGGTGAAGGTGTACAAATTATGTTCACCCCTTTTAATGCCCCTCAGTCCCATGCCCCCCCACCCCTGCAGCAGCTACACTTCCTCTCTCCATTAGAAGAAGGGAAGGTGTAGTAGAACCAGATTACACAGCAGACCATATGCTCAGCTGAGCCAGGCAATGAACTCTAAAGGCTAAAACATGTCTATGAAAACGTGGGACATAATTCCATACTCGGTTGGCAAAATGTAAATGGCTCTAACTCACATATGCATTAAAACAAGCATGTATTTTGATTTTTAACAATTCAATAGTATTTGTTATACGTAATTTCCTGGAACCTTCACAGGGGGATGGAATTTGGTAACAGGAGGACCCTTTTTTTTTCCTGAGAACAATTAAAATCTTCATCCTTCTTTTAATGACTATCAAGGCATTAAACTTGAAGATAGTATTAAGTTATGGATGGTGGCATAAAAGCTGGGAGATAGAAGCCAGCAAGAGAAAAAATGCTGTGAATAAAAAGAGTGACAGAGGGCTTCCTTGGTGGCGCAGTGGTTGAGAGTCCGCCTGCCGATGCAGGGGACATGGGTTTGTGCCCCAATCCGGGAAGATCCCACATGCCGCAGAGCGGCTGGGCCCGTGAGCCATGGCCACTGAGCCTGCGCGTCCGGAGCCTGTGCTCTGCAACGGGAGAGGCCACAACAGTGAGAGGCCCGCATACCTCAAAAAAAAAAAAGAGTGACAGAGAAGGGACAGGGGAGGATTTAGAAAAAGTAAATCAGAACTACTAATTGCCGGAGGTAGGGGAGAAAGAGAAAGAAGAATATATAAGGCTGTGGGGTAGAGAAGAGAATGAATCATAAGAAATGAGATACCCAGTGGGAATTTCTGGAAATGTTATGTACATCAAGATGTAAACATCCTCCCTGATCACTCTTACAGAATTTTTATTAAATTCTACATTGCTCATTGATGAATTTAGACGAGTGCATTTTTATTTTAAGGGAATTTGAAAAGAAAAAAAAAAGGCCAAATAATAAATAAGTTATAACTATAGAGGCATACTACATTTGTATTAATAGAAAAGTGGTTTCACTCCACCCTCCATGAAATAGATGTTGAGTAAATACTTAAACATGAGTTTGAAAGGATACCACAGTCCCTGAGGTGCCAACTTGTTTCCTCAATTCAGCTGGTATTTGAGGAAGAGGAGAAACCAGATTAAGACGACACAGAGAGATGCTCAGAGGTCAGACAAGTGTGGAGAGAGGAGAAAGCTGAGGAAGCTGAGAATCCGCTTATCTGCTGGGATTAGTATGAGGTTGCTAACCTACTTCTACAGGATGGGACAACAAAGGAACATTCACAAAAGCAGGGAGAGAGAGGGAGCTTCAGAAGGCAAAGAAAGTGACTATCAGTGTCAAATGCTGCAGCAAGGTGCATGAAATCAGAAGAAACAATTCTGCTTGGTGGCAAAAAGCCATCTCAGCCTCAAATGATATCACAGACTAACCGAGAGACCAAAGAAGCTTATGAGAGTCAGAGAAGGGCTCCATCTAAGGCTCGCTTCTTCCATCCTGCATGCTCTCTGTAGGCAAGTCCATCCACTTCTGTGATATCAATGACTTCCTGAAAGATGATCTCCCCAAGTTTATCACCCATCCCCAGACTCTCCCTCCTCCACCTCCTCCATCCAGCATTCCAACAGCTTGTCAGGTATTTCCACCTGCTTGCCCTATGGGAATCTCCATTTCATTGCATCCAAAACGGAACTGATCATCTTCCTTCCCAAGTGTTCCACCTTTTACTTTCTCTATGAATAGTGCCTACAGTAACACCTGAGAACAGCCTGGATTCCTCCCTTTTTCTCACTTTTCACATAAAACACTAACCAAATGCTAATGGTACTTGTAACCCCTGGATATCTGTTTATCCACCATCTCCCTTCCTTCCCCTAGTCAATCAGTTTTTCAGGTCTTCAACCTTTCCCACCTGTGTTATTGTACCAATTTCCTAACTGGTCTCCCTGTCCGGCCTGGCATGGCTCTACATCACTGCCAGAGTGACCCTTCTGAAACACAAATCTAATCTTGTAAATATCTTAGATTCAAATTCCTTCCTTAGCATCAGTAATTAACATGGATTCAAGATAGGAGAAAACCACTTCAGTGCCTTAACTTTCCTTTTGTAAAAAGGGAATCAGGCTGAATTTCTTAACCTACAGCCAAAGAACATCTGTGATGATTAATTCAATATTGCTTTCTAAAAACTACGTTTTTTTTGTTGTTGTTGTTGTTTTTTGCGGTATGCGGGCCTCTCACTGTTGTGGCCTCTCCCATCGAGGAGCACAGGCTCCGGACGTGCAGGCTCAGCGGCCATGGCTCACGGGCCCAGCCGCTCCGCAGCATGTGAGATCTTTCCAGACGGGGGCACGAACCTGTGTCCCCTGCATCTTCAGGCGGACTCTCAACCACTGCGCCACCAGGGAAGCCCTAAAAACTAAGTTTTAATGATTGTAAATGTCAAGGAAACAAGCCTATGATATAAAGCTAAGTTTTAAAGTTTTAACAAGAAGAATCCTAAATTACGTTTCATAGTGTGATACCACCAATGTAAAATGCATAGTAAAAATAATAGAAGAAAATTGTCTAAAATTTTAATCGCAAGTGCCTCTTAATGATGTGATTACAGACAACTATTTTTTTTCATAACACAGTTTCTCCCTCTCCCACAATGAGCATATAGTTCTTCAATAATAGAGGCAAAAGAGTCAACTTTTCAAAACCTGAGCTTTCTGAAAGGGACACTAGTACAAAAGAGAATTCCCAATATTTAAAGCTGCTGTCATAATTCTGAGGAAGGTTGCTGGACGTGATTACTTACTCAACTGTTAAAAGGAATTGGTCCTCTCTTTGTACTTCTCCCAGGGTTTACGTCTGGGAGACATGAACAAGGACAGTTCTGAACCATCCCAACACTACCTGGCTAAGGAGGGTGAAAGAATACAGAAGCTGACAGTTAATTAAAGGAGGCTACCATGTGGCAGGCAGGTCCCAACTGTGGTGGGTAACAATCGTAGCTCTTTTGGGGCCTTGGAATAAAATTCTGAGTACTAAAGCAGGCACTAAGTGCAATTTATGTTGGGACTTTAACAAAATTGCTAAGTGAAAATTCAGCCCATAATATTCTCTACCAGTTTCATGCATACCATCCAGGGAAATTGAAAAATAACCCCAAAAGGAATCATTTATAGGTTCTTTCCTAGAGTCTGGATTTTCATTAAAGGACTATTTTTCTACCTGTCTGTATTTTCAGCTTCCTGGCTTCTCTCTTTCAAAGAGAAGTTTCCTTTTAAATATTTCTACCAAGCAAAAGGGTAGACCCATGCTAATTACATGGGCACAAGGAGATTTCTCCAGCTTGGTTCCTCTCATTTCATACAGCACAATCTGTAGAACAATTGTATAAATAAAATAGACTTTGTATAAGTAGTCATTAGAAAAGCTCAGTTGCTTTAAATAAGTGGTTCTCAATCAGGGGCAATTTTGTCTCCGAGGAGATATTTTCATGATCATAACTGAGGAGGTCTTACTGGCATGTAGCGGGTGGGAGCCAAGAATGCTGCCTAACGTCACACAATGCTCAGGAGAGCCTCCCACAGCAAAGAACTATCCAGCTCCAATGTCAAAATGTTAAGATTGAGAAACCCTTAAACATCAAAAAGAGTAAAATTTTAGTTCATGGTAACCGGATTTCAAGAGTGAGAGACAAATTTATATCTTTCTTTGTTAGGTTCAAAGTCATCCACTTTCCTCCTAAGGGCCTACCCAGGAGAACTCAGGACTCTTGCTAGAAACTTGAAGAATCCACTGTCTAGTCTTTTCCAACCTCTTTCTCTGATACCCAAGCAGTGAGCCTCTCCTTATCAAAATCAGAAAGTTCCTTCTAAATTTCATATGTACCCATCATCACATTGTTTTTCATCATATGAATTATAATCTTATAATTGACAGAGACTATTTAACAACCTCAAACCAGAGAACAAGAATTAGGTTCATATACTACAAAGCTACAGTAATCAAGACAGTATGGTACTGGCACAAAAACAGACATATAGATCAATGGAACAGGATAGAAAGCCCAGAGATAAACCCACACACATATGGTCACCTTATCTTTGATAAAGGAGGCAAGAATATACAGTGGAGAAAAGACAGCCTCTTCAATAAGTGGTGATGGGAAAACTGGATAGCTACATGTAAAAGAATGAAATTAGAGTACTTCCTAACACCATACACAAAAATAAACTCAAAATGGATTAAAGACCTAAATGTAAGGCCAGACACTATAAAACTCTTAGAGGAAAACATAGGCAGAACACTCTATGACATAAATCACAGCAAGATCCTTTTTGACCCACCTCCTAGAGAAATGGAAATAAAAACAAAAAAACAAATGGGACCTAATGAAACTTAAAAGGTTTTGCACAGCAAAGGAAACAATAAACCAGATGAAAAGACAACCCTCAGAATCAGAGAAAATATTTGCAAATGAAGCAACTGAAAAAGGATTAATCTCCAAACTTTACAAGCAGCTCATGCAGCTCAATATCAAAAAAACAAACAACCCAATCCCAAAATGGGAAGAGCTAAATAGACATTTCTCCAAAGAAGATAAACAGATTGCCAACAAACACATGAAAGGATGCTCAACATCACTAATCATTAGAGAAATGCAAATCAAAACTACAATGAGGTATCACCTCACACCAATCAGAATGGGCATCATCAAAAAATCTACGAAAAATAAATGCTGGAGAGGGTGTGGAGAAAAGGGAACTCTCTTGCACTGTTGGTGGGAATGTAAATTGATACAGCCACTATGGAGAACAGTATGGAGGTTTCTTAGAAAACTACAAATAGAACTACCATATGACCCAGCAATCCCACTACTGGGCATATACCCTGAGAAAACCATAATTCAAAAAGAGTCATGTACCACAATGTTCATTGTAACTCTATTTACAATATACAGGACATGGAAGCAACCATCGACACATGAATGGATAAAGAAGATGTGGCACATATATATAATGGAATATTACTCAGCCATAAAAAGAAACAAAATTGAGTTATTTGTAGTGAGGTGGATGGACCTAGAGTCTGTCATACAGAGTGAAGTAAGTCAGAAAGAGAAAAACAAATACCGTATGCTAACACATATATATGGAATCTAAAAAAAAAGTGGTTATGAAGAACCTAGAGGTTGGACAGGAATGAAGACAGACATAGAGAATGGACTTGAGGACACAGGGAGGGGGAAGTGTAAGCTGGGACGAAGTGAGAGAGTGGCATGGACATATATACACCACCAAATGTAAAATAGATAGCTAGTGGGAAGCAGCTGCATAGCACAGGGGGATCAGCTCAGTGCTTTGTGACCACCTAGAGGGGTGGGATAGGGAGGGAGGGAGGGAGATGCAAGAGGGAGGAGATATGGGGATATATGTATATGTATAGCTGATTCACTTTGTTATACAGCAGAAACTAACAATAAAAACAAAAAAGACATGTACATTTTCATCCAAAAAAAAAAAGAATTAGGTTCAAATTAGGCTGTGGGTTTATACAGAGTCCCAGGGTGAAAGAAAAGGGATCAAGGAGAAGATGATCAAGACAAAATCCAATTGTCCTCAAATTCCACCTGAATTCATCATCACAAGCAAAGTACATGGACTTTGGAATAAGGAGACCTGGGTTTGAATTCCAACTCTACCATTTAATAATTGGCTGTGCAGCATATGGTAGGTCATTACTTTAAGTCTCATTTTCCTCCTCTCTTAAGTGGAAATAATTACATCTACCTCCTAGTAATCTTTTTCATCCCCAAAACAGTAAGGGATCGATCAACATTAGCTTCCTGCTCTCTTCTATATTCAACACTGTAATAGTGATTAGGTCACATACATCTCCTAACACTCCTATTCTATGGAAAATTGTTGAGTCTCAGGTCCTTGATTTCCCCATCCTTAAGGATATACTTAAAGCAAATATCAAATAATACATTAGCATCTACATGCCTGGTACTCAGCAAGTGCTCTAAGATGGTAGCTATTGTTACTCTGCAGTAAAGTCTCACAAGTGTTCATCTTCCTGAAGACTCCTTGAACCCCTGTATGCTCCGGTTAACATCTGTGTGCTCCTGCATCAAGTTCACTTCCCTGAATATCACCCCCTTAGAACATCTGAGCATCCCAATTATTCCCAGGGAGCCCCTTGGTTCCCGGTGAGAAGAAAGTCCAACCTCTCTCAAATAGATTCTGATTTTCCCCTATCCTGGGACTTGCCAGAATGAGAATTTTAAGTATTAAATATCAAGGTTTATGTTCACTATGGTACCTAGGCCTTGGTGGACACCTAAATAAATCAATACCAACACAGGAACAGGAACCTGATATCTGGGGCTTTAGATGAGCAAACAGGGCTGTCCTTAGACCTTCTATATACTTGCTGACCTTGCATAAAATGATCTCTGAAATGTCGCCTACTTCATTACTTGGGAATTTACCCTTTTTTCTATTTTGACCTTTGTAACCTATTTGAGAGATGGTACAGAACCATACTTCATCTTTTTACAGCTTTTGACCCAGAGCAGTCAAAGTCAGCCTCTCAAAGCCGTTGTGTGCACTATGCCGTGTGGTCAGCTCTACAAAGAGCTTCATCCCTCCTCCAGGTTTGTCCTCTTTCCACCCTTCACTGAAGCACTGAGTTGATTTAGCAAACACTCACAAATCCAGGCAACCTTTTGTCCCAGAAAAAAATTTCTGTGATCTGTCACCTCCTTCTACTGCAGTGGTTTCTTGCTGCAATAGATAAGATGACAGAGTCTAAAAGGAACCCACAGTTAATTTCTTGTCTTCTTCCATGAACTAATTCCCAGATAATCCTTCCACACTCCTGCCCTATCCTCTGCTCCAAGACACGAATAACATCTCATCCCTCTTTACATACAGTTTGAGGAGCATTTTATCCTCCTGCATTGTACTGTTCACCTATCTTCCCACATCGACACCAGTCATATGCTAAGCAGGGCTGGCTCATTTGTTTCCATAAACTGATAGAGCATAGGGCATGGCCCACTAAAGGTAAGCAATAAATGTTTGCTTAAAAAATGCACCTAAAACATATGTCTGTTTGCATGCACAATGTAATATAGGGAAGCCCTATAGAAAGAAAATATGAACAGAGATGGTTTATAAATTGATGTAATTATAACGCTCATGAATCAAATGGATTGCTATCCAAACTGACGACAGACCGAGAAAGGGCTTCTTGGCCTTTGAGTAATGGAAGGTGGTGATGCCAACCTAAAAACTCAGTCCACAATAAAGGATCCTAAGGCCTATGAGAACTGGCATTGGAGTACCTTGCTTTCTTTCAAGCAGGCCAATTCAAATTGAATGCAGCTCTTACCTGGGGGTGAGATCCTCTGGCTTCATTCCCATGGAACCATGAACCCTGGGTCATCCCTCAGAGGAATAGCTTCTTCTCTGAAGAGCTTGGGCAGTGACACAGTTGAGACTCACTTCTCAGTGAGTAGCTCTTAGGACAGGTCCAGACCAGGAGATGCATGTGCAGCAACTAAGCAAAAAGGAAATCTCTTTTGAAGTTGCCATAAATGAGCTGAACTTCAGTAAAAGCGAGAAAGGGGAGCAAGAGAAACACTTTCTGGCTTCACTATAATACAGTCCTGTATACAGTATTGTAGTGAATGTTGAGGAAGAGTGTATCTGACAAAAGCAGCTCACAGGTCATTCTCAAGAACAGGGATGTTCTGGATAATCAACAATTCCAGGAGCCAAGAGACAGCAGCTTGCCAGTCAGCCTTAGGTACCTGAAATAAGTATTGTCTATAATGCCTCAAACTTGAAAACACTCAGTTTTCTGTAGGGAGAGAGACTGTGGGAGCTAAAAACTATCTTAAGAGTTGATCTGGTTCAAACCTGTCATTTTACAGATGAAGTACCAAAGCCTAGCAGATTAATTTGTCCTAAGTCACTACTGGCTTAGTCTTAAAATTGTATTTATTTATTTACACTCCAACTTGGTTCAGAAAATATTTAAGACAGCTGAGCAAAAATTACATTCAGTGCAACAAGAGGAAATAAATGTTAAATAAGATTAAAGAGCAATGAGCAGGTAGGAGTGAGGTCAGTACGCCATAGAGCCCTACATTCTGGTGAGAAGTGGGCAACAAAATTGGTTCCAAGCTTTCTAATAGCCAATAATACAAAGAAAGAGCCTCAATCTGTTTCATAGTTTGGTGTCTGTAAATTAAGACCCGGTTGCTCAGAAAATTATTAATCCTGTACCAAGATCACGGGACAATTTCTCCCTTACATTCTCATAGGGAAAGCCCTGGGATTCACAGAAAGGCTGCAGTGTCACATGGTTCTTTCTGATTATGTCTCCCCATGAAAAATGATAGCACCAAAGAGTAGCTCAATAAAACGGATTTTTTGAAGGACTAAGATGTTTCAGACACGTAGTTCAATACAGGGACAGTATCTAGAGAATGTAGAGGAATGGATAGACTATATATCCCTAAGGCAAGGCTCAGTAAATAACATTTTTCTCAAACATAATTCTGATGGATGTTGAGTATTGATTTGTCAATGCTTAACCCATCCCATCTTCACCATGTTCTCTCTCAACATGGGCCTTCCACTCATCCACTCCATGTTCAAACAAGATCCAAGAGCATTCCTTGATGTCTCCCACTCCCCTGCCACCATATCAGTCAACAGGTTTTATTCATTTTGCTTCCTAGATATCTCAGAATCAACCAGTTCCCTCCATCCTGAACTTCTACACCAATGTGTCATCGTTTCATCTACCACAGAATTTTCTGCTTCTAATCTTATGCCCTTCCATTCATGGTCCCCACAGAGACCCTGTGACCTTTCCAAATACAACCTGATGGCATCACTCTCCTGCTTAAAACCTTTCAGGGTTCCCCTGGTGCCCTCAGAATAAAATGCCAAGTCCTTCTTAACACGGCAGACCAGGTCCTGCATTGTCTGCTCCCTGACTGTCCCCAGCCTTTTTCACAGCCACTCTCCTCCTCACTCTCTTTACTGCAGGTGCACAGGTCTTCGGGCAGTTCCAGTAAGTGCTTCGTACTTTCCTCCATCGGAACCTCGAAGTCTCCAATTATTCACGTTCATAGTACTTTATTTGCATTCGTCATGTTATAACTAGTTATTTGGGTAATTATACTGTTAAAAATCTCTCTACCCCATGGACTATAAGCTCCATAAGGTAAAGAACTGCATCTTTCTAGCTCATTGTTTTTCTTCTTATCTAGCATAGCACCAGGCACAGTGCCTGGGACATCTTAAGCATTGAAATACATGAATAAAAAATGGGATAACTAAATGAATAAATAAAAAGTGAATATTAGAGTCTAGCTATTCTCTTTTCCTAGATAAATAGATGATTAGATAGAAATTTTATATGACATGGAGAGCCATGTATTGGCAGACATACTGTACGGGTCTCTTGTGTTTCAGCCCGTCTTGCAAGAAAAAGGCACTGACAGCTTTGTTCTGAAAAATCTCTGCAAGGATGTCTACATAGCAAGCAACCTTGGAAGACAGGTTTTTCTCCAAGGCAGAGGGCATATTTGTTTCCTGACCAGGGTAATAAACATAATGACTTCCTCTGGAGCAAAGGTTTGGCAACTTGCTAGCAGCCCTCTTATACAATTGAAGGTTTCCTAAATTCAGGGTTTCTCTGACAAGTCTACTGTGTGCACAGCATCCGCCTTCATTGCCCTTCATTGTCTCTAAGGGACTTAATGGGCCAAGGGAACCAAAACAAACATGAAGCTCATGACACTTGCTGGGCCATGAGTAATCAAGTTCTTTGTCTCTGACCCAAAAGTCTCATGTCTTCTGCCAGCACCCATGAAACTATGGTTAATTTTTTAGCTTGCAAACAGCACAAAATCTCAGACTCTTCACAATTTTTGAAACCACGTGCTTGAACAACTGGCAGAGCTCAGAGGAGGAGATGTGGAGGCTGAGAACCTCTTGTGAAGATTGGGAAGGCTACGAAAGACAGGGCTTCCATTGGTTGTGAATTAGAGATCCTCCTAAAAAGTTAATTTTGGGGTGACTCAATAAAAGGAAAATCATGGTTCCCAATTTATAAATATCACGAAATACATTGTAAAAGTATTAACTACAGTGTAATTCTTGAAGCACTTGCAACAGAATTGTCTGTGTTTAAAATAATGACCCCTGCACCCTATTCCAAGTCTGTTCAATCAGAACTATACTCATAAAAAATAATTTTCTAGTTTGACAAAGTTTTCACTGACCCATTGATATTTTTTTCGAATACCTCCTAAAAACCATCTTCACTGGGACAAAAAAAAAATACAGTAAAACTGGCCTTGTATTAGAGTTGCGCCTAAATAAAAAACATGTGATATAGATTCAATACCAGGATCAGAACCTCTAAACTCTTAAGAAGAGTTATAGTTATGCCCCCACCTTACTGTCATTCCATCCTCTCTGTAATAACCCCACCCATTTCTTTCAATTCTATAACACCATTGTAAACATATTTTATAAATAGATGATTGATAAAGAGACAGCATATCCAGACACGAGATAAACACAATATACCACAAAAAATAAATCCAATATACTAAAACCTCTCCATTTGGAATAGGGCAAGAATGTAAGGTAAATTTAAAAATCATAAAGTTGAACAGGAAATGAATTGACAGCCTTCTCTGTAAACCTCTAGATGCAAAAAAAAAAAGAGACATCTCCAGCAAGTTTAAAAGCTCAAAATTCAATCTTCTTTACTGCCACAGTAAGGTCTGCATTTTCTGTTTCCCTTTATTTCACAAATAAGCTCCAAAACTTGCAGCGTTCTATATGAAAGGAAGTGCTTGCTCAAAAGCCAAGAATGAAAGATCTAATTACTGATGGAAACTCACCTGTGAGCACCACCCAGCAAGAGCCGCTAGCGAGGCTCATTTAGAGTCTCCTAATGGTTTTGAGTCAAAGAACTCCCTGAAGACTGAGCTGATTATATCAGGATTTCTGACTGCAATGGTCAAAGTAATATCCATAGGATATGACAGGAATTATGATGGATATCTAAAGCACTGCAAGGTGAAGAGTAAAATCACTTTTCTACCTGAGAGTTCTGTTCCATATAAAACTCAGAATAGATCAACAGTGAAAAGTTAATCTCTTCTCAGTGGAAGTAATGAAGACATACAACACACAATTCTGCCAGAGAAAAGAAAAAATATTTTCTGCATGCAGATTTTCTCCACAGTCTAATTGAAAATTTGTAAATGATACTAAATAATCGATCAGCTTATTAAATATCCAGATTAACATGGGAAAAAAATGATCACTCTTCATGATATATATAAATTGATTTGAAAAGAGTTTAACAATAAATGTCTTCCAGATATTAAAATGTCTTTGAAAGTAACCTAAGTTTTGGTGCCATGATTAAAAATTTCAATTTAACTTAAAAAAACAATGGTTGTGGGAAATTATTATTTTCCTTATTTTTGAACCTATATTTATAGCACCAAGTCTAAAATTTTTTTAAAAAAATATACATTTAAAATGAACACCGGTTAGGGCCTCCCTGGTGGCGCAGTGGTTGAGAGTCCGCCTGCCGATGCAGGGGATACGGGTTCGTGCCCCGGTCTGGGAGGATCCCATATGCCGCGGAGCGGCTGGGCCCGTGAGCCATGGCCGCTGGGCCTGCGCGTCCGGAGCCTGTGCTCCGCAACGGGAGAGGCCACAGCAGTGAGAGGCCCACATACCGCAAAAAGAAAAAAAAAAAAAATGAACACCGGTTAAAGCCAAATAATATATGAAGCATAATTCTCCAGTTCTAAAATGTGGGTGGTGCATTGTGACTTCCTTCCAAAGAGGACGGTGTGGAAAGAGGGGGAAAAATTTGAGTGGGAAACCTGACAAATACTGCCTCAGCCAAGCGATCAAGGTTTACATCACTAGTGACAAGTCATGATCTCTCGATATGATGAGAATGGCACATGGGCCTCCTCCCCAAAACCTACAACCCCAGTCTAATGAATAAAACATCAGACAAACCCCAATTGAAGGACATCTACAAGACACCTGACTGGAATGCCCCCAAAATTATCAGAGCCCTCAGAAACAAGGAAAATCTAGAGGTTGGTAAAAGGGTACAAACTTTCAGTTAGATGAAGTAAGGAGATGAATAAGCTCTGAGCATCTAATGGATAACACGGTGACTGTAGCTGATAATACTGAATTGTATAATTGAAATTTGCTAAGAGACTAGAACTTAAGTGTTTTCACCAAAAAAGACAAAGAAAGAAGTCTTTCTCACCCTGTGTATGAAACATGAAAGTAAAATGAGTTATATAGTCTAGCGGATAGCAATTCATATCATACAGTGATATCACAAAATAATCATTAGAGGTGCTCTGATTTGCATGTGAATAAGGAAATTAAACTATAGTCCTGAAAGACCAAAAAAAAACCCAAAACAAAACAAAAAAAAGTCTGAGGAACTTGTCATAACCAAAATGAGCCTAATGAAAAATGATGACTGAATGTAATGTGATATCTTGGATGGGATCCTGGAACATTAGGTGAATACCAAGGAAACCTGAATAAAGTGTGAGCTTTAGTTAATAGTAATGTATCAATATTTGTTCATTAATTTTGACAAAAGTGCCATACTGTAAGATATCAATAATAGGCAAAACTGGGAGTAGGGTATGTGGGAACTCTGTATTACCTTTGCAATTTTCCTGTAAATCCAAATCTATTCTAAAATACACATTTTAAAAATTATTTTACCGAGTCAAACTTTTCTGAAACACAAGGCTACAAATATCCAAAGCCAGACTTGATGCTAAGTCAGTGGTGATATGACTATATCCATGCAAGCTAATTATAAAGTATTCATATTCTCACAGAGCTAGACAGCATCTAAAAGCAAGACAAAAGATTATAGATTAACAACCAATGAATAAGAATGCACCTATATATACAAAATCTTCCATGTCACATCTGACTAGCATCTTCTACGTTTTAATTTTTCTAGCAAAAATATGTTCTCAAAATGGAAGCCAGTGTTTCACTGTTCTTGGTAAATACCAAGCACTGACCTCAGTTGACAGCAAAAATAAAGTATGCAGGGCTAATAAGGTATGAATTAGGAATAAAAGGTTACCCTTCTCTTTCAAAAAAACTGCTTCAATACGGGGTACCTAAAAATCCTTTTCCCAGGGCAGAAAGGATCTCATAACTAAAGAGATTTCATTGCAAGTTCTTTCTGATTCATAGTAAACCTAAATTTCTACTCAAGCCTAAATGACTGGCAAGGGTTGTTTTGCTTCCAAGGCTTGGCAGTAGTCTTTCATGAAGACATGGATTGAGACGAAAAAAAGAAAATAAAGGAGGAAAGGACTGTACTATTCATACTGTAACTCAGCAGCTCAGCTATGTTTGTATTTATATATATTTCATATACACTGAAGTGATGTTATAATTGGTATTTAGGTTGCCAATAAATCTCATGAGTTAAATGAAGTCTCATGAGATATATTGAGAAGCTAAATACCAATTAAAACATCACTTCAGTATAAAAATATGTACTGATTTTCAAACACTGCATTATAAGCAACTAACTTTGGAATCCAGACCACGTGTAAAATGTTGCCTACTGATATACATTCATACCAGGAATTTTACATGTTGCATCCACTTATAATATTTGAGTAATGCTATATCTATCCTCATCTTCACAGAAGCTCTATTAAAGTACCAACACTATCTGTCCTAAGGAAAAAATTAAGATAAACTAACCTCTGGTTGCAGAGTTGCCCCATAATAGTATTTATAATAGGGAAGGACTCATTTCTAACAAAAAGGAGGGACTGCTTAAATGACCATTTACATCTGTGTGTTGGTATATTATACAATCATTAGAATCGCCATAGAAAAACGTTTGATGTCAGGGGAGAATGTTTATGACATTGTGAATGGGGGTCAATTTCCTATCTGTTCTCAGATCACTCCTCATCATTCTCAGCTCTGTGCCATCTCACAGAGAACTGTATTTCCTTGCCCCGTGGCATCCAGGATTTCCAGACAATGAAAGGCACCTGTAGAACGAGCCTGAGTATAGCCTACAAAGGTCAGCAGTGCACTCAGATCACCCGGGGCTCCTTGTTCATGGTTTCTGTGTGTACCTCACCCAACTCCCACTAGCTTCCACGTGACTTCACTTCAAGGGAACCCCTGCAGTTATTTTCTGGAAAACTGTTTAAGCTCTTGGAGCCCACTTTGCCTCTAGAGCAAAGAGCTGGAAATGCCTGGGAATTTACTTGTGGGGGCAGGGGGAGGGGGTCACCCTTCACCAATGACCGAGATGGCTGGGGGTAAGAACACCCAGCTCCTTTGCTTCAGGAGAACTGAGGCACAGCTTACACTCCAGATGTTTCCTCCAGGATCCAGCTATAGTCACCCTCTGAGGAACTTTGCCTGGCTTTCCCCCCTCTCTTTCATCCTGCCTCTCCCACCCTCCTATGGTGCTCTCCCAGGAGTACTCCTGCAATAATTTTTTATACACAAATCCCTGCCCCAGGAGGACTCAATCTAAGATCATAGAAGGGAAGCAGCCCGGGTATTTCTTCCCCTCTCCCCCTGACTCCAGGGTTGTCCCCAGCAACGGCTGCTCTCCTCCATGGCCCCAGCTCCTGTTGGTTGGACCCCACTGTGGTTGTCCAATGCAAGCACACTCAAGTCCCCAATGCTAAGGTTAGGGCATTGTTCAAAAGAGCAGGGCTGTGAGATCTGGGATGGGGATATTTGGGTGTCTCAGATAAAACTGAGAAATCTTGAACCTCCCTAAGCTCTTGGGTCTCCATTACCATTACCATTTCAGAGTAAAAAGGGACTGAAGTTTCAGAAATGAGCTTGTACCCATGTTATTCCCTCATCTTATGCAGCCCGTGACTGAGAAGCAGCAGGCCTAATGGAATAGGAGAAGGGTTTACTAAGACTTGCTGAGGTTGGTGTAATATGTTTTAAACCAGAGACAGGTACAAGGGGCTATTTCTCCCATTGCCAGTTACACATAGACCTGAAATTAAAAGATGGGGTGGTAGAAGTGGCATTTTTCACCATTACACATCATGTTCCATCATTGCAACCTTGCATTATGATGGTTTATAGATCTTCATTCCCAAGGGAAGAAGGTTTCCAATAAAAGGTACACAATCATCCCATTAACTTATAAGTTAAAACTGCCATCTGGCCATTTTGGACTCCTCATGCCATTGATTTAACAGGCAGAGGCGGAGTTACTGTACTAGCTGTGATGATTTACTCAATCTGCCAAAGGGAAATTGCACTGCTGCTACACAATAGGGGCAGAGAAGTCTGTACCAGAACCCAGAAGATGCACCAGGACACCGGGCAGTACTTCCACGTCCAGCAGTGAAAGTCAGTGGAAGATTACGACCCAATCAAGGCAAGACCACTAAAGACTCCCACGATTCAGGAAGAAAGATTCCAATCAGTCCACCAAAAAAAGAACCCAGATAGGGTGTACCCTCGTGTAGGAGAACATGGGATGGATAGTGGAAGAAGAAAATGATCAACGTCAACTATGGCCTCGTGATCAGTTACAGAAATGAAGGCTGTAGCAGCTATGCACATTTTCATTATAAACATGCTTATATATATTAACAAAATACCTATTTTTTACCTTTTGCTTCCTTTCCTATTCTGTTTGAGGAGCATTGGTGAGCCATAATTTTGTGACTTAATTCTCAGATAACCTGTCCACAAATAGGAGTATCCAAAATGAATGGAGGGGGCCTCTCACTTGCTCTGCCATTCAACATACTGACTCTTGGTCCAGGCTGCGTCCAGGTGAGGGATGAAAGAAGGAAGTGTAGAAAGACTGAGGGAAACCCCTCGGAGGCCGTCAGGGCTTTATGACCAGCAGCAGCTGTCTACAGCTGGGGGAGAGAGAAGGAGCTCAGAAAGCCCCACAAGGTGCAGGTGCCTGGGGCCATGAGAAGGCTGGGGGTGGGGTAGGAGGAGGGAGGACACAACTCCCAGGCACTCCAGGTCCTCAGGGAGCAGGAAGCAGCAGCCATCAAAGACGAGGAGATGCAGGAGAGTTGAGGGAGATGTTCCCTGAGGCAGACACAGGGGAAACCCCCAGAGAGAAATGGCAGGGCAGGTCTGAGTACTCAATTTTTACTTAAAGCTCTCACTCTCTTTGAGAAGCAAATCATCATCTAGGAGATGGACCAGGAACATACTCCTTTATCAGTCACTGTGAGATCTTGAATCTCTTCCAGTGATCAAATCTTTGTCACTGGGTTCATCTCATGGTGCCCAGGTCCCTCTTCTCAGAAGGGGTTCTCTCATGGGAGGTGTATCAGGTACTCCAAGATACCTACCCATGTCTAATCCCAACCCCTTTTACTTTTCTAATAGAATTCCGATGATCTGCCCTCCTCTGGGCAACATGTGCTCTAAGGAAGCCTAGACCCACCAGTAGCCCCAGGGGACAAACACTGACAGGCCTAAACCAATCATGGAGGTCCCAGTCCCCCTGCCAGTGACTGGTTTAGCCATAGGCACGTGAGGCACTTGTGTTCTATGAAGCATGAGATGTCTGCTATCAGCTTCCTGGAAAAAGTTTCTTCGCTCTTAAGAAGACACACCTGAAGAGAGATGGTCTCTTCAAGTATGGACATATCTGGCGATGACCCCTGGAACTGTTGCAGCCTCTTACAATTGTGAGGGGAGCATGTCTGAGGGCAAATCCAAAAGGCTAAGGATGGCAGAGCAGAAAAACAGAACATGGAGTCTTAATGATGTAATTTATCCATTAAATTAGCCAGTGCTGGCCCTGCCCTATCCTTGGTTTGTAAGATGCTAAATGTCCTCGTTTCAGTGGATTACATTTGGAGTTTTCTGTTGCCTGTAGCCAAAAGCATCCTAATTGATATAGAAAGTATCTCACACCTTCTCCTGATGGCTGGCATTTTACTGGAGTTTTTAATGCTAGTTATTCTAACAAATGACCCTCAGATCTCAGTGGTTTAACACAAAAGTGCATTACTGTTTCATGATCAGATGTTTGGCAGATGACATTTTCTGTGTGGTTCAGGGATTCTTGCTTCTTCTGTTTTATGGTCCTAGTATCCCTTGGTGTTGCCTTGAAGTTATCTGTTGGACCCTCTGCATTTAACTCACTGAGAAGATATGGAAGATGGCAGAAGATGTTTAGGAGCCAGATCTGCCCAGGTGGTTGGATCAGCCCCACGTTTTCTAGGCATGTCCAGTGTATTTGTCGGGTTTGCCTTTTCTACACATAACAGAAACCCAAGTACACTAGCATTAGCAAACTGAGTTCATTTTTCTCCACCAAAAAAGTACAAGAATGGCAACTTAGCACGAATACAACTATACCAAGATGCCACCAAGGTCCTAGGATCCTTCAATCTTTTCACTCTACCATCCTTAGCACTCATCTTTCTTCTTCATGCTTCCAAAATGGTGTTACACTTCAAGGGATTAGAGTATTACACTAAGTTCCAGACAGGGAGGAGGAGAAAGGGCTAAAGGCATGTGCCACTTGTCTGCCTCTTCTTGAGGGAAAAAGTTTTCCTGGAAACCTTACCCAGTAGACTTTCACTTACTTTTCATTGGCCAGAACTACATTTTCTAGCAAGGGAGTTTGTGTAACAAGTATCTGTCTAACTAGTACATTGCCATACTGAACAAAAGTGGGCTTCTATAACTAAGGAAGAAGGCAGGATGGGTTCAGAGAAGGCAACTTTGAGCATGTGCCTCACCCGGACACGCCAGTCATCCAAAGCTTTAGCTGAGATCTCTAGGACACTGATTTGATTTTTTTTCTCCACCACCTTTAAAGGCCTGTAACTGTACTGTCCAAGCAATGAAAATAAACACCTCTGAAAATAAACACCCTCATCTTCTTTAATGTCCACGTGTTGAAGGAACTAAAGATTTCAGATTTGCTACCTCTCATAAGATATAAGACTCATTTCCTGTTTGAGTCAGACAGGAGTTTGATCAGAGATAGAATAACATAGGGTGGGGTCCCAGAGTCATTTATTTTCAGCCCAGACACTTTCTGCTATACTCTATTCACAGTTTCCTGATCTAGGAATGAGATTTGATGGACTGTGTCTATAACTCTGTTTAGCAAGAACAGGAAATGGCAGTTCTGATCTCCCTGAGAACTCACAGAAAATTGAAGAGAGGCCTCTGGGGTACGCACGTAAAGGCACCACTTAAGATGCAACTTTGAAGTGGGGGAGGGGCTGAGAGCACCACTTTGCATCTGCTCATATGTTTGTTTCTCTTGCCTAACACATTTTAAAAAATATTTTCCATTATGCATAAAATCGATATTAGGTAATTTGAAAATACCAAAATATATTAGGCACAAACCCACCTTCAAAGATTTTATAAAATAGAGAGCATATATGTACCAGAATAACCACAATACAAATTAAATTGTGATAAGCACGACTGTATACTAAGAAGTAAAAAGCACTGAAAAACTTCCTCTGTGGGTGTTTAGAAAGGTGATTATACATGCACCTGGGTCCTAAGCATGGGTAGAATTTTGGTAGGTGGCTATAGGGAAGAGGAAGTTCAAGTGGAGGAAAAACATAAGTATGTAAGCCAAGTCTCCCAAAAAAGTGGAGAACTCTAGGTTTAGAAAATCTAGAAGATACCTAGAAAATAAAGTTGTCAACATAGGTTGAGACCAAGTTATGAGACCATAGAAGCCTACATCTTACATGATTTGTATATATCCAACTGACCTGGGTTGTAAAACTGGCAAGAAGTTTCGGTTTTCTGTTTTTGTTTTTTGAAAGTTACACTTCTAAGGGGCAGAGAAAAAATTTAGAATTGTAAGTTTTCTAACGTGAATGTTCTAACAAAAGGGAGGTCAGGGCCTGGAGTCAGGAAGAAGCCTGCCTCAAGTTTAGTCAAGTTGAAGGGAACATTAAGGTTCTCTTGGTCCTATCTGAAAAAATAAACTGGGGTCTATGGGTCACATGGAACCACAACACTGAGCTCAAACATAGTTACAAAATTCTGTATCTTTTTAATATTCATATTTAGAGAGTTGATCATTTTAAATTAAATATAACAGGTTTTTGTAACAATAGCTTTATACTTAAACTTGAAGTATATCTCTGTTCTCAGAATTCATTAAATCAACGCACATTCCTAACTGCATGCCAACCCGCCTGCAATACTGGGGGTACAAAGACAGCACCAAAAGCAGAATCACTCTTCATTTCACCTGTTCCTAAAAGCCTTAAGAATTGTGTGTTTACCTGGCATCGATACCAGCATGGCTGTATCTTGCTGTCACTCATCTCTAAGAAATTAATGGCATTAGTATAACCAGCGCTACCCTCCTACCAGTAAAATCCCAAGTTGCTAATGTGAAGGTGGGAAATTGAAGACTATTTTCCTAATTGCTAACTACTCTGATGCAAACATAGAATGAGCTGCTTTTTTCAAGTGTCAATGAAAATATCATCTCAAACATATAATTTGAATGATTCATAAGGCACACTGAAAGTCTGCCCTTGCTCAAAGGCAAAGAAAAAAAAACTATATAAAGGAAGAGTTAAATAAGTAGAAGTGGGGATAAAAATAGGTTCTCAAACAAAATATTGGGTGGCAGGAGATTATGGTAAGAGACACTTCCTCCTAAATAACAATTTTTCTTCAGGATCACTTGATTCTTTCAGAATACATCTGAAATTTTCCACTTATTTTCTGCTTCTTCCAACAGCATGGATGAAAGGCACAGTAAGATTTAGTATAGACAGCATTTCCAAGATATATTTATGTAAATGTCACTTGCAGAAAAATCCTGTATTCCCAGAGCAAGAAAATTAACCCCCAACCTTACTGAATATTTAGCCTATATTTACCTTTCAAGATTAGGTATTGGAAGAACATATCACATTTAATTCCACAGAAGTATTTTTAATGACATTTAAATCATTCCTTATTCCTCCTATACCTATTAACAATTTCTCAGATAATTTTATGAATGAATCTGATGATTCTCAGAGCTTATTTATAAGGAATTTTTGAAGCCATGCATCAGGAAGACAAAAGAAGTATTGCATTGCTTTTTGGAGGGGTTTTCTAAATGAATGGAGAAGAGTCAAAAGCTTGAATTTCAGTGTTTTATGAAAAGAAAATAACCTATTAAGGCAAATTATTTAGGAATTAGAAATTAAGTTCAAAATAACTACAGGTGTGCCTCAGAATGGGAGAAGATATTTGCAAACGAAGCAGCTGACAAAGGATTAATCTCCAAAATATACAAGCAGCTCATGCAGCTCAACATCAAAAAAACAAACAACCCAATCCAAAAGTGGGCAGAAGATCTAAATAGACATTTCTCCAAGAAGATATACAGATTGCCAACAAAAACACATGAAAGGATGCTCAACATCACTAATCATTAGAGAAATGCAAATCAAAACTACAGTGAGGTATCACCTCATACCAGTCAGAATGGCCATCATCAAAAATCTACAAACAATAAATGCTGGAGAGGGTGTGGAGAAAAGGGAACCCTCTTGCACTCTTAGTGGGAATGTAAATTGATACAGCCACTATGGAGAACAGTATGGAGGTTCCTTACAAAAATAAAAATAGAACTACCATACGACCCAGCAATCCCACTCCTGGGCATATACCCTGAGAAAACAATGATTCAAAGAGAGTCATGTACCACAATGTTCACTGCAGCTCTATTTACAATAGGCAGGACATGGAAGCAACCTAATTGTCCATCGACAGATGAATGGATAAAGAAGATGTGGCACATATATACAATGGAATATCACTCAGCCATAAAAAGAAACGAAATTGAGTTATTTGTAGTGAGGTGGATGGACCTAGAGTCTGTCATACAGAGTGAAGTAAGTCAGAAAGAGAAAAACAAATACCGTATGCTAACACATATATATGGAATTTAAGAAAAAAAAAAGTCATGCAGAACCTAGGGGTAAGACAGGAATAAAGACACAGACCTACTAGAATAGACTTGAGGATATGGGGAGGGGGAAGGGTAAGCTGGGACTACGTGAGAGAGTAGCATTGACATATCTACACTACCAAATGTAAAATAGATAGCTAGCAGGAAGCAGCTGCATCACATGGGGAGATCAGCTCGGTGCTTTGTGATCACCTAGAGGGGTGGGATAGGCAGGGTGGGAGGGAGACCCAAGAGGGAGGGGACATAGGAGTATATGTATACATATAGCTGATTCACATTGCTATACAGCAGAAACTAACACAACACTGTTAAGCAATTATACTCCAGTAAAGATTTTTTTAAAAGAAATAAATAACTGCAGGTTTGGTTTGATTTAGTGTCAGCCATCTAAAAGATAGATGGGGCCAGTTATCAGATGGAAGCCATGTGCTTCTTTATTTTTCTTTCAAAAATAAGAAATAGCAACAAAAAAAGAATAAGCAGAAGACTAAAACAAAGTGAAAGTGAGAAGTTAGAGGTGAGTGCCTAAGTTGGCTTTGCAAAAGGGTTTCTGCTGGACCTGAAGCCCTCGTTTTTCTGCTTTGAAGTCTGCATAAGTTTTAAGGGATAAGGCAAAGCAAATGCAAGGTAAGGAACCTTATGAGAGATTCTCCTCCGTAAACCTGAAATTACAATGGGGTTTACCCCCAATGTAAGGGGGGAAAAAGAGATACCTCAGGCATAAAAATACAAGTCTCAAACTTGGCACTGGAAAACAGGGAAAGGGTTTCCCTGAGAACTTGTAACCACAATCCAGATTTCATAGATGTTAGCAAGCCAAATCATGCAACCTGTGTGATCCACAAAACCTCAGTTGAGAATTCAGTGATTCTGCATTGGCACTTACCTAAATGTAACTAGCAGACGCAAATACAAATTATCTCTGGAGACCTAAAAAACATTCCCTTAGATAAAACCAATATTAGCAGCTCAAGTCAAAAATTACAAAACAGGGCTTCCCTGGTGGCGCAGTGGTTGAGAGTCCGCCTGCCAATGCAGGGGACACGGGTTCGTGCCCCGGTCCGGGAGGATCCCACATGCCATGGAGCAGCTGGGCCCGTGAGCCATGGCCGCTGAGCCTGCACGTCCGGAGCCTGTGCTCCGCAACGGGAGAGGCCACAACAGCGAGAGGCCCACGTACCGGAAAAAAAAAAAGAAATTACAGAATATACAAGGAAACAACACTGTAGGCAAAAATTTAGAAATAACAAATGTTAGATGGTCACCTAATCTATGACAAAGGAGGCAAGAATATACAATGGAGAAAAGACAGCCTCTTCAGTAAGTGGTGCTGGGAAAACTGAACAGTTGCATGTAAAAGAATGAAATTAGAACATTACCTAACACCATACACAAAAATAAACTCAGAATGGATTAAAGACCTAAATTAAGGCTGAATACTATAACACTCTTAGAGCAAAACAGGCAGAACACCCTTTCACATAAATTGCAGCAAGATCTTTTTCAATCCACCTCCTAGAGTAATGAAAATAAAAAATAAACAAATGGGACCTAATTAAAGTTAAAAGCTTTTACATAGCAAAGGAAATGATAAACAAAAAGAGAACCCTCAGAATGGGAAAAAATATTTGCAAATGAAGCAACTGACAAGGGATTAATCTCCAAAATATACAAACAGCTTATACAACTCAATATAAAAAAAAATCAGAAAATGGGCCTAAGACCTGAATAGACATTTCCCCAGAGAAGACATAGAGTTGGCTAACAAGCACATGAAAATATGCTCAACTTTCAGAGAAATGTACATCAAAACTACAATGAGGCATCACCACACACTGGTCAGAATGGCTATCATTAAAAAGTCTACAAGCAATAAATGCTGGAGAGGGTGCAGAGCAAAGTGAACTCTCCTACACTGTTGGTGAGAATGTAAGTTGGTACAGCCACTATGGAGAACAGTATGGATGTTCCTTTAAAAAACTAAAAATAGAGTTACCATATGATCCAGCAATCCTACTCCTGGACATATATCTGGAGAAAACCATAATTCAAAAAGATACATGCACCCCAATGTTCATTGCAGCACTATTTACAATAGCCAGGACATGGAACAACCTAAATGTTCATCAACAGAGGAATGGATAAAGAAGATGTGGTACATATATACAATGGAATATTACTCAGCCATAAAAAAGAATAAAATAATGCCATTTGCAGCAACATGGTTGGACATACAGATTGTCATACTGAGTGAAGTAAGTCAGACAGAGAAAGACAAATAGTATAAGATATCACTTATATGTGGAATCTGAAAAAGGTACAAATGAACTTATCTATACAATAGAAATAGAGTTACAGATGTAAAAAACAAACTTCTGGTTATCGGGGGAAAGGGGAGGAAGGATAAATTGGAAGATTGGGATTGACATATACATACTACTATGTATAAAATAGATAACTGATAAGGACCTCCTGTATAACACAGGGAACTCTACTCAATACTCTGTAATTGCCTATATGGTAGAAAAAGAACCTAAAAAAAGAGTGGATATATGTATAACTGATTCACTTTGCTGTACACCTGAATCTGACACAATATTGTAAATCAACTGTACTCCAATAAAAATTAAAAAAAAAACAACCAGCAACAACAACAACAAATGTTAGGATCAGACCTGCAAAGAATCTGAGGTTTTGAAATTATCAGAATACTACTATTCTACAGAGAATATTAAATAACTATAACAATATGTATACAGAAATAAAGGGGAAGTTGAAAATATGAGCCAAGAAATTATAAGGAATGGCAAAATACATATGAAAATAACAGAATTTCTAGAAATGAAAATATAATTAAAATGTGACACTCAAGGGATGGTATCAGCCTACTAGACACTGCCAGAGAGAAATAATGAACTGAAAGTTGAATCCAAACAAATTATTCAGAACATGGCATGAAAGACAAAGACGTGAATATTATTTGTAAAAAGAGATTAAGGAAATGGAAAAAAGATTGAAAAATATAGTACACATCTAATGGAAGTTCCAGAAAAATAAAATAGCATAGGAAGAATTTCGAAGAATATTAAAACAGATAATGGATGAGAATTTTCTAGAATTTTTTAAAGTCTCCCAACATTAGATCCAGAAAGTCCAATACCAAGCATGCTAAAGAAAAAAACGTATGTAAATATTTTTATATTTATAAATATATTAAGTACATTACATACAAATCTACACAATTAGATACATCACTGTGGAAAACTACAGGACACCAATGATCAGATCTTAAATTCAGCTAAGGAGATAAAATAGATCACCTTGACGGTAAATAGCTACAACTAAAAGCTAGAAACCAAATATGTTTGATGTGCTAGGGAAAAAAAAAAAGAAAGAAAAAAACTACAGTTCTAGAATTCTTTAACCAGTGATGAAACGTTCCAATATTGAAGGCAAAATAGGTACATTTCAAGAAGAATAAAAACGGAATTTGCTTCTGCAAACCTGCACTAAATTCTAAAGGATTTCTAGACAGATGGAAAATTATCCCAAATAAAAAGGTATAAGATGCTAGAAGTAATGAAGAGCAAAGACAGTGTTAAATATGCACACAAATCTAGATGAACATGGTATAAAGCACTAATTAAAAAGCCTTTTAGGATTCTCTTAATATAGAATTTAAATATATAATAAAGTAGCATATAAATGAGAGGGGGATAAATTGAGTTACAATGTTGTATAGACCTTGTATTGTTTTGGAGGAGGGTTAAGGTTTTGATTAACAGAATTTTATAAATCAGGAAATCATGTTGAAATCTGTATGGAAATCAGTAAAACAAACAGACTGTAGAAATTCTAAGCTAGTGAAGAAGGAAAGTAAGGTCCTAAAAGACATAATCAACCCCCAAAAAAAGGAAGTAAAGAAGAGAACATAGCCCAGGAGACATATTTAGGGGGAAATGTATAAATATATAAATACATGTAAAAGTTAAGGATGTATAATATATTAAAATATAGAAACAAAAACATAGAACAAATTGGACAGTACAAAATGTTAGATTTAATCCAAATATGTCAATCATTACATTCAATGTCAGTAGACTAAATTCTACAGTTAAGACAAGTTATAAAAATGGGTATTAAAAATACAGCATGCATGTGTGTATCTGTACATGTATAATCTAAAATATGAACATACAGAAAAATTCAAAGTTAAAAGTAGCAAAAGCTAAGTACTAACAAAGTTGGTGAGGCAATATCACGCAAAATGAACAAAGAAAAATTTAAAATTACAAAAGATAAAGATAGTGACAAAAGTTTTAAATCACCAGGATTTACAGTAATCCTATGTTTGCATGCACCTAATTATTTCAAAATATATAAAGCAAAAATTGCCAATACTACAAGAAGAAATAGAAAATTCCACCATAACAATGGGACTTTTTAAAACACCTTTCTTGCTGATCGGTAGAGAAAACAAGAATGACCCCAAAACAAAACAAAAGAAGATGCTTAAGCTGATTGGTATTGGGTTGGGGGGGATACCAGATAAAGCTATAGCAAGATACAATTTCACACCCACCTGTTTAGCAGAAATTTAAAAGTCAAACAACAGAACATGGCGCAAAAGGAACTCTCATCTCCTTGCAATTGCTTAGAAAAATGTGGCGTGTGCATCCTTTTAATCCAACAATTACACTCCTGGAAAAAAGACCTTAAAGAAACATTTGCACATGTGTATCAGAAGATTAGTTCATGAATATATATTGCAGCATTTTTCAAAATCCCGAAAGGAGAAGCAGTAGAAAGGATAAACCATGGTATAAACAAAGAAAATTATAAAGCAATGAAAACAAATGAAACAATGGAAACACAGCAACAACCAGACAATGAGAGGGTCTCAAAAACTGAACACTGAGTAAAAGATGCAAATCATAGAAGAAAACATGGATTATGATTCCACTGAAAGTTTAAAGCAGGTGAAACTAAAGAATATGCGTGTGGAGTGTGACTGTGTGTGTTTGTGTGTGTGCACATGTGCGTGTATTGCAATCCACCGCCTGGATTGCACTGGGCCCACTAGCTGTGTCAACTAGCATAACCCAGGACAATCAGAGCATCTGAGAGTGACGGCCAAGATACCAGACAAGGGCTGACAGAACCCAAGCCCCAGGACTTCGGTCCATGCTCCACAACTGCCCCAAGTAATATAGGCAGCAATGAAACTGAATTTGAAATTCAAAGAAGGAATCAAAACTCTGAAATAGTTCACAAGATGTGGCCTGAGAAACAAAAGCTGTAAGGTGTTGGAAAGCCCCGGGAACTCATCACATTCTCTCCCTCAAATCCTCCAATTATTCCTCAGAATTAAATACCAATTCCTTAACATTCTGAACTCAATCCACTGTGGTTAAACAAAACGGGCCACATTTACTCTCCAACTCCACACTTTCTCCATCCCTTGTTTTTGTGACATTTGTCACCTCCCTAAAATTCTTTTTGCTGCATCTCATAATGTCAAAATCCCACTGATCACTCAAGGTGATCACACAAATGAAATGTTGCTCTGTGAAACTTTCCCTCATTCTCCTGGTTAAAAGTAACCTCTGAACTTGCAAGACAGTAAGAACCTTTATAGTGATACATAGCATTCTCTCCTGTATTACAGCTTAATGGAAGACTGGGGTAGAGAGCCTGGTCTCCCAGGGAGACAGATGTCCTGTCATTCTATTTCCATGCACACCTGCTACGTCTCCTGGCAGATGTGGCAAACTAGTCTTTAGTAATGACAGATGCTGGGATTGATGTTCCTGAACAAAGAGGAGTAATAATGATTGGCCCACTCTATCCTCGCTCCTTGGAAAGTGCCTGGGTGGGAAGAATATAAACTCTGAAAGTTAAAGTTATGGGTTGCAAAACTCTAAGACCCAGTGAGCCAGCTATCCCAGCCTTCTCATTTAATTGAAAATTGAATATGCCAGCCTATCAGCATATGACTTTAAAGAAAGGTATGGAAATGCCAATGGTCTTCTCAACATGAGAGGAGCAGAGCAGTGATGTCGGTAACAGAAAATTACATGAAACTGTCCACAAAGGCACTGAAATATGGATTGAGGTCACCAAGGGGCAGTGAGTGATGGTGCTTTTCTCAGCAAAGGCAAACAGACTTCAACACCCAGTTCTATTAACAGTTCTCAGATGTTTAGTCAAATTAGGCTAATACATGCAGGAAAGGTGGGCTTCTTTTGAAACTCTGAATATGCTAGTTAGATGTGAAGCTGCAAAAGAATGAAGACTGAAAAGAAGTGGCCATTATCTAACGTTTCTCCACCTCCTTTATGTACAGAGCCAACGGTCTTATTATGAAAGCTACACAGGCTCAACTGTCAAGAATGAAATGGCATTGCCAGATCTTAACCCAAGAATTACTATGTTGTTTTGAAACACCAACTGTATTTCTTAGAGAGACTGTCCAGAGAGAGTGAGTGTGACATTCTGTGCTGTTAATTTGTAACTGTTAATCTGATCCCACTCTTTCTGCAGTAACCAAAAAGTTGCCTAAAACCTCTACAATCTAGCTCTCTCAAGTTAGGCCTGCTCCGTGAATGGCAAGAGCCTCATGGGAGCAGGAGGGTTTAGGGGACAGATAGCAGCCTGTAGAGCACAGATGTAATACAAGACATGAACTTGGCATTTTGCTTTATTCTACCTGGCACCAACCCTGTGCACTCTCTCCAAACAATAAAAGTTGAGTGCATTCGTCTCACTCCTGATCAGAGTCATCAGTCAAACCTACATGAGCTCACAGAGTTGACATATTAAATAACATGACAGCTGCCAGATTATTAGGACTAATCATTGCCAGGTCCCAGGTGATCCAAGTCCTGCTTGGGTGTTGGCTGCAACACATCTATCGGTTGCAACTAAATTCTCTTTGGGAAATCTCATGCTGCAGAGGTGTGTAGAAGATTCAGTGCATCATTACATTTAATGAAACTGATTTCAGATATGAAATTGCCCCAAGAACTATAATCAAATATGTTGCTTTCATTTATGTCATTCACCTGCTTCAAAACCAGCTCAAAAATAAGACTCCACATTTTTTAAGATTTTAAAAATATTTTGAGATTATTATGTTGACATTTGTTTCTCATTCCACATCACCTTCAGCCAAGCTCTGAGCACTTACAATTCTCTAATTGTTGGGAGCTTAGTCAGAAGCATCTGGAACACTGGTGGTGGAAGAGTTTGCTGCGACACTTGCAGTAACTGCTGTGGCTGTCCACACACAAGCAGTTGCATTTGTCTGATGGTCCACATGCTTCTCATATTCACCTTGAGCTAGTAACTCTTCACCAAGTTGTATTTCTTCAAGGAAGAATTTCTGAACAGCTTCAGCATCTTTAAGGTCAGGTAATTAATTTATTTAATGTCACATAACATTTTTTATAAAGCAGATAAACCTATGTAATCATTAAAAATAATCATGAGGGCTTCCCTGGTGGCGCAGCGGTTGAGAGTCCGCTTGCCGATGCAGGGGACAAGGGGTTCGTGCCCCGGTCCGGGAAGATACCACCTGCCATGGAGCGGCTGGGCCCGTGAGCCATGGCCGCTGAGCCTGCGCCTCCCGAGCCTGTGCTCCGCAACGGGAGAGGCCACAACAGTGAGAGGCCCACGTACCGCAAAAAAAAAATATATATATATATATCCATGAACACAGGATCTTGGAAAGTCCAACTCGCTCCTTGGCAAGCTTGTTTCTTTCTTCCGACGTCACAACTAGTGAGCGGTGGAGTGTAGATTCAAACCCAGGCAGCCCAGGTAGCACAAATTTCAGCACATGTGCACTCAAATATTACACTGCCTCTATATACTGTACAGAAGTGAAGACATGCCCATCAATACAAAAGGCACCTCGGAAATAAGCAGTCGGCATTTATAGAGCCTTCTCCATCAGACTGCACATTTTTTATTGATAGTTCCTATGTTTCAGTAGCAACTAAAACTTAAGCAAAGACCGTTAAAATAAGTGTTTGAGAATGTAAAGCAGATTATGAATTACCTTTGTTGATAATGAGAAAGGGGAATGTTGGTGGTGTTTGTGTATTAATTGCCATAAAATTTATCTAATTTAGTCAGTATAAAAGACTAGAAAGATACTCTTAGAATTAAAAATGTATGTAAATGGATCAATGTCCAGAATGGTGGTGTGAGGACCATGGACCTTCTCGCCACTGATACAACCATTCAGCTGCTGAAAATTTAATTCCTGGAAATTGTCCTAAGGGCACATAGCAAGTGGAAAAAGTCTACTTCAGAAAATCTGCTAAATCTCAGTAAGAACGTTTGAGCCGTGACTTGCTCTTATCTCCCCCACACACCCACTCCCAATTCATTTATTGTCAACATTGCTCCAGAATCTACGTCCTACCTCCCCACCTAGATCATCAGTTCCTGGAGATTATCAGTTCCTTGAGAGCATTTTTTTTTAAAATTATGTTTCTCATATGTTCTAGACTGCTGTAATAGAAAAAGGTTCCAAACAAATATTTTCTGAACAAGATTACTTCCAGAGGCACCTATCCAAAGGAAAGAGAGAATTCTGCTATTGGAGAATTGGGAGAATTGGGAGAATTCTGCTATTGTTCTGGCTCTTGGGGTAACACAGAACCATAATGGTTAAAGCTGCTATCCTCCCCAAAGTGGGGAATCTTCTCTAAACATACCCAGGCTGTTGGAAATACGCTCACTCCTCTGAGAACGAGAGGTCAAATGGTGAGAACTCCACGTGGAGGAGACATAAGTTAGTGTGGATTCCAATTCACTGATACAAAGGAAAGCTAAGCCCCTAATAACTAAGTATGAAACTGGGCACTTTTCAATAGAGGCTTCTTCTTTAACACAGGCTTGTGTTGTCTGTGGAGGCCTGGTTCTTGTGTGCATCAGATAAACTGATTTCACAACAGCGGTATCAGTGAAGCATTCGAGAACCACTGGGCTCTTTGTTTAGCGCTCCTTTGTGTAACGCATGGCCTCTCCAAGGCAAAGGCTGTAATGACCTAGTTTTTCAGCTACTGGTGGAGTCATCAGGAGCTCTTTCAAACAGCTGCTGGAAAAAATCATGATCACCACGTGTGTCTTCCTACGGGTGAAACTAATTTGAAAGGAATTCAAAGGAATTTGGTGAGGTTTAGTCACATGTCAAATTAGTCCCTCCCGAAGTGAGAGAGTAGCGTTGACATATATACACTACGAAGTGTAAAATGGATGGCTAGTGGCAGGCTGCTGCATAGCACAGGGAGATGAGCTCAATGCTTTGTGAAGACCTAGAGGGGTGGGATAGGGAGGGTGGGAGGGAGGCTTAGGAGGGAGGGGATATGGGGATGTACGCATGCATGTGGCTGATTCATTTTTTTGTACAGCAGAGACTGGTACAACATTGTAAAGCAATTATACTCCAATAAAGATGTAAAAAAATAAAATAAATAAAATAAACTAGCTGCACAACTTGCAAAAAAGAAAAACTGAGTCCCCCCATAGGAAAAAAGAGTGTTCAAACACAGATAAGGATTACATGAGCTTGTACTAGGAGGGGAAATGAATTCCTAAGAGAGGAGCCGAGTGGCCTTAGACAACATCTACTCCTTGGAGAAGCCCAGTGTGCCCTGGCCATTAGGGACCCAAGGCTGCCTGGGAGGCTGCAGTGCGGTGCAGGGGACCAACGTGATTTGCCATGTTTTCCCAGGGCACTGCTACTTCATGGGGCAAGAGTTTGATTGGACAGGAGAGGCTTTCCTGGAGAGACCGAAAGACAAGCTCGTCTCTGATGAGTGAATTTCAACATGAAGAGGAGATTTGAGTCTGTTTCTCTGGCAGACACCATATGTTGACCAACATACTCTCATCAATTTCATTTTCTTTGCCCACCTCCCTATAGAGGCTAAAGGAGCTAAATGCTGCACCTGCACTGTTCTGGCCAGTGAAATGTAAAGGAAAGTCTTCTAGAATCCGGAAAGAATTTTTTTTTCTTAATGAAAGAATCAACTATGGCTGGTGCCACGCCCTTTATCCTTCCTGCATTGAAAGGGGGTGCTACCACAAAGTAAAAGATCCAGAGAACTGCCCAGAAAATAACTCTGACACCACTGAGCCACTGAACCAACCCCAGCAGGCACCTACTTCCAGACTTCTCATTATGAGACAAAAATAAAGGTCTTTTTATTAGTCCACTGTTGGTCAGGATTTGTATTTCTTGCAGCAGAAGGCATTCACAACTAATTCTATTGCTGTACCAGGATGGAGAGAAGACTGCTTATAATTGTGACAGGAGACTTAGGCTTTATACAGAAGAATGTGGAAAGTCATTGTGGAACTCATGCCACAATTGTTTTATTTCCCCACATATACCACTCTATTAGGCAACACATGAGAAGTCACTTGTCCTAGGCAACACACAAACTTATTACTGTGAACAGCCCCGCCATACAGCAGGGCAGTTATCCCTTCTAATGATTGCTCAGCCTCTGTGTAGATGTACGACAATGGCTAATACTCCCAGTTTGTCTTCGAGACTCTCAGCTTGTAGTTTAAAGCCTTTTGCCTAAAGTTCATTTTCAATGTGGTCAACGAACTGGAAAAAGTTGGAGTCTACACTAGAAACAGTAACAGTCTCATTCCTCAAAACAGGGTAAATTTAAACCCTGATAGTAGTGGATATCTGTCTCCAGATCAGCTCTATCAATATTATCTGGGAATTTGTTAGAAATGCAAGTTCTAAGGTCCCTACTGACAAACAGAATTACATGCTGTAAGTTTGAGAGCCATTTCCCTATAGCACAAGGGTATATATATCAGGTGAAATGCTCTCCTCCTACTTTCATGTTTTCCTTTTCTTCCCACCTTCTTCTAATCTACTTTTTTCCTTCTCGTCTGTTAATGTTAAATGTCTTCAGATGTTATCCTAATCCATCATTTGGTCTTATTACCAAGAGGATCATTGACATCACACTAAGGCTCATGGGAGATTTTCCACTTATAGATCAGAAATAAGTAACTCAAAAGTCCAGCCCTCCAAGTATTTAACTAAAGACTGTCAAACCCGGGTGGGAAGCAGAGTGAAAAGTCCCAGTCCTTGTCTGTCTGAACCCCCACTAAAGACATTGAACCCTTTTCTTCATTTAATCCATCCTAAATCCTGGGTCTTTCTTCTCATTTCTCATTCCCTTCTGTCTTAGTTCCTTCAGGCTGCTTTAGCCAAAATACCATACACTGACTGGCTTTGAACAGAAATGTATTTCTCACAGTTCTGGAGGCTGAGAAGTCCAAGATCAAGATGCTGGCAGATTCAGTGTCTGGTGAGGGTCCACCCCCTGGTTTACTGTGTCAGAGGGGGTGAGAACTCTTTCTGGAGTCTTCTATAAGGTCACTAATCCCACACATGAGGACTCCACACTCATGACCAGATCACCTCCCAAAGACCCCACCTCCCTCCAAATAGCATCACCTGTGGGTTACTATTTCAACATGTGAGTTTGCAGGGACACAAACATTCAGGCCATAACGCTTTTTTTCTCTTCATTTAGTAGTCAATCCGCTTTCACTTCATTTTCAAAGTATCTCTTACCATTTCAATCTCAAATTATTATCTTTGCTTCTGTCTAAACCTCATGCTATTTTCATTTCTTTCTCCTAGGAGAGTGAAAGCTGAGCTTCGATGAGCTGTGGGTATATATCCTAGAGATGCAGTCTAATTATCTTGTGCTAAAGACAAGGTATTAGTGTCATCCATTTTTAATTGGCTGTCACCACAGTCACAGAATGTTCTATTTGAAGAAGTAAGCTCGACATGAACCCCTCCCCCACCCCAGCTCCCTCTTACTAACCTCTAATTTATGCAAATATTCACAAAATTGAGTCGATATGCTCCCCACTGTGCATCCCCCTAGCAGATTTTTCGAAGAGATATCCTCATGTATTCTCCTTGTCTCTTAAAGAGTTTTGAAAATGTGATTTTGGTTGTACATTCATTAGAATGTCATCTAACACCATGCCTCCACCTTGAGACATAAAAGAGCGTGGAGAGAAAACCAAAGCCATGAGACCGCCCCCCAGCCCAGTCTGGGTGTATAGCAGAGTTCTCCCCAGTACTAATCAAGTGCCCTTAATTTAAGCAACTAAAAACAATTTTAAAAAGTGCTATAGGACCGACATCTCCTCAGGTGGCAGCTGTTTAAAGAACATTGAAGGGCTTAATGGAAGTGATGCCTATATATGTCTGTATGTCTTCTTCTGTGAGCAAAGCTACACTCTGCTAACCTTTATGTTCTCCTTTTTTCTTTGGTCCTGATATTTTTTCTATTTCTATTTTATTATTCCCTTTGAAGCCACCACAAATCCTTTTTGGAAAAAACACGTGAAATCAATGAACTATTCGTAAAAACAGTTATAATAGTACGTTTAGGAATAATTAAATGGTAATAACAGCATCATTTATATAGTGATTTTAACTTTTCTAAGCATTTCATTATGTTTTTGAAGGATACTTACAGTAAATTCAGGAGCAGGAACTTTTGTCTTTTAATGGACGAGGAATTAAAATCTAGAACATGATTCTCCCAAGGTCGCGCATTCAGTGAGTACTAACAAACACACCAGCAGCAGCTGCTTATCACGTTTGCTAACGGGGACTTAAACTCAGGTCCCCGGACTCCAAATCTCACACTGTTGTCTCTCTACATAATATACCTCTCTAGTAGCCCTGACAAAGTAACTAAGTTACCGAGTTACCAGGAAGAAGAAATAATTAAAGCCCAAGCCCATGATACATTTCATTAGCCACTAGCACAGAACAGAATAGTTACATAGTTGCTCAATTCTGTTAACAAAGTGTGGACAAGAGAGAGGTAGGACAAAATAATGGAAAATCAGTCGTCTTGGATCCACTCAGTGGCAGAACCAAGACTAATTACGTTACCTCATCAGGTTGGTTTTGCACCATGCACAGCAAGCCAAAACACTGAGGTGCCGAGGTTCGCAGCAGAGAGGGTTTCTTCACACAGCCGCCAAGCAAGGAAACGGAAAAATAAGCCTCAGCTCCGCCTCCCAGAAGGCAAGCGGCTCGGGGTATTATGGGATGAGGAATAAAGCCGCAGGTGGTCTGAGGCGTGAGGAGCGTGGAGAGCCTGGAGAAACATGATTGAAAAAGTGCCCTGATCCTCGTTCTGCGCAGGCGTAACTAAGCTACAGGCCTCTGCACGTGCAAACTGGAGGTGCTTAACAAGCTCTGAGGGTGGAGTTTCTGGCCCTCAAATGTCAAAAGGTCACCAAGGATGCTCATGTGTGCCCATTTGGAAGGTTGGGTCGGTCGTCCTGTCCAGCCTTAACCAGCTCACCTCAAACTAGACACAGCTGACTCCAAGTACCTGGAAAACAACTCGGGCTAACATCTTGTTGAGGGCCCCACGTCAGGTAGAGGACGTGCAAGTCTTTTGTAGATTACCTTGATTAGTGAAGCCAGGTGAAATGGATTTGACTAATGATTACCCACGGTTTCAATTACTACTCTTACAGTGCACTGGGAATGCCCAGTTCCTCTCATTTTAACACATTTCTCTGCCTTCCACTCTAACATATGAACTTGGACTAGGTCATTGAGCTCTGTGAAACTTGATGGCCGTTGCCTATAAGATAATGTTCCTGGACTAGATGATCTCTAAGGTCCCTGTACCCTAATAGTTTCTGCTTCTATGAATGAGAGGTTGGCAGTTCCTTTGAACAGTTTCTTTAAAAGTAACAGTGGAGAAAGCAATGCTCAAGGCTCATCAGGTTGGGTCTGACCAATTGTAGCTCAGTGCACCCTTTGTGTGCAGCAAAATCACCTGTAGTGCATATATCTTAGTCCTCATGGAAAGATATTCTGATCCATGGACCACACTTTGGGAAACATTTATCCTCTCCTTTAAATGCTAATCTTGAACTTGGTGATTCACTTGAGTAATACCTGCTTCCAGTGGGTGTAGTTGGTGCCATTAGTTATCTTAGTTCCAGACGAAAATATTAATTGTTTTGTTAAAAATGTTTTTAACATTTTTATTTGCCAATGAAGTAAACAAATTTTCTATTTCTAACGATGACCTTAGTAAAATATATATACTAATAAACCACCTGAAGAGAATGAATTAGCTACTGAAAGATTAGAGAGAAATTATAATATGACATATTTTAAATGCATTTTCTAAGATTTTCACAAATATTAAAAGGCAGTTTATTGTAATAAAGATTCTCAATCTCAACTTCAATATCAATTCATTATAAAAATAATAAAGTTAACTAATTTTGAACAATCTTAATCATTGAAATAAAGGTTTGATTGGCCTATATAAGAAACACCTCAAAGTAAAACTTTGTGAATGAAATTAATCATTATAAACATATAAGCAAAAAGAGAAAATGGGGAACAAAATATTTAACACTAAAGGTTTGGGGACAGGGAATTCCCCAAAACAGAGTAAATCCCTATAGTACTAAAGGGATAGTGTAGAGTTCAATAAAGGATGATAAATAATAAAAAATTAAAAATCAACTGATACACATCCAGTATAACTCACCAGACATGAGTAAAGCATAATGTATTGGGAGCAAGAATGCTACAGAGCTATAGAGTATCCTAAACCCAGTCTTCTGAGACATTTAATTTTTATCATCCTAAACAATTTTCCATATATACAATGGAAATCAATGGAAAAGTAAAACCCTTGTCCTTGACTTTATCATAATAACTGATGTGTTTCCCATGAGGTTTCTAACTTAATATTTTTGAAGCAACATAATTGTTCTTCTAAATAGTCTTAATTTTTTTTTTTTTTTTTTTTTTTAGTGGTACGCGGGCCTCTCCCTGCTGTGGCCTCTCCCTGCTGTGGCCTCTCCCACTGCGGAGCACAGGCTCTGGACACGCAGGCTCAGCGGCCATGGCTCACAGGCCCAGCCACTCCGCGGCATGTGGGATCCTCCCGGACCGGAGCACGAACCCGTGTCCCCTGCATCGGCAGGCGGACTCTCAACAACTGCGCCACCAGGGAAGCCCTAAATAGTCTTCATTTTTTTAAAGAAATACTTATTCTTTCATCTATGACCAAACCCAAGTCAATAGATTTTGATTTTGAAGGGAAAAAATATTTCCAAAAAAGGCTTTAGACCTTGTGATCTAACAGAACAGTGCTTGGGCCATAGTAGATTCTTAATTACCTTTTCTTGAATAAATAAATGAAGACAGTACCCACTCAGTAAACTATATTTCTGGTTTCATCATCATTTTCTTTGTCAATTAATTCAATTTCTTAATTATTATTCTCTACCACATGGAAGGAAAGAAGTTACCATGACAGACAAAAATAGTTAAGAGATAAGTTGCTGTCTTTAAAAAGATGAAAAATAAGAAATTAAGACAAATACATAAATTATGACACAAGATAGACTAGGGTAGGTGCCCACAAAAAGGTACAAACATAACTTAATGCAGGTTAGAAATGAGAAGATATTTTTTTCAAGTAGGAAAAGTATTTTATGGAGGCTATCTTACTGGATATACATCCTGAGGGACTGGTGGAATTTGAACAGGTGGAGAAAAGATGAGATGAAATAGGACACATATGAGTTTTTAAATTGCCAAATAGAAAAAGAAAGCAATATATCCAAACAAATACCAGTTAGAAAATAAACAGAGGCAACACAATCTATGCAGCAAAATATTGTACAATAAAATGAAATATTTAGGCATAAACTAAGCAAAATATATTCAAAACCTATATGAGAAAAATATTTAAAGACTCCTAAAGGACACACGAGTAGACTTGAACAAATAGACCTTCATTCCATGTTCTTAGATGTGTCATCATGAATATGTCATCTTCTTCATAAATTATATTAAATACATTAAATAAATATATGTTAAATACATTTATAAATGTAATGTGATCTCAAAAAAAAACCCAGTCCATTTTGACTGGTCTAGGATAGTAGTGGGGTACAGCTTGGCAGGTTTGGAGCCTCTGGGTGGCTGGGTTTCAGAGGAGAGGGTCTCTGAAGATGGCTGAATGGAATTGGCACAAAGAGCTCCAGCCTAGGAAACCCAGCGACGGGCACTCTGAGAGAGTGGAGTCATCCACAGACCAGGGTCACCCCAGCCAGGACTGGATCTGCTTCACCACAAACTTTATTGCAGCAGGCAGAGCCACGTGGAGAGATGAAGAACCAGAATCCAACAACACAAGAGTGGCAGCCAGCAATGGCAACCTCAGGGGTTTTCCACCCTTGAAAGTGAAACTCTTATTTAGACTTAAAAAGCTCCTCTGGGTTCTCAATCCAAGAGAAAGGGGGAAAAGGACAAGAGCGTGGTGACGCCCACCCTGCCATCTGCTAGGAGGGCTTAAACCTGTTTTAACTTGTTTGAATTGTAATTATCTCAACCAGTCTAACCTACTGGGTGTGGAGGGTGAGGGGAGGAGACAGGACCACTGTCTTAGGAGAAAAAACTCTGAAGTTGCTTTATCAGAAAGTCTCCTGGGAACACCTGTGCGGAGTAGGGCAGTGGAACTGGGCAGTGGGGTGTTGAGCTGGGGCACCAATCCCATGGAGACTCTGGAGCTGGGATGGCCCTGTAGACTTGCTCCAAATAAACCAAGGAAGCCATGCCTTTGTTCCCTCAGTTGGCCAGTTATTGGCGTGGGTTGTGTACCCTCAGGCAAAGCAGCTCCCTTCTGCAGGTAGAGGGTTAGGCTCACAGAAGGACTCAGGTGGCAGCCATCAGCAACCAACACGTCAGGTATCTAGGAGAATGAATGGCTTGTTTCTGAAGGGGATCTGGGTGGCACCCCACAGCATCCTTTCCTTTATGAGATCAGTGTTTCTGCACATCTCTGTATCCCACACAAATTTTAACCCAGTGATCTGCACATTTTAGATACTCGGTAATTATGTATTGATACTCACAGAGATTCTGAGACTGGAGACAAATGGAATAATCAGATCATTAAGAATGATAGGGGAGCCAGGAGAGGAAGTTGGTTTGAGAAGAAAACAGATGAGGGTGGCTCATTCTGGACAAATTGAATTTAAAGTGACAATGGTGCAGCTAGGTAAAGGTGTTCAAGGGGGTTAAAAATGTAGGATAATAGTTTGGGGGACACTTCAGTCTTACACAACAGAATTTATGACATTTTTTTCTCAGTTCTTAAGTGGAAAAAACATCTGGGGGTAGAAGGTAGATTAGTGGATAAATATTTCCACTTAATATTTTTTATGGAAGATGCAATATAGTTAAAATAAGCATCAAGGGTATCCTTTCAGGGAAAAACAAAGTAAAGGTTATGACCAGAGAGGGGCTAAGGGATAATTCTACTCCATCTGTCTTGGGATTCAGGCTGTATAAGCAAAGAATATAATAGGGTTATATGTATAACAATAACCCCAATCTCAGTGCTGTAAGTCCTCACCCATGTAAAGAGTAGAAGGTGTCAGCTTTTTTATATAGGAAGTCCTCTCCCTAAATATCCCAAAATTTTCAAAAGTGCCCACATGTAGCATTTAAATGGCCCCTAAGCTTCACCAGGCCTGGGACCTTGATGAAATCACTTTATCAGAGACTCCAAGAGTGGGAAGGAGACAGGAGGGGGTGTGCAATGAGGGAAGAGTTAATCAAACACCATCAGAGCCACTACTTACAGCTCAGCCATCCTCTTGCTCCAGTTCTCTACTGATGCTGGCCTCGGACCTCTGCCATCCTACAGATGTCCATTTGGGACCAGTGGCCCCCAGATATCTGTGGCTTATCCTTCTCTCCAGTGAGTAAAGAAATTCTTTCCCTTTTCTGGTTCACTTCCTCACAGATGATTTCAGAGTAGAGCTGTTTTGAACCTAAGACAATAGTCATTTTTCCTTCCCAGAGCTCATGAGCACCTGCACAGTTAGGTTTATCTTCCATGAGCACCTAGAGGACCTTGGTGGTGGAGGGAGGGGACCCTTACTGTACAGGTGGCCTCTCAGAGTCCCAGCCAGGCTATTCCTTTCCATACCTGTTAATGATCCATTGTCCTATTTATCGTTACCTTGTCTCAGTTCCCATTTGCTGCCTCTACCTCTTCCCATGGCTTCCTTTGATCCTTACAGCTACCCAAAGTGCCCCAAAGTATGAATCTCACAGTCATGTCCCTAATTTGGTGCATCAAGACTGACTCTGCTAGTTTCCTCGCACCAGGCAAGTTCCACTTAAAAACAAAAAGTACAATCAATTTTCAATACGAAGAGATAAGGTTGTCTGAAAGCCTGGGGATAGCAGTTAAACCCATTGAAAATCAATAAAAAGCCCTTGAAAGGCCACCATTCTCATGCATGACATTTTTCTTAATGCTGGATGTCCCATAGCACCAGGCAGTCAGGTAATGGGATTGATTTTTATATGACTCTGGCTTAGGAACATGCAACCATTATAGGGAAGGTGGAGGGCCTGAGGAGAAAAGAGAAAAATGAATTTTCTTTGCCTTCTCTCTGGCACAGCTCCACAATTCTTTTGTAGGAAATAACTTCTGCACATATAGGATCAGGAAGCAGGTTTTTCAGCCACTACATCTGAGTGCTGGGTACCCAACCCAGATACTCCAGGAACTGACCATATTCCCACCTCTGCCACAAATGTACACTATTGGGTGCCCTCACTTAACCTGTGTGGATAGAAAATTAAGAGAAAGATAGCAGCCCATTATAAGTCAGCACCATGCTTGATTTAATGTTAATAAAGTAGGTAAGTGATTCAAAAAACTACAGAAAAATTTTAAATGAGAGTTATCTCAAAGAGATTTATGAAATCACTAAAAATGTTCAGAAAACAATTTTCAGTCCTATCCAGGGATAAGCATAATAAAGCCTTCTCTCTAGTCAAGCAGAAAGCAGGGGTAGGACAAACTGCTTACCTTGCATCCAAGAGACTGGCTCTGGGTCAGTTCTATTGAATGTGAATCCAGGTATTGCCCTTCCACAGCTGGCCACGAATTTTTACAACCGACATTTTTTGCTGCCTCTACTCGGGTTAACCTTTGACATGGGACTCCTCTGGCCTTGAACTCCATCTCCCAGGTCACACCTTTATCATGCTGTCTTTGACATTTGTCCTGAAGACCTCTCTCTCATGAATAAGCAGCCAAAGTCCATCGTACTCTGACTTCCATACCCATGGTTATGATGAAAACATTCATTTGAACAAACATAGAAGAGTCAGAAACATTTTTAGGAAGGCAGGAGTCTGTAAGAGCTAGCAAATTATGACAATGTATCAACTCAAAAATGTTATTCTAAGAATAAAACCCAGAACAGATAACTCAACTCTTCCTCCAAAAAGTAACTCTGGAGAATGTCTGAATATAAGAGACATTTAAAAAATAAATGTTTGGGGCTTCCCTGGTGGCGCAGTGGTTGAGAGTCCGCCTGCCGATGCAGGGGACACAGGTTCGTGCCCCGGTCCGAGAAGATCCCACATGCCGCGGAGCGGCTGGGCCCGTGAACCATGGCCTCTGAGCCTGCGCATCTGGAGCCTGTGCTCCTCAATGGGAGAGGCCACAACAGTGAGAGGCCGGCGTACCGCCAAAAAAAAAAAAAAAAGTAGATACTTGTAAGCTGTAGGTTTGAAGGAACCCAGGCTGGTAAGGAAGGGAGAGTTTTTACTTTTTACTTAACATCTCTCTGTTTGGATTTTTTACAGTGAGCACATAGTACATGTATAACTTTTGTTATAGTTTGTTTCTTTCTGGGCTGAAACTCTTGAAACCCTCCTTCTCCTCTGCAGCACGACACTGCCCCTAAGCTCCCAAGAATCTCCTCCTCCTGCTGACAGTTCACATTTGTGGCTCCAGGAAAGTTACTAACCCCTCCTGTGTCTCTGATCTTCAGTAGATTATCACAAAAATCTCATCCAGCTCTAAGTCTGATTCCAATTCTATAGCAAACAGACCAGAAAGTGCCATGCTGGGATTAAAACAAAACATTAACTGCAGAGGGAAAACAAGTTTTGGTTTCCAATAAAGAACTTAAAATGGATTCCTGGAACATAAGCATATTTTTAAGTGAAGCCTGATCATGTGTGACTACAAAATAGTGAAAATACAGATTTGGAAATTATTCTTATAGAAACACAATGTTGAATACATTTTCCTTTTATTATTTTTTCTTCTCTGAACTCATATTTTCTCTCTCATTTCTCTTTTATTTATTTTCAAGGAGTAATTCATTGTCTCATATTCACTTTTCATAAAATCCAATCCAACTTTGCTGCTACAATCAGGGTGCAGACATTCCTTATAACCACTAGGGGTCAGACTACTACATTAATAAAACATATCCCAAATTGAAAAGTAGCATGAACTGTTTGAGGGCTGTGCCAACTTCTTTTCCTGCATAAGAACAGAAGACTGGTCATTTAAATTAAACATTACATACAAAAGATAATGAGGAAGAATGCATTCGGCCAAAGAGACTCAGAAAGTTGAAACTATCATATATAATGAATACTATATAATAAAGTAGTTTCATCCTTAATAAAAATGTCAATTATTCACTTGCTCTTTCTGGTTGGCAAGATCTTATTCCAATCTAAGTGGGTTCAGATTGGAGAATTAATCATTGAACTGGGCAAATTCTAAGAGAGCAGAAACAACTAAAATTATAAAACATGTCAACAGAAAAGAAGAAATCTTTATTGTTAAAGGATGGACTGCATGAATAGCAGAGGATTGAGATGAATGGCAGAAACATTTCTCCAATGGATTTCAGCCATGCAATAATAAATCTGAACCATTTTACAGCAATGAAAGCATTCACAGAAATGGGCAGAAGGCAGCCTAAGACTGGGCCTCTGTTCCTGTCCCAGGTCTGCTACAAACTGACCCTTTGGCCTTGAACGAGCAACTTGTCTTCTCTCAATCATGAAGAAGTAAGATTATATGATTTACAAAGAAACTGCAAGCCCTAAAATTAAACAGATCTACTTGGAATTGTATTTATTTATATAGAAGAAAAGAAAGTAAGGTAAAATGTGCGAAAGTTTTATTTTTCTAATTTAATTTATTTTATTTTATTTTTTATACAGCAGGTTCTTATTAGGTATCTATTTTATACATATTAGTGTATATATGTCAATCCCAATCGCCCAATTCATCCCACCACTGCCCCCACCCCCCCGCTTTCCCCCCTTGGTGTCCATACATTTGTTCTCTACATCTGTGTCTCTATTTCTGCCTTGCAAACCAGTTCATATGTACCATTTTTCTAGATTCCACATATATGTGTTAATATAAGATATTTGTGTTTCTCTTTCTGACTTACTTCACTCTGAATGACAGTCTCTAGGTCCATCCACATGTCTACAAATAACCCAATTTCATTCCTTTTTATGGCTGAGTGATATTCCATTGTATATATGTGCCACATCTTCTTTATCCATTGGTCTGTCGATGGACATTTAGGTTGCTTCCATGATCTGACTATTGTAAACAGTGCTGCAATGAATATTGGGGTGCACATATTTCTTTGAATTATGGTTCTCTCAGGGTATATGCCCAGTAGTGGGATTGCTGGGTCATATGGTAATTCTATTTTTAGTTTTTTAAGGAACTTCCATACCGTTCTCCATAGTGGTTGTATCAATTTCCATTCTAACCAATAGTGCAAGAGGGTTCCATATTCTCCACACCCTCTCCAGCATTTGTCGTTTGTAGATTTTCTGATGACGCTCATTCTAACTGGTGAGGGTGATACCTCATTATAATTTTGATTTGCATTTCTCTAATAAATAGTGATGATGAGCAGCTTTTCTTGTGCCTCTTGGTCATCTGTATGTCTTCTTTGGAGAAATGTCTGTTTAGGTCTTCTGCCCATTTTTTGATTGAGTTGTTTGTTTTTTTAATATTGAGCTCCAAGATCTCTTTATATATTTTGGAGAATAATCCTTTGTCCATTGATTCATTTGCAAATATCTTCTCCCATTCTGAGGATTGTCTTTTCATCTTGCTTATAGTTGCCTTTGCTGTGCAAAAGCTTTTAATTTTTATTAGGTCCCATTTGTTTATTTTTGTTTTTATTTCCATTGCTCTAGGAGGTGGGTCAAAAAATATCTTCCTGTGATTTACGTGGAAGAGTGTTCTTCCTATGTTTTCCTCTAAGGGTTTTATAGTGTCCGGTCTTACATTTAGGTCTTTAATACATTTTGAGTTTATTTTTGTGTACAGTGTTAGGGAGTGTTCTAATTTCATTCTTTTACATGTAGCTGTCCAGTTTTCCCAGCACCACTTATTGAAGAGACCACCTTTTCTCCATTGTATATCCTTGCCTACTTTGTCATAGATTAGTTGACCATCGGTGCATGGGTTTATCTCTGGGTTTTGTATCCTGTTCCATTGATCTATATTTCTGTTTTTGTGCAAGTACCATATTGTCTTGATTACTGTAGCTTTGCAGTATAGTCTGAAGTCAGGGAGTCTGATTCCTCCAGCTCTGCTTTTTTCCCTCAAGACTGCTTTGGCTATTTGGGGTCTTTTGGGTCTCCACACAAATTTTAAGATTTTTTGTTCTAGTTCTGTAAAAAATGCCATTGGTAATTTGATAGGGATTGCATTGAATCTGTAGATTGCTTTGGGTAGTATAGTCATTTTCACAATATTGATTCTTCCAATCCAAGAACATGGTATATTTCTCCATCTGTTTGTGTGATCTTTGATTTCTTTCATCAGTGTCTTATAGTTTTCTGCATACAGGTCTTTTACCTCCTTAGGTAAGTTGATTCCTAGGTATTTTATTCTTTTTGTTGCAATGGTAAGCGGGATTTTTTCCTTAATTTCTCTTTCAGATTTTTCATCATTAGTGTATAGGAATGCAAGAGATTTCTTTGCATTAATTTTGTATCCTGCAACCTTACCAAATTCACTGATTAGTTTTAGCAGTTTTCTGGTGGCATTTTCAGGATTTCCTGTATATAGAATCATGTCATCTGCAGACAGTGACAGTTTTACTTCTCCTTTCCAATTTGGATTCCATTTATTTCTTTTTCTTCTCTGATTGCCATGGCTAGGACTTCCAAAACTATGTTGAATAATAGTGGCAAGAGTGGACATCCTTGTCTTGTTCCTGATCTTCGAGGAAATACTTTCAGTTTTTCACCATTAAGAATGATGTTTGGGCTTCCTGGTGGCGCAGTGGTTGAGACTCCGCCTGCCGATGCAGGGGACACGGGTTCATGCCCCGGTCCGGGAAGATCCCACATGCCGCAGAGCGGCTGGGCCCGTGAGCCATGGCCGCTGAGCCTGTGCGTCCAGAGCCTGTGCTCCGCAACAGGAGAGGCCACAATAGTGACAGGCCCGCATACAGCAAAAAAAAAAAAAAAAAAAAAAAGAATGATGTTTGCTGTGGGTTTGTCGTATATGGCCTTTATTATGTTGAGGTAGGTTCCCTCTATGCCCACCTACTGGAGAGTATTTATCATAAATGCGTGTTGAATTTTGTCACAAGCTTTTTCTGCATCTATTGAGATGATTATATGGTTTTCATTCTTCCTTGTGTTAATATGGTATATCACATTGATTGATTTGCGTATATTGAAGAATCCTTGCATCCCTGGGATAAATCCCACTTGGTTATGTTAGATTCTGTTTGCTAGTATTTTGTTCAGGATTTTTGCATCTATATTCATCAGTGATATTGGTCTGTAATTTTCTTTTTTTGTAGTATCTTTGTCTGGTTTTGGTATCAGGGTGATGGTGGCCTCGTAGAATGAGTTTGGGAGTGTTCCTTCCTCTGCAATTTTTGGAAGAGTTTGAGAAGGATGGGTGTTAGCTCTTCTCTAAATGTTTGATGGAATTCACCTGTGAAGCCATCTGGTCCTGGAATTTTGTTTGTTGGAAGATTTTTAATCACAGTTTCAATTTCATTACTTGTGATTGGTCCGTTCATATTTTCTATTTCTTCCTGGTTCAGCCTTGGAAGGTTATACCTTTCTAAGAATTTGTCCATTTCTTCCAGGTTGTCCATTTTATTGGCATAGAGTTGCTTGTAGTAGTCTCTTACGATCCTTTGTATTTCTGCAGTGTCTGTTGTAACTTCTCCTTTTTCATTTCTAATTTTATTGATTTGAGTCCTCTCCCTTTTTTTCTTGATGAGATTGGCAAAAGTTTTATTAATTTTGTTTATCTTTTCAAAGAACCAGCTTTTAGTTTTATTGATCTTTGCTATGATTTGTTTGTTTCTATTTCATTTATTTCTGCTCTGATCTTTATGATTTCTTTCCTTCAGCTAACTTCAGGTTTTGTTTGTTCTTTCTCTCGTTCCTTTAGGTGTAAGGTTAGATTGTTTATTTGAGATTTGTTTTATTTCTTGAGGTAGGTTTGTATTTCTATAAAGTTCCCTCTTGCTGCATACCATAGGTTTGGGGTCATTGTGTTTTCGTTGTCATTTGTCTCTAGGTATTTTTTGATTTCCTCTTTGATTTCTTCAGTGATCTCTTGGTTATTTAGTAACATATTGTTTAGCCTCCATGTGTTTGTGTTTTTTACGTATTTTTCCCTGCCACTGACTTCTAATTTCATAACGTTGTGGTCAGAAAAGATGCTTGATATGATTTCAATTTTCTTAAATTTACCAAGGCTTGATTTGTGACCCAAGATGTGATCTATCCTGGTCAATGTTCCATGTGCACTTGAGAAGACAGTGTAATCTGCTGTTTTCAGATGGAATGTCCTATAAATATCAACTAAATCTATCTGGTCTATTGTGTCATTTAAAGCTTCTGTTTCCTTATTTATTTTCATTTTGGATGATCTGTCCATTGGTGTAAGCGAGGTGTTAAAGTCCCCCACTATTATTGTGTTACTGTCGATTTCCTCTTTTATAGCTGTTAAGAGTTGCCTTATGTATTGAAGTGTTCCTATGTTGGGTGCATATATATTTATAATTGTTATATCTTCTTCTTAGATTGATCCCTTGATCATTATGTAGTGTCCTTCCTTATCTCTTGTAACACGCTTTATTTTAAAGTCTATTTTAACTGACATGAGTATAGCTACTCCAGCTTTCTTTTGATTTCCATTTGCATGGAATATCTTTTTCCATCCCCTCACTTTCAGTCTGTATGTGTCCCTAGGTCTGAAGTGGGTCTCTTGTAGACAGCATATAGATGGGTCTTGTTTTTGTATCCATTCAGCAAGCCTGTGTCTTTTGGTTGGAGCATTTAATCCATTCACATTTAAGGTAATTATTGACATGTATATTCATATTATCATTTTCTTAATTGTTTTGAGTTTGTTTTTGTAGGTCCTTTTCTTCTCTTGTATTTCCCACTTAGAGAAATTCCTTTAGCATTTGTTGTAGAGCTGGTTTGGTGGTGCTGAATTCTCTTAATTTTTCCTTGTCTGTAAAGTTTTGATTTCTCTGTCGAATCTGAATGAGATCCTTGCTGAGTAGAGCAATTTTGGTTATAGGTTCTTCCCTTTCATCACTTTAAATATATCATGCCACTCCCTTCTGGCTTGTAGAGTTTCTGCTGAGAAATCAGCTGTTAACCTTATTGGTGTTCCCTTGTGTGTTATTTGTCATTTTTTCCTTGTTGCTTTTAATAATTTTTCTTTGTCTTTAGTTCTTGTCAGTTTGATTATTAGGTGTCTCAGCATGTTTCTCCTTGGATTTATCCTGCCTGGGAATCTCTGTGTTTCCTGGACTTGGGTGGCTATTTGTTTTCCCATGGTAGGGAAGTTCTCGACAGTAATCTCTTCAAATATTTTCTCCTTCTCTCACTCTTCTCCTTCTGGGACCCCTATAATGCAGATGTTGGTGCGTTTAATGTTGTCCCAGAAGTCTCTTTGGCTGTCTTCCTTTCTTTTCATTCTTTTTTCTTTATTCTGTTCCGCAGCAGTGAGTTCCACCATTCTGTCTTCCAGGTCACTTATCTGTTCTTCTGCCTCAATTATTCTGCAACTGATTTCTTTTTGTGTAGTTTTTATTTCAGTTATTTTATCATTCGTCTCTGTTTGTTTATTCTTTAATTCGTCTAGGTCTTCATTAAACATTTCTTGCATCTTCTTGATTTTTGCCTCCATTCTTTTTCCGAGGTCCTGGATCATCTTCACTATCATTACTCTGAATTCTTTTTCTGGAAGGTTGCCTACCTCCACTTCATTTAGTTGTTTCTCTGGGGTTTTATCTTGTTCCTTCATCTGGTACATAGTCCTCTGCCTTTTCATTTTGTCTGTCTTTCTGTGGTTGTGGTTTTCATTTCATGGGCTGCAGGATTGTAGTTCTTCTTGCTTCTGCTGTCTGCCCTCTGGTGGATGAGGCTATATAAGAGGCATGTGCAAGCTTCCTGATGGGAGGGACTGGTGGTGGGTACAGCTGGGTGTTGCTCTGGTGGGCAGAGCTCAGTAAAACTTTAATCCACTTGTCTGCTGACGGGTGGGGCTGAATTCCCTCCTGTTGGTTGTTTGGCCTGAGATGGCCCAGCACTGGAGCCTGCAGGCTCTTTGGTGGGGCTAATGGCGGACTGTGGGAGGGCTCACGCCAAGGAGTACTTCCCAGAACTTCTGCTGCCAGTGTCTTGTCTCCATGGTGAGCCACAGCCACACCCCACTTCTGCAGGAGACCCTCCAACACTAGCAGGTAGGTCTGGTTCAGTCTCCTATGGGGTCACTGCTCCTTTCCCCTGGGTCCTGATGTGCACACTACTTTGTGTGTGCCCTCCACGAGTGGAGTCTCTGTTTCCCCCAGTCCTGTCAAAGTCCTGCAATCAAATCCCGCCAGCCTTCAAAGTCTGATTCTCTGGGGATTCCTCCTCCTGTTGCCGGACCCCCAGGTTGGGAAACCTGACATGGTGCTCAGAACCTTCACTCCAGTTGCTGGACTTCTGTCATATAAGTGTTCTCCAGTTTGTGAGTCACCCACCCAGCAGTTATGGGATTTGATTTTATTGTGATTGCACCCCTCGTACTGTCTCATTGCAGCTTCTCCTTTGTCTTTGGATATAGGGTATCTTTTTTGGTGAGTTCCAGTGTCTTCCTCTTGATGATTGTTCAGCAGTTAGTTGTGATTCTGGTGCTCTTGCAAGAGGGAGAGAGTGCATGTCCTCCCAAAGTTTTAAAAAGGAAGGTTTTGACTGTCAATATACATTATTTCAAATTTTCACCATTAAAAAAAACGTGGAAAAAACTGAGATCATACATCATATCCATTGTCAGACAGAGTTAAAGTAATGAATAAAAAGTCAAACTGAAACAGGAGGGAAGGAGGCAGGGCACAACCTTTGAAAGAATGACATAGTCTGAGGCCATGACATAAACTGATTAGAACCAAATGGATCCAAGATGGCAGACAAGTCAACTTTTTCCACTAGACCTTGAGCCTCAGTATATGCTCACATCAGCAAGCTAAATGACACAGCCACAGGTGCCATGACATTTCCAAGACCAACCATAACGATCAAAAAGTGGGCAATGGCCCAATTCCTGGAAATCCCCGCCCCTTCTTAAAATAGCTGGAATACTCCTCCCACTCATTAGCCTATAACCTTACTCACTCCTATAAAAACTGACAACCCCATACCCTGGTGCCTTTCTCACCTTCTGAGATGGCCCACACTCTGTCTGTGGAGTGTGTTTCTCCCAAGCCCTTTCTCACCTTCTGAGATGACCTACACCACTCTGTCTGTGGAGTGTGTTTCTCCCAAGGCCTTTCTTGTCTTCTGAGATGGCCCACACTCTGTCTGTGGAGTGTGTTTCTCCCTAAATAAATCCACTTCTTACCTATCACTTAGTCTCTCACTGAATTCTTTCTGTGATGAGACATAAAGAACCTGCGATTCATTAAGTCCTGAAACCAGGTATGTGATCTCAGTTGGAAGACTGTGGGTTTTGGCCGGGTTCAAGTCCCAGTAAGGTTTTGCCCGGGTTCGAGTCCCAGCACGTGGGTTCAAGTCCCAATCTGAGGTGCGTGGTTTCAAAACCTGAATTTATTTGCATTTTTAATGAACGAGTATTCTAAAGTAAATACTCTAAGCATATATGTGAAAATATATGCAGATCATCCTCTGGAATGATAAACTAGAAATTCAAAAGCGATTACCTGTTGGGATGGGGTAGAATTGGATGGATGTGGGTTTGGGTAGAATGGGTATAAGACTATAAGGTGTATTTCTTCATATGTTGTTTTGATATTTTTACCCATGTGAATCTATTACCTATTTTTTAAATTTTTAATTAACTTAAGAACTTCATAGATGGGACCAAAATGTGTGTCAATACAAAAACAAACACAACTGAAAATCCGCCATGATTAGAATGGGGATTAGGAATAGGTATAGGGATATATGTTGCTAATAAAAGCTGGTAATATAAGAGGGATATTGTGTTTTAAAAGGGTTGCATCAAATTACCTCAACCAAATTAACCATGTAAAGATGGTCATATCCAAAGGTTCTATCTGGCAGTTTTATCACCTGGTCCCCAAACTCTCACTGAGCTGCTTGTCCCTGACCCTCTATCTCGAGAGGGGCACTAAATCAGAGCAAGTACTATTTTATCCCCCTTTGTTTCTTTACAGACACACACGCACACGCACACTCATACACATGCACCCACAAACATTTTCCTAGTAAACTATCATGAATGTTAACCTATGTAAATAAACAATTCAGAGGGTTACAAGCAACTCATTTCTACAAAAAGCTGAACCCTGAACCCCAGACTTCCTAACATACAGGTTTAGTGAAATTCCTATAAAAATTCCAGCAAGATAATCTGCAAACCTAGACAAGATTAACTTAAAATTTAAATGGAATGGCAGAGGATCTAGAATAGGTAAAACAATCTTGAATATAAAGAAGTAAGTAGGAGAAATCAGTGCACTTGATTTCCACTTATTATGTAACTGCAGTAGTCAAGACTTTATGGTATTGATGGAGAAATAGACACATAGCTCAGTGAGATAAAATGGGGAAAACAGAAATACACCCATAGGTAAGTCTAATTTATTTTTGACAAAGGTGCAAAGCCAATCTAGTGGAGGAAAGATAACCTTTTCAAAAACCGGTGCTGGAATAATTGGACACCCATAGGCCAAAAAGATGAACCTCGACCTAAACTTCATACATTAAACAAAATTAGCTCAAAATGCATTAAAGACTTCAGAAAAAAAAAACACATAAGAGAAACTCTTCCAGATCTAGGACAAGGCAAAAATTTCTTAAAGTTGACACTGAAACACAGTTCATAAGAAAAAAAACTGATATATTGGACTTCATCAGAATTAAAATGTTTGCTCTGTGGAAGACCATATTAAGAGGATAAAGAGAAAAACTACAGATTGGGAGAAAATATTTTCAAACCATATATCTGACAAAGGACTGGTGTTTAGAATAAATTTTAAAAAAACCTCTCAAACCTCAACAATAAAAAAATCCAGTTAAAAGATGGGCAAAAGACAGGAACAGACATATTATTGAAGAGGATATACAGATGGCAAATAAGCACATGAAAAGATGCTTAACTTCATTAACCATTAAGGAAATGCAAATTAAAACCTCACTAAAATATCATTACATATCAGAATGGCTAAAATAAAAAAATATGACTACACCAAATTCTGGCAAGAAAGTAAAGAAACTGGGCCTCATACATTGCTGATTAGAATGTAAAATGTCCAGAGAAAAGAAAACATATATTCACATAAAAACCTGTACAAGAATGTTTTTATCTACTTTGTAATAGCCTAAAACTAAGCATAGCCCAGACGTCCTTCAGTGGGTGAATGGATACACAAACTCTGGCATATCAATATCATGTGATACTACTCAGTAATAAAAAGGAATGTTGCAGTAATAAATGCAACAACTTGGATGCACCTCCAGAGAATTATGCTGAGTCAAAAAAGCCAATCCCAAAAGGTTATATACTATGATTCTACTCATATAACATTCTTGAAATGAAAAATTATTGAAGGGAGAACAGATTAGTGAGTGCCAGGGATTAAGAATAGGGTTGGGGAAGTTGGCAAGGGGTGGGGGGGGGGTGCGAAGGAAGGAAGGAAAGTTATAAAAGGGCAACCCAAGGATCCTATGGTGATGAAATCTTCTATATCTTAATTGTATCCATGTCAGTATCCTGATTGTAATATTGCACTACAGTTCTGCAACTTCTGTTGTATAGTTACCATTGGGGGAACAATGAGCAAACTGGTACATGGAATTGCTCTGCATTATTTCTTACAACTGCATATGAATCTATAATGATGTCAAAATGGGTAATTTAGTTCAATAAATATATGCATATTCATACATACAAACTATGGCCTCAAGTTCAGTTACAGAAACAAGGTCAGTAGCAGCTACTTATACTTTTCCCCACTAGTTGTGTATGTGTGTATTTGTGTATGTGCGTTCAGGTGATTAAGCTATTGTCTATAAGTTCTAAATCTTCTCTTGTCTCTACTTTGTGTTTCCAGGACTGGGACTCTACAAATCACATTTCCACTTTTTTAGCTTCTTCCCTCCTAAGCCACCAACAGGGAGTGACATAAGGAGCCTAAGCCTGGAGGAGAATGAAGAGCCTTCCTCCTTCTCATTGGCTTCCCCTGGGTTTACCCTCTGTTTCATGTTCCCCTGCACATCACACAATGACATGTCTTCTTCACCTAAGAGTAGCAAATCCTTCCAGTAGCAGCAGCGGAATCCAATTTGCATTTCTCAACACTTTTGCAAAACCAGTCACATAGAACAGAAGTCAGCACACTTTGGCTGTTGAAGGCCAGATAGTAAATATTTGAGACTTTGCTGGCCAGTCTCTGTAGTAGCTACTCAACTCTGCCATCGTAGCATGACAACAGCCAGAGATAGTAAACGAATGAGCATGGCAAAGTATAACTTGATTGGGGCTTCCCTGGTGGCGCAGTGGTTGAGAGTCCGCCTGCTGATGCAGGGGACACGGGTTCGTGCCCTGGTCAGGGAAGATCCCACATGCCGCGGAGCGGCTGGGCCCATGAGCCATGGCCGCTGAGCCTGCACGTCCAGAGCCTGTGCTCCGCAACGGGAGAGGCCACAGCAGTGAGAGGCCCGTGTACCACAAAAAAAAAAAAAAAAAAAAAAAAAGATAACTTGATTTATAGACACCAAAATCTGAATTTCATATCATTTTCATGTCTCACAAAATATTATTATTGTTATGGGTTAAATTGTACCCCCCAAGAGAAACGCTGAAGCCCTAACCCCCTGTTCCTGTGAATGTAGTCTTATTTAGAAATAAGGTCTTAGCAGATATGATCAAGATAAGATGAGGTCGTTAGGTGGGTCCTAATCCAATATGACTGGTGTCCTTATAAGAGAGGAAAACATCATGTAAAGACACAGACACACAGAGAGGAGAGCACTATGTGGAGACAGAGGCAGAGACTGGAGTTTAGCAACTGCAGGGCCAGGACTGCCAAGGCCTGACGGCCACCTGAAGAAGCTAGAAAGAAGCGAGGAAGGGTCCTGCCCAGAGTTGCAGATGGAGGACAGTCCCGTGACAACTTGATTTTGGATTTCTAGCCTCCACACTGTGAGAGCATACATTTCTGTTATTTTAAGCCACCCAGTTTGTGAAACTTTATTACAGTGGCCTTAGGAAAATAATACAATTATTCTTCTGATTTTTCTCCAGCTATTTAAAAATGTAAAAAAACATTACTACAGGCCATACCAAAAAAAATAATAATAAGTTGGTTTTAGCCTATGAGCCATAATTTGCAGACCCCTGTCATACAGCCTCCCTGACCCAGAGACACTAACACCAAGCAAGTCATGCCCCTAAGGTCTAAGTTTTAGCTCCACACTACTAAATTGTAGTAATTCCAACCACTTTTCCTTTTCCTCCACTCTTGGGGGAAGGTAGCTACTTTTTATAATTCCTGCTTCCATTATACCTTACTGTCCTCTTTTTCTCCTTCAGTTATCTAGTTACTAAATTTATATCTAGTTAACAATGATTTATATTAAGTTCTCATGGTTGAAATAACTGTGATTTCTGTCTGCCGACTGGACACTGACTGATATAATTTTCTTCTTAAAATTTTTTGCAAGGGCTTCCCTGGTGGCACAGTGGTTAAGAATCCACCTGCCAATGCAGGGGACACGGGTTTGAGCCCTGGCCCAGGAAGATCCCACATGCCATGGAGCAGCTAAGCCCATGAGCCACAACTACTGAGCTTGCACTCTAGAGCCCGTGAGCTACAACTGCTGAGACCGTGTGCCACAACCACTGAAGCCTATGTGCCTAGAGCCTGTGCTCCACAAGAGAAGCCATGGCAATGAGAAGCCCGTGCACCACAACGAAGAGCAGCCCCTGTTTGCCGCAACTAGAGAAAGCCCGCATACAGCAACAAAGACCCAACACAGCCAAAAATAAAAACAAATAAATTTATTTTAAAAAATTCATCAAGATTTTGCATGAAGTACACTGACCTTCAAGGCTTTTTGCATGTCTTGGTAATTATTAAATTTAGTTTTAGGTAATTAAGACAACTCTTTGCAGAATTGGAATTTCTGACATAATAATTGCATAATTTATTTGTCATAAACTTTAATTAATAATCATTCTCACTTCATAGACTTATTCCTCTGAGGATCCCCAAGTGCTTTAGAAGAACTAAGGAATTAATACCATGTTACATTGAAGTAGGGACAAAGCTGCCAGTGTCTTATAAAGTTTAATGTACACCTACCTTTCAACCCAGCAATTCCATTCTAGGTATTTTCCCAAGAGAAACAAAAACATATGTTCAAAAAAAAAAGACTTGCACAAAATATTCACAGAAGCCTTATTTATAACAGCCAAAATCTGGCAACAACCCAAATGTCCACTAATGGATAAACAGAAGTATATCCATATAATGAAATACTACTCATCAATAAAAAGGAATGAACTGCTGATACATAGAAGAACTTGGTTAAATCTCAAGAACATTTTGTTGAGTAAAAGAGATGAGACACAAAGCAGTGTATATGATTTTGTTTATATGAAGTCCAAGACCAGGTAAGACTAATTTATGACAATAGAAATCAGAAGAACTGTTGCCTTGGAGCAGGAGAAGAACATTGACTAGAAAGGGGCAGAAGGAAATGTTAGGGGTGATAGAAATATATCTTGATTTGGGTAAGGGTTACAGAGACATATATCTGTCAAAGCTCATTGATCTGCACTCTTACTGTGTGCATTTCACTTTATGTAAATTTTACTTTAAAAATTTATGGATAAGTAAAAGGAAAAAATTAAGGCACAGTTGATGTATAATTTTCAGACCTGAAATCCATAGCATAACCCTTGAAATTGCAGACTCTAAACTTTTGGAAGACAAGCACCAAAACAGTCTTGTTAATTTTACATATATTTTAATATGATGTGACATATATGTTAACCCAGTTATGTGTTAGTGTTAGAAGCACAAGTATTTTTCAAATATATGAAGAAGGCATGGCTTTCAAACAAACTCCATGTAAGTAACTCAAGTTTGACCTTCCCTCCCTCCTTCCCTCAATTTCTTCCTTCTTTCCTTTCGTCTTTCCTGCTCTCCCTCCCTCTCTTGTTTTGAAAATAATGTTAAAAGCCTTCAGAAGCAAATTTATCATAAAATTAATAAACCCTGCACTTCAAAGGTCTTCACTGCATGGTCTTCTATAAAGCTCAGGAAAGAGCCTTAACAAGGTGTTCACAGAGTCATATGTTTCTGTAAAATTTTGTAGAAGGTAAAATATTGACTACAATAGGTAAAAAACACTGTCTCTTCCCATTTTGCATTTTCCCTAGATCACACTTCCCTCTATATCATGTTGGTGAGAGTAGCTGCAGACATTCTGGGGATTCGGCTATGTTGAGTTCGTAGATTTATGTCATCTGTAGCCCCTTCCTTGTATAGTTGATGCTAGCCATCTTGTGTAGGCATGACTTCCTGGAATACTTCTGCCCAACTTCCCAACATGCCCTCAACTCAGAGATTCAGGACCAGAGGTCATATTGCAAAATGAGTGTGTCCTGAGGCAGCCTTCACCAGAAGTCTGTGGGTCGTGGAGGAAGAAAGAGTTAGAAGTATACCAAGGTAGAGGCTGGCCTATAATGAATTCTTCCAATCACCACATATATAAATTTGGCAATAGGAGATTCAATTGTCATCAACAATTAGTCAAAACAGAAGCTCATTATTCTCAAGAATGTAGTCAAAAAAAGAAAAAGAAAAGAATGTAGTCAATAATGCAGAGTATACAATTATAAATGTACAATTTATACAATTTTTTAATTTTCTGGTAGAAATCACTTGACCTATCATTTATTAGAATTCTTGTGTTTTCAAAATGCAAACCTATAAAGGTATTTTAAACTATTGAATATATTTATGTATGAAGTTGCAAATTTATGCATTTCAAGTATCAATAAGTTTAAATTTTGAAATCAGCCAGACAGATGAAAGTCTTATTTCTTATTTTATAACAATAATTACAAAATTATTGTCATACAAAGAGGTGATCAAAGATACACAGCCAAGAATGTGTAGAAGAAAAGTTTTCTTAAGTGTGACAAGCCATTAATAAAATTGGACATTGTGATGTTTGTGGTATTTATTGACATTTTAAAAATTGGAATTTGTTATTTCTTGTTTCATTTAAAATAAATATTCATTTTAAAACATAATTTTGTATTTTAAGGAAGGCCACCAAATTTTATAAACTTCAGGTCCCAGCTGAGACCATTCCTAGATGGGGTAACCAAAACAATATCAACAATCAAAAGAGACAAAAATAAATAAATGAAACTAGGCAAATGAAGAAATAAATATGTAGAGGAATAAACAATCAATAAGCAAGGGCCCTAAAGAAGGGCAAGTCAGGAATGGAGGTAATTTCACAGCCCTGTTCTAAGCAATACTGTTTTTCTCTTATTAACTCTTACTTAGTTATATATTTCTTCCTCTATGATCTCAAACTCTTGTAATAAAAAACCTTAAAATCTTAAATACAGTATGAGAGATTCTGAGGGATTTTTTCCTCACCAGATTTTGGTTCCCAACAAACATCATCAACATAAAATAACTCATTGAAGGGAAGTAGTCTCTCCCTTTGAGAAAAAATAAATCTAAACATTTTTCATCTGCCTAAAGATTATTTCAATGGTATCAACAATTTGAATAATTTAATCTGCTTATAAAATATTGTCTACCACAGAAAGTGCTGGGCAGTGTGTTAGGACTGACTCAATTTAAGAATTTCTATCCACCAAACAGTCAATTTCAAGTTTAAGTGTGACCAAAACTCAACAGTCATTTTCTTTATTGTAGCCCACAGATATCAGGAGTAACTTGCTATATCCAGCCATTTTGGTGTAACTTTTGCCTTTAGTCATGTATGGCTAGGTATTCCTTTTTAAATTTTAACCTAAGACCACACAAAAAATTATTGCCATTGTATGTGTGTGTTTTGTTTTTGTTTTTTTTTTTTGCTGTACGTGGGCCTCTCACTGTTGTGGCCTCTCCCATTGCGGAGCACAGGCTCCGGCTGCGCAGGCCCAGCGGCCATGGCTCACGGGCCCAGCCGCTCCGCGGCATGCGGGATCCTCCCAGACCGGGGCACAAACCCGCGTCCCCTGCATCGGCAGGCGGACTCTCAACCACTGCGCCACCAGGGAAGCCCTATGTGTGTGTTTTTAAGAAAACTCAGAGAATAAATTGGAAATAACCTACATGCTCATTAATAAGGGAATTTATTAAATAATTATGGAAACGTGTGGTTCCTTTTTTCTTTTTTAATGAGGTACAATTAAACAAAGTGGCATGAAAATTTTTCCTAGATATAATATTGTTATAAAAAAAGTCACAAAAAGGTAGCCATAGTATGATCTCATGTTAAAAATCTATAAATATGTGTAAAGAAATAAAACTCACCTAAATATTATCAAATACATAGAGAAAAGATCCAGAAGGATCCATCTAAATTGTGGAAGTGGTTAACTGCAAAGGAATGTTAAAAAGAAGGTGGACATAAGAGGATTTGTGCTTGAATTTTATTTTATTTTATTTTATTTTATTTTTTGCGGTACGTGGGCCTCTCACTGTTGTGGCCTCTCCCGTTGTGGAGCACAGGCTCCGGACGCACAGGCTCAGCGGCCATGGCTCACGGGCCCAGCCGCTCCGCGGCATGTGGGATCTTCCTGGACCGGGGCACGAACCCGTATCCCCTGCATCGGCAGGCGGACTCTCAACCACTGCGCCACCTGGGAAGCCCTTGAATTTTATAATCAGCACAAAATCCCTGTTTTTGGAACAATGCTTGACAGAGGTAGATACTGAATAAATAGTTGTCAAATGAATTAATGGTTAATGAATTAATGGATTCTGTTACATTAAAACAAAACAATAAGTGTAAGAAAACACAAATAAGTAAAAACAGATGGAAACTACCTAAAATCTGCTACCCAAAGAACTGTTTACATTTTGCTGTGCACTCATATACCAACATCTTTATTTTTCTTATGAATATACTATATTAAAACATTACACAATATTCTGTAAATTTTATTTTCCAACTAAAAATACCAGGGCAGGGCTTCCCTGGTGGCCAGTGGTTGGGAGTCTGCCTGCCAATGCAGGGGACATGGGTTCGAGCCCTGGTCTGGGAAGATCCCACATGCCACGGAACAACTAAGCCTGCGAGCCACAACTACTGAGCCTGCGGTCTAGAGCCTGTGAGCCACAACTACTGAAGCCTGCTCGCCTAGAGCCCGTGCTCCGCAACAAGAGAAGCCACCACAATGAGAAGCCAGTGCACCACAATGAAGAGTAGCCCCCCTCACCGCAACTAGAGAAAGCCCGTGCGCAGCAACGAACACCCAACACAGCCAAAAATAAATAAATTAAATAAATAAATTTATTTTTTTTAAATGCCGGGGCATCTCTCCATGTCTTTCCATGTATATACTGTATACTGGGAAGTAACTTGAACACTTCGTCCCACCATGCTCTGGCTTGGGGTCAGCCCAAATGTGTTTCTAAGGGACATAGACACCCTAGAGGAACTCCAGTACCAGCAGAGGGCCTGGCCCTCCTTCAGAAGCTGACACAGAAGAGACCAAACCAGATCTGCCCTGTGGCCTAATTTCCTTAAGCTCATTTTAACTGTCAGATCACCACAACCCCAACAGCCAGCTTCCCCTCACAGGAACAGGCTCAGCTCAGGCAGCTGTGTTCACGGTGATATAAGGCCTATAATTAAAACAATGAGACCCCCAGGAGCTCAGCCCTGCACTGACCATGGTGGGAGGAGCCCTTAAGGAGTCCCAGTTGAAAAAGAAAGGACAATGGTGAAAAACCTAAAAACTGCATTTTGAGGAATCTTTAAGGAACTGAGAGTGTTCAGCCAAGAAGACAGAAGGCATGGTACGCATCTTCTAGAATTTGAAGGAAGAAGATGTATGAATGATGTCAACCATTCCAGAGATAACCAGATGGCAGAATTAGAAGCAGTGAGTAAAGCTCATATAAGACAGATGTCTTAGTCTGGTTTCCTTAGAAAACAGACTTTAAGGCAAAGCTTAGGTCTGACTGTTTTATCTGGGGGTGCTTTCTCGCGAAAAAAAGTAAAGGAAAAGAGATGTGAAGGACTGGGAGTTTGGGATTAGCAGATGCAAACTTCTATATATAGGATGGATAAACAACAAGGTCCTACTGTATAGCACAGGGAACTATATTCAATATCCTAATGACGATTGACTGAGGACAGTAATTAATGTGATGGGTGCTTTTCTCATCATCCCCTTTCCATTATGATAAACCATAACAGAAAAGAATGTGAAAAAGAATATGTATCAATATGTATGTATAACTGAGTCACTTTGCTGTACAGCAGAAATGAACACTGTAAGTCAACTATACTCCAAAAAAAAATTTTTTTTAATGAGAGATGTGAGGAGGGGAAGAAGGGAGAGCAAATACAAGGTAGTATGTTACCAAGCTGCCCACAATTCCCAAAAAACACAGCTGGTCATACAGGACGGTTCTGGACAGGTGGGTGGACCAATGCACTCTAGCGCAGGAGGGAAAGCCAGCAATTTATCCTCTGGATCCTTCCTATCTCTTATCTCTCCCCATATAGATACCCCTACACTCCTTAGTGACCTTCCTCTGCCCCTTCTGGGGCACTGAGACAGTCAGAGCCCCCGTGGGTCCAGTGGAATCAGACCTGGGTACTGGAGCTGCCCCAGCTCCCCCCATAGTGAGCATGACAAAGGCTGTGTCGAAGCCCAGCTTTGACCCCAAGGAAGGTCAGAGACAACTCTAGGGTGAAAAGACAAAGTGACCACAATGGCAGCAGAGGCCAAGACTTTACAACTCAGGAGTGGCAGGAAACGGGACTGGCGGCCAAGGGCTGGGGCCCAGACAAGGCTGAGAGGATGCAGGTTGGTCCACAGAGGCATCAGTACAGCAGATCTTAGTGAGATGTTATTTTCTGACACTCAAAACCATTCAGTAATGGAAAAGTCCAGTGCTTCTCAAACATTAAGTGAATACAAATACCTGGGGGTCTTGTCAAATGAAGATTCTGATTCAGCAAGTCTGGGGTGAGGCCTGAGATTCAGTATTTCTAACTAACTCCAAGTGTTGCCCTGCTGCTCTCAAACGACCACTTTGAATATTCTGTGGGTGGTCTGCTTCATAAAGTAGTGAGTTTTACATTCCTAGATATTTTAGCAGATCCTACATTGATTGAGCTCCTGTCACAAAAAGTCAAGGATTTCACAGAAAATTCTGAGTGGGGTAAAAGACCATTATAGAACTTTCTAAATCTAAGGTTTTGATTTATTTCCAAAACCAGATAAATACTAAACCAACAATGAATGATAAAATAATTAACAAAGAAAAAATGTCTAGCTTTCATTGTCTTCATTGCTCACTCTTCAATGACTCCTTATCAGACCCAGAGCAAAATTAACCCAGACCCTGACTGAAATTTCGAGTTTTGTCTGATGACGATTGACTGAGGACAGATGTAACTCAGTCAGTAATTAACATGATGGATGCTTTTCTCATCATCCCCTTTCTAATATCCTTCCTCATCCACAAGGTGAGGAAATGCAAAGATGTTAAAAGGTATAGACAAGGCATCATCTAAGATCATTAGAGACTTTCTCCTTCAGAGATTTATGCAATCTGAGTTAAATTCAGAGTAAAAACTCTATCATTTTACTTCATTCCCTGACAGATAAAACCCAAAACAAAATCTCCTCAATCCAGAAGCTTAGGGAACGGGAGTTTCTGGATAGCTGAGTTTTCTAGAGAGTTGAAAGTCAATGCTTTAGAGCTATATAGATTTTTCTTTTTTATTCTAATTATTCATAACCACTTAGACCTGCTTACAAATCTGAATTACAAATAGTTTTCTCTTCACTTTTCAATTAATTTCTCAAAGTCATATTATCTAATATCAGTCCTATATTATCTAACATTATCTAATATCAGCCTCTTGAAGCCTCCTCCCCACATACACACTTTCCGCAAGTGCTGGGCTTCCATACTCTAGAGAAAGTGCCGCTCAGCTTTCACTCTCAGAGTCCAGATTGGATTAGAGCTGCCACTGCTTCTCTCTGCCACATGGTGGCAATGTTGAAAACTGATTCTCCCTGCGAGTGCGCCCACTGCTGAAAGGAGCCTTTGTGGTCCAAACTCCTGTAAAGATTTCCGGGGTTCCCTGAGAAAGGGCAATCCCATCTCCCAGTGCTGAGCTCAGCCACACAGTTGCAGCTCTTTGTTCCCAGCTTAGTTTCCAATGTCTTTCTAGTCTTAATGGCTTCACACTATCATTAACTGATACCTCAGGGCATAATACATAATGACTGAGGCCCATTACCCCACCTCGACTGGATGTGAATCTGTTTTAATTTGCTAGGGTTGCCATAATAAAGTACCATAGACTGGGTGGCTTAAACAACAGACATTAATTTTCTCACAGTTCTCGAGGCTAGAAGTCTGAGATTGATGAGGTACAGCAGGGTCGTTTCCTTTTCAGGGCTACGAGGGAAGGATCTGTCCCAGGCGTCTCTCCTAGGCTGGTAGGTGGTCATCTTTTCCCTGTGTCTTCACATGGTCTTCCCTCTATGCATGTCTCTGTGTCCAAATTTCCTCTTCCTATAAGGATAGCAGTCATGTTGAACTAGGACACACCCCAATGATCTCACTGTAATTTCATTACCTCTGTAAAGATCCGACCTCCAAATAAGGTCACATTCTGAAGTACTGGGGGTTAGGAGTTCAACATATGAACTGGGGGGGAGGGAGGGGGATAGGGAGGACACAGTTCAGCCCATAACAAAAGCCATATTTTAAAGAGTTTTTTTCATCATTTTTAAGTTTTGGGTCAACATGGTGTCATATGTGATCAGCTCCGCCACTGACCTTGCATTTTTAACTAATACTACCTTTATTATATGGTTCCTAACAGAAGTCCTTTTTCTATTAATTTTTTATTTTTATACAAGTTTGAAAGTTTACTTTCCATTTACAGTTATTACAAAATATTGGCTCTATTCCCTGGGTTGTGCATTACATCCTTGAGTCTATCTTACACCCAATAG